>NC_049223.1:50940810-51246560 GCF_011100685.1 Canis lupus familiaris | reverse complement strand
GATTAGATTACCTGTTAATGGCTGCCATGAGTGTTTGAGTTAGCATGTTAGATTAATGGGATAGGCAGACTTTTGGTTCTGAAAACTGGCAGACCTAACTACCCAGCCCTGAATCCTAATACATAGTCACAGAAACGCTACACAAAATACAATATACTGAATTTAATACTGAAAAACTCTGAAATTAAAAAAAATTACCCAGAGTGCAGCACAGAGAAATAAAATTGGAGAAAAGTAGAACTAAAAATTAATAGACACAAGGTATAGGATGAAAAGTCCACTTAATGTCCAATTCAAGTTCCAGAGTAAAAGTCTAGAGCAGAGAGTGGCAAATTTTTATAAACAGTAAATCTTTCAGACTTTGTGGGTCATATAATCTGTCACAAGTACTCAACCCTGCACTTATAAAACAAAAGCAGCCACAGACAATATGTAAGCAACTGAGCATAGCTGTGTTCCAACAAAACTTTATTTGCAAACACAGGCAGTAGCCAGATTTGCCCATCAACCATAGCTGACTGACCACTGGTCCAGAGATAATGGATGAAAGCCAATATCTGAGACAAGAATAGATAATTTTCCTGAATTTTTAAATTCTTGATCTTTAGGCTGAATAAGCATACTGAGTTTCAAGCAATTTGAATATAAATAAATTTAAATAAAATATACTAGATCACACTATAATGAAATTTCAGAATCCAAGAATCAAGGGAAAAGCTTTATAAACATCCAGGGAGAACAGAGTATCTAGAATAGAACAGCTGATAGTACATTTCTCAGCACTACCACATAGAATCTAGAAACCAAGAGGATCAAATCAGAGAGCTGAGGGAAAAATAACAGGCAACCCTCAATTCTATACACAAAGGAACTATCATTCAAGAGTGAGGCCAGAATAAGGACATTCTGAAACAAATACTGGAAAAGTGTACAATTCACTCCAAAAAGGAGTTGGATGCAATGATGAGCAAAGAGACTTATTTTCAGTGGGCAAATTAAATATGCTTTAATAATAATAAATGATTTTGAAGTTCTTAAAAACAGGATGGAACCACAATACTGGGTAACAATAATACTGATTTTAAATCAACTGTGCATGCTAAAAATTTTAAAGAAAACCTCCCCCACAAGAATATAAATGAAATTTTTAATTTCCAAAACCGGTAAAAGGATTAAGAGTTAATTTTTTTAGGTTGAAATTCAATAGGAATCAGAAAAAGAAACAGAAAAAAAAAAAAGCCAAAGAATAATACATGGAAAACACAAAATAACAGGCAGGAATCAATTCAAATATACAAGAATTTGCATCAAAGAGAGAGGGGCTAAGATGCTCTGTTTAAAAGGCAGGAATACTCAGGTTATGTTTTTAAAAATATCACAACTAAATCCAATTGTAAGCTGTTAAAAAGAATCACACCTAGAACTTAACACAGGAAGTTTAAAAAGATGGAAATGATATATTAAAAATATACTAATAAAAAAGACAGGTAACAATGTTGTCAGACAAAATAAAATTTCAGGCAATAATATTAGCGATAAAACAGGACATTATGCTCTGATAAAAAAAAAGTAAACAAAATGTTAAAAAACATTTAATCAATATGCATCTAACAACATAGTCTCAATACATACAAAGGAAATTTAGACAGAATTACCAGGAGATGGTGCTATGGACAGATGTTTGTGTCCCCTCAAAATTCCCAAGTCGAAACCTTGCCCCTCAGTGTGATGATATTGGGATGTGGAGCCTTTGGGTGATAATTAGGTTTAGAAGAGGTCATGAGTGGGGCATGCATGATGGGATCAGCACCCTTATAAGAGACCAAAGAACTAGCTTTTTTTTATCTCTTCCCCGTGTGAACAAACTACAAGAAGGCAACAGCCTGCAAGCCGGAGAAAGGGCCCGAGCCAGACTATGAATCTCCCAGCATCTCAATCTTGGGACCTCCTAGCCTCCAGAACAATGAGAAATGAGTGTCAGTTGTTTAAGCCACCCCATCTATGGTATTTTGTAATAGCAGCCTGAGCCAAATAGATGGAGAGAGCTGATTATTTCAGAAAGACTCTCAGTTGATAGCGTCTTTGTGGGATCACTGTTTGTCAAGAGTTTAGTTTTCTTCCATTCAGGAAGGGTGCTAGGAAACTGATTAATAAAGCACAACCAAGGATAAAATGCATTCAAGGTCTGTGATTTGTACAGGTGTGTTTGCTTACATGCAATCACCACCTGTATTCCCCTTGTTGCACGTTCCCATGTTACATCACCAACCAAAGACTGTACGAGGCTTTCATTTATATTTGGCTTGTATATATCTGCAAAGGGAAACTAGCTAATAGAGTAAAGAAGGCCACAATTCATGAACGAGGAACTGAATAAGGAGGAAAATGCCATGAGGAGTCAGGAGGGGATAAGAAATATCTCAGGTAACAAGGTAAGCTTTGAAGAGGTGGAAGGACAGCTTATCCATGAAAAGGAGGGGAAGGATGTGTGTGCAAATAGAAAAGTTTATTTATGGAATGAGGTGGGGCAACTAGTTGAGGGCCTTCTCCACCTGTCGACCTGTATTTGCCTGCAAGCTATCCAAGAAGGCAGATACTTGCCTATCTTGTCACCATTACAGCCTCAATACCTAAAACAAGGCCGGGTACCTATAAATGCACAGTAATTACTAGTTAACACATTAACCAAGCTGTTGAGTGCTGTAATGTGATGGGGGTGGAAAGGACAGAACAGAGAACTCGATAGAGTGAGCAAGTCAGTGGGGGATCAGGTTTTACAGATGAGCCAAGAACTGAACGCATCTCTCAAACTTTGTGGCAGGGATAGGGGCCGAGAGAGTGGGGACAGAGCACCTGCATCCAACAGGAATCAAAATCTTTGAAATAAGAAGTGCCAGAAGGCACTTTCAAGGGCCCCTGCAGACATGTTAGAACCAAAGGGAAAGAGGGAGCACTTTGCCCAAAGGTGGAACCATGTTAACCAGCAGCGAATGCACTTGTCTCACAAAGCCAATGAAACATGAAGCAGGGCCCAGGGGAGCCTGAAGGAGCCTGGAGAAGTGTGTTAAGCCAGTCATTAGAGTCTGGGATTTCAGGCTTAGACAATATCTTCATCCCATGTACAGATCCAGATGAATATTCAACAACCTTTCTTTTTTAATATTCTGTATTGAATTGTCAAGACTCGAACTTACACCACTCCATTTCCAAGATTACAGAGTATCTGTCCACAACGGTAGTTGTTTTTAAGTTGATGGGTTCCTTTGAATGGAATCACCTAAAACTTTTTCTAAAATTAGGAAAGACCTGAGCCTTGGCAGTACTGCCACTAACAAGTCATTTCCTAGGCAGACTAACTCCTGGGACAATTTTCCCAGATGTCTACTTCTCCCCATCTTAATGAGCAATTTCAAAGAGTGACAGTCTTCCAACTTATCAGAAGGAAGCACAGAAGTCTGGACAGGTTTAGAATCTAAAAACATCTTCATATTCATTTTTTTCTCAGAACCTGAGAAATCCAGTTTCGTGTTGCTACCCAACGGTCCCATTTCAAGTAGGTTTGTTTAGTAGGTTTGTTTAATGCTTGCCTTTTTACAAAATTTAGATATTTCTCTGATAGAATAGCGTACATCAGAATAAGATATTACAGAACCTGACAAATCTAAGAGAAATTGCTATTTTTGACCCACAAATGAGTTTATAATTGGCTTCTTGTTAAAAAGTAAACAGTATTAGGCCATCCTCTTTAGAAACAGATGTTAGTTTTCAAAAAAAATCACATTAGTTTTTGATTAGCAGCTGAACACTTTTCAGAGGCAATATCGGTTTTAGTAACAGGATAGATTTGGGCAACTGGCATGGTCTTAGTCAAAATACATGGTAATAAAACATAGAAGGGATTCAAAATAGCCCAAGGAATCAAAAAGAATACATTTTTCTTATGTATCTAAAGTGTCTTCAGGATGCCTGGGTGGCTCAGCAGTTGAGCATCTGCCTTCCTCTCAGGGCATGATCCCAGGTCCAGGGGGCAAGTCCCGCATCAGGCTCCCTGCGAGGAGCCTACTTCTCCATCTCCCTAGGTCTCTGCCTCGCTCTGTTTGTCTCTCATGAATAAATAAAATATTTTTTAAAAAGTATCTTCAAATTATATCCTCATGATGGCTTTATTCTCAGATACGCTCTCTTGGTATGGCAGGAAAAATGACCTCAGTAGCTCCAGGCTTACACTGCCTTTTGGTTTCCAATCCCAGTTAAAAGAAAGAGAACCTCTCCCCACCCTGCCAACATCCATCACTGAAAATACTAGAGCTCCCTTGGGTCACATGCTCTTCCAGAGAATTCACTAGGCCCAAGGATTCGGAGTCATCTGATGAGCCGAGCCAAGTCCATCCCCTCTCTTCCACTCCCTCATCCCCATAATGAGAAAGGTAAAGCTACGTGACAGCCCATTTCCAAAGGCTAAAGATGCTGAGCAGACAACAAAAGGAATAAATCTTCATCTCCCTCTTCCCAGAGACATCTCAGGGCAAGGGATCCATGATCACACAGACTTGCACCACTTACTAGCTTGAGCAAGTTACCTGACTCCTATGAGGCTCATTTTTTTTCTCATTTGTATCAAACTTGTAGAGCTGCTGCAAGGTTGAAGACCGTCCACGTAAAGCACTATTCAGCTGCTTGCCTTGCTCCCTTCCATCTGTGTGTGTTCCTGTCTGATTACCAGGTCCCCAAGGGGATCCCTCCAACACCAGGCCTCAGCCTGTGGTGAAGACGACAGCGTTCACCAGCGCCCACCCTCTTCCCTACAACTGCAGCTTCTAGAGCCATTCCCTGGCTGCCTAGAAATTTTACCACCCTTTTTTGTCCTCATTCACTTAGGTAGAGGTCCCTGCCCCACTCTCGGTGCCTTAGTCTGTCCCATTGCTATAGCAAAATGCCACAGGCTGGGGTGCCTTACAAACAACAGAAATTCTTTTTTTTTTTTTTTTTTCAAATCAGCTGGAAGCTACAACTACTTACACTCCGTGAAGATGGGTGGCAAGACCTTGTGTGCAGGGGCACCTGTTTGGTGACTTGTCATGTCTGCACATCCCCCAAAATTCTGTTTAAGAGGAAGTTTCTCAAGCATCAAAGATCTGACCTCGAATGAGCACCCTGATTATGCTAGGTAGATGGGAGGGAGTGGGGACAGGAGATCCTTCTCAATCATATCACAAACAGGCTGCTGACTCAGCCACCAGTGCCAGCCCTACCCAAAGCACCCCAGTCTCCTCTGAGACTCTCAAACCGGGATCCTTCTATCCTTTCCGTGCCCCTCCTAGGTATTGGTGCTTTCCCAGATGTTTATCTAACATCTGGAAGATCAGAGCCAGACTAGTGGCCTCAGAAAAGTCAATACCTTGGGCACCCAGGTGGCTCAGCGGTGGAGCGTCTGTCTTCGGCTCAGGGCGTGACCCCGGGGTCCTGGGATCGAGTCCCACATCAGGCTTCCTGCAGGGAGCCTGCTTTTCCCTCTGCCTGTGTCTCTGCCTCTCTGTGTGTGTCTCATCAATAAATAAATACGATCTTTTTTTTAAAAAAAAAAAAAAGAAAGAAAAGTCAATACCTAAGAGTACTTACCATGTCGTACGATGAACTTATATATACTTAGCATATAGCACAACTATACTCCTGTTACAGATTAATAAACTGAAACTCAGTAAGGACAGTTAACCAAAGACACTCAATGAGTAAATGGGGCTCTAAGTAGTCCACGTCTCTTGCCCTCTAAAGCGTGTATGCTTCCTACTGGCCATTCAGGAGACCGTGCGACACATTTTTCCGGAAAGTTGTTCCACCAATATGGTTCTAACATGGTTTGTGTTGAACTAGATGAATTTCTGGCTATTCAGGTTGCTTGGTTCTCTGAAATGACCCATCCCAAAAAGCAATGAGATTTCAGAAAACAGATTTTACTCTCCCACGAATTCCATACAGGAATGGAATTTTCTTCATGAAAACTATTCAAAGTGAGCTCTCTTTTATAAAAATAGCTAACACATGCTGGTTAACTCTCGATAGCTAATGCCTTTCCAACTCTGAAGGTTCATTCTTGGTCTTGTCTCCCTTTACCGAGCGGCATTACAGTTTCAATCGACCTTGGCTCTAACATTGAACGGTGTGTGCCTGCGAGGGTCCTATTGACCTGAAGCCTCTGAGCCTTGATTTGTTATTCACACCATATCCACCCCGCCTTTGTGTGATGACTTAATATACATATGGGGACACCAAGGTCCAGGCCTGACTCATTAAAACGAGGAGGCCAGAATTACCACGGGGACCAGTATCAAAAGCACCATGCACGCACAGAGGAGCAAAGCGCTTGGCTAATTTAAGGCCAGAGACATCGGCACTTGGTGTTTGAAGAAGACGAAGAGAACTGGGAACATATTTGCTTGACCGCATGACTTGCTGCTTTATTATTATTCCTGTTTAATGTGATAATGTCGCTGCGGTCGTGTACACCCAGCGCTGGAATCCAGGGGCCGAGATGCTCAGCTCCTTGCTTCGAAAGAAACATGTGTGAGTGTCTCGGGGACCGGGAGATGTGATCTGAAACTTAACAGCGAGCCTGCACGATGCATAGACGATTTGGTAAAAGGAAAAAGCAGGAGGTTTTCACGAATGTGGGTTTTTTTTCCCCCAGCCCTGGAACCACATGATCCCATTCTTAAAATGCAAACGGAAGAGGGAAGGGATGTAGTCTAAGCCAAGTTAACTAAGATTAAGTTACTCATCCAAGGGAGGTTGCACAGAACTGAGATTTTTGGCCAAGAGAAACTCAGGTCATGGATACTGTTTGTTACTCTCTTGTTGTTGTTGGTTGTTTTTTTGTTTTGTTTTTTGTTTTTTGTGGGGTTTTTTTGGTTTTGTTTTGCTTTGCTTTTTTAAACACAAGCTGCTGTTCTTGGAAAGGTGAGTGTGGAAGGTAACAGCTCCCTAAGCAGAGCATGCGATGCCTTCAGCTCCTGAGCTCCGAGCACCAGGGGGCGGCACCGCTGACCCCTGTCACAGTCAGCGTGTCCCGTGTCACCCGTCGCTGTCACTTTGGCTCCGTTAGGATGGAGCTGGGCTTGGTGGCGGCCAGATCTCTTCCATATGCAACACCCACCTCTGCCTGAAAGCTGGTTTGCTCCTGGAAAAGCATTGTTCATTTTAAAACTCTCATACAGGGCAGCCCCGGTGGTTCAGCAGTTTAGCACCTGCCTTCAGCCCAGGGCCTGATCCTGGACACCTGGGATCTAGTCCCACGTCGGGCTCCCTGCATGGAGCCTGCTTCTCCCTCTGCCCCCCCACCCCCTCTCTCTCTGTGTGTCTGTGTTATTTAAAGATAAATAAATAAATCTTTAAAAAATAATAAAAAGTAAAACTTCTCATACAGAAAACTCAGACAGCCTCACCCAATGAATGTTTGGCCCAGCAAACGATGAAGGCAAACAGCCCTATCACCCCCCGATTAGGGTTATAAACAGCCCCGGCAGCCCCCTCATGGGCCCAGCCAGGAGCCCTTCCATTCCTGCCCCCCAGCTCCCCCTCCAAGGAATCACCACTCTAGTTTTTACAGAAGACTTTCGTGATTCCTCTATCGTTTCACACCCAAGTGATAAAAGCTATAGTTTAGGCTTGCCTAGTAAAAAGAAAGGGTGTGTTTTAAGCCTCTTCCAGCCTGCAGACACCCCCCCCCCCAGTCCTTTTCTTCTTAGAATTCCTGTCCAAGCACCCCGCAGCTCAGCCGCCCGAGCTCGCTGCGCCTGGATGGGGCTGGCAGCTGGCGGCTGGTCCAGGCCCACCTGTTCTCCTGCCCAGGAGATTTTCTGCAAAACAGAAGCTGCTTTCTCTCTGGGGCTTGAGGCAAACAGGTCTGGTAACCCAAGTGTCTTTCTCCTCTCTCCCAGCCCCTGAGAAGGGCCCTCCGTCCACGCTGCAGAGCTCAGGCTCCCAGGGCGCCTCACCCCTGTTCACGCTTCTCTATTCTCTTCCCAGCTCGTCCCACTGCCTCGAAGCCCACCACCCCCGGTCCTTGGGACTCAGTGCAAGAGGTGCCTGTCATCCACAGCTCCGTGAAGTCTTCCCACGAGCCCTTGGGAAACTGCACCGGGGTCCCGGTGTGTTCTCGCTCTGTCGGGGCACCTGCTACAGCACATGGCCGTCTGAGCTCGGTCTCTCCATCCCCGCCCATGGGCCCTGCTTGAAAGCAGCCTGCACCTTACCTTAAGGAAGCAGGTACTCAGAGTGGCCCCCGTAGGATTGGCAACATCTGGCTTCCTAGCACTCCCTCCGCCACCCAGGGCACTGTCCCTCCCAAGGACCCTGCTTCCTTTCCTGGGACCTGCAAGTTGTTCTGCTCTGCGGCAGCTCATCTGCTGCAAAACACACCGTGCGCTTCCCTGCCCTCAACGGCCTCTGTTCCTAAGGAGGATCCGGCCCCGTGTCGGATCTGAAGTCCCCGCGGTGTGAGTCTGCCCTGCTTGGGTCATGCCAGCAACCGACATGGGCCACACTGGAGGGGCAAGTCTCTGTCACCCCCACCTCGGGCCAGGGGGGCAGGCTGCAGGGGAGGGATTGCCGTGCCACCCTATTACTCTCTTTCTCACCTTCCAAGTCTGGCTCCAAAATCACCCCCTAGGAACTTTCTCTGATTAACTTGACCCAATTCTCTTAATCTCTCTACTCAACGAGCCTTCATTAATTACGTACCTAGAGATTTTACTCTATTCACGTGCTCTCACTATATTATTCTGTGAATATGCTCTCATTTCTTGTCGCATACGGTTCCTTGCGAGGAAGATCTGAATACGCAGTATTCTTCTGAACCCCTGGGACCACGTTGGTTCATCCGTCTGCACAGAGGACAAGCCCAACAAATGCCACGGACAGACCGACGTACATGACTATTCGGGTACCTGGACACTTGTAATCCTCTCATATGAGAACTGAAAGAGCTGAGGGAGGAAAGATAAAATGTCTAGGCTTTCTTTTTTGTTGTTAGAGTTATTTATTTATGTATTCATGAGAGACACAAAGACACAGGCAGAGGGAGAAGCAGGCTCCCTGCGGGGAGCACGATGCGGGACTTGATCCTGGGACCCCGGGATCACAACCTGAGCCGAAGGCAGATGCTCAACCACTTAGCCACCCAGGTGTCCCTCTAGGCTTTCTGAAAAACATTTTATTCAATATCTTTTTCTTTCCCTGAATGGTGCTTTTTTTTTTTTTCTCACTAACCAGCTGAAATTTGCTAACCTGCCAATCTCTAGAGCTCTTTAAAGAATTGTTGATCAAGTTGTGACTTTTCAGAGAAGGGTTTCAGAACCCAGTTGAGAGTCCTAAATATAATCAAGTGTGTTATTCTGAGTACTGGTATAGCTACTTCTGTTCATAGTCAATAAACGCCCCTGAGTCAGTGATTTCTCAGCAATCTGCAAAGTTTTCAGGAATTCTTCCCAGAATGCCGTATGATATACTAATGGTTCCACTGAAGCAATGAGCCCTCCTCGTAATGCTGTGAGTCAAATGTGAATTATTTGAATGATTACTTTTTACTTTGCATGGGGAATATCTTTCAGGTCCTGGACTTACAGATCTGTGATAGTTCAGAGTAAATATTGATACTTAAGACAAAAGACATTTGGCCAAAGTTGGACTCAAGAAACTGGTTATATCTTCTGAGAGAAAGTAGGTCTCCAAAAGACTTGGGTCACCTATTCATTTACCTAAAGGTGAACGAAAAGAACGAAGCAGGATATTCACGTTTGTCCACACACGTGTGTGTGAAATATGTTCAACTACTCAGGGTAGAGCCCTTTCCAGTAAGTCGAGGGAAGGACAGCACACATTCTAGAGAACTAACAGGGAGTTCCTTGGGATCTTTCTTTCAGTCAATAAATTAAGCAAGGATCTAGATCATGTACAGAAGAGGCGTAAGGTAAGATTAACACTATATGTGCACATTTGCCATTGTGCACACGTTTTGATGTTCAAACCATTCATTAGTAAACACTTAATTAGACGTCACCTATTACTTTTAAAAAGAATTAGAGCCTTGATTACACTTTGCTGAGGTAAAACATGTTTTATTTACTCATGGTAAATTTAAGTATTTAAATTGGAAGGTGTTTCTGAAAGGAGTGGTTGGTTTTGATCAAATGAATGAAAGAATTAGTCACATTATTTGCAGTGTGATTTCCCAGTAGCCTGGGCCCCTAGCAACTGGAAAGCCCGGGGCCCTCTGGCTCTCTTATTCACCCCTGACAGGTTTTCTAAACACCGTTTCCTGCCTTCTGGCCTCTCTTCTTCCAAAGAGAGTTACTACTTAGGTCATTCTAATTTCCAGTGGCAACCACAGTTACCCCAAGTAACATATTTGGAGAATATGTTATTCTCTAAACTTATCTCTGTTCTACCTCTTTCCATGCTCCCTAAAATAATCAATCTGACTCGGGTAGTTCTAGATTATTATTATTTGTCCCTAAGGTGGAGGAAATAACGAGTTCAGAAAATCCTAAAAAGATGTATCTGTAATTTACGAAACCAGAAATGTTTACAACTTCTTTCTAGACCCAATTGTCTAATATGGTAGCCACCGGAAACACATAGCTATTCAAATATATACTGAAATAAGTTAAAATTAAATGAAATCTAAACTCCAGCTCCTTGGTCTCCCAAACTCTACTTCAAGTACTCAAGAGCCACAGCTAAGGTACTGGATGATACACAAAATTCCCATCAGCTCAGAAAGTTCTGTTGGGCAGTGATGTCCTAGATTCCCTCCTCTAAGGGGGAGCTCTAATGTTTTTATTCTAACATGTTGTTTTTTTTAACCAAATGTCCTCTCTTGCTGAGAATGTCATCCACCTTCAAACCTCACCAGACGTCCTCTCAATTGTGTGTTTGAACAGGACAGGCATCCTGTTTCTGAATCAGGTGGCTCAGATAGGCCTCATTGTGAGGCCTATCATGAGTGTCTCATTCGAACAAATGTTAGGGGAACTCTTGTAACCACAGAGACTTAAGGAAGGAGCTTTGATCTTGTGCCAGAAGGTAGGTACAGAGCAGGGAAGGGACAGTGCAGCAATGGAGGAAGCATATTAGAAATTAAAAAGATACAGTACTCTATCTCCTCTCAGAAGAGGAAATTTAGAATTCCAGGAATACCTCACAGTCTGCAACACTTAATGGTGTGTAAACAAATAGGTAAAGAATGGAAGCTCACGATGACAAGGACCCCCTGGGGAAAATGCAAAAATCCTTTTTCAAGGGTAAACTGCCCTTCATTGACACAATCAAGGCTTTCCAAAAAGGAGCCACTCCTTTTTGAGCAAGGGTTCGAGGAAAGGCTGGAAGCATCCTACTAACACAAGTTACTTTTCCATCTCAGCCTTCAGGCTACACGGTCTTTGCAGGACCAACTTCATCACCTGGGGGCTGGAAAGTGCTGTTGAGTGTTTCACAAACATATATTTCTATCTTTGGCGCCTCCCTTCTACTGTCATGCTCCCAATGACTGTGGATGTATAAACACTGTGGATTGCTGGGCCAACTAATATGTCTAATTTCCTTTTGTTAACCTCATTGTTTTTCTATTTGCTCAATTTCCCACAAAACCTTCACTGATTCTTGCTATAGTTCTGACAACTCTACAGAATCACTCAATGTTCTTTATTAGGTCAGCCTTACCATGTCCTCCCTTGTTCCATTTCTTCCTGGGAAACCTCCTTCCTGACATCCCCTGTTTCTGTCCAGTCAGAGCTGGATTACACCCCCCAGCTACTGGGAATGGTTGCCCGCCGCTGTGCTTTCACTGCTCTCCTAGGACCCATTTCAATGGCCTCTCATCCTATCCTGACTTGATCTACTTCCTTATTTTGCTACAGATCATTCTCTAGTTGTTTTTTAAGACAGGGTGAATGGAATAGAATGAAAATGTCTCTGTTCTACCCCACCTTTGATTGGTAATTTAGTAGGGTTAAGACTTTTAGACCCATAGTCACCTTTACTTGGATTTGAAGGTCTAGCTCCATTGCCTTCAAGATTTCTGTACTGCTGAGGGAAGCTTGATGTCATTTTGACTCCTGATCTTTTGTATAGGACCTACTTTTTTCCTTTTAAAATATACACTGATGTTTATCTTTTTAAAATTATTATTAATATTCTTTTGGCAGTGAACTTGATGGACCCTCTATGTCTAGAGATGTAGTCCGTCAGTCCTGGGAATTACTACATGTTTTTTGAATAAAACTGGCTGAAAACGGGAATAGAACAAAGTGGCTTAAGTCTCCCACAAGTAAGAGGGAATTCTTTTCTGTCTTTGGACTCCAACCAAAACATTAGCTCTTCCTGGACCTTGAGCCTACTGGCCTTTGGCTGGGAACCACGCCACTGGCCTTCCTGGTTCTCAAGCCTTCAGATTCACACTGGACCTATTGGTTCTTCGGAATCTCCAGTTTGCTAATTCACATTGCAGATCTTGAGATTTGCCCATCTCTATGAGAATGTGAGCTACTTCGTTGTAAATCATCTTTTTACACACACACACTACACACACACACACACACACACAATCTATTGGGTCTATTTCTCTGGAGCACTCTGATCAATACAGTTGCTCCTATGTGAGAGAGAGACACTAAAATGCTGCTTTGAAAACTCTGGGTCTAGGCAGGGCTTGTTGACTAGAGGGTTTCACTGTCAATATTTGTAGTTCTTTCTTCTGTAGCTCTTCAATCTCCCCAAGGAAGCATATTCTAATCTTCTGCCTCAGGAAGTATAAATGTGGTCGATAGATAGAGGAAGAGCCAGAGGGCCTGAGAATTCAGTGTTTTCAGTAGTGGCTGTTCAGGGTACAGAAAGCCCTGGAGAGTCCAGCTGTTCATTCTCAGCTATTTATATTTATAGTTACTAAATTTGCAATTGTTGACTTTTCTCTCTGAGCCATAATATTTTAAATGAGAAAATACACTCTGTACAGGGGTTGAAGTAGATGGGAAGCTCACTGCAAACTCTACTAAATGGAAGATATTCTCAATTCTACTTTTTTTTTTTTAATGTAGCCTCCATATCCAATATTGAACTCATGACCCTAAGATCAAGAGTTGCATGCTCTACCAAATGAGCCAACCAAGTTCTCCCCATTCTACTTTTTAAAATTGAAATGTTTAAATATTTGAGCCCCATATTTTCACATGTACTTCCTTTTTGGCTCAATTCAGAATAATTTTCCTTGATCATTTTATAGGGTAAAACTTGTCAAGTATATTGTCTCTGTTTATGATTAAGTAATTTTTATGGTAAGAAATGCTATTTTATGAATGAAATGCATACATGATTTAAAGGACTCATTTACAAAGTAATATAATACCATCATGGGTCACTTGTGTGGATTTGTAGTTCTCCAAAGGCTCAAGATTTTGATGATGGGCAATAAAGAGAGAACACATACAGCCAGATTGAAATATCTTTCTAAATTCAGCACCAGCTTTGTCACACACACACACACACACACACACACACACACACACACACAAACTTTGTGGCTCAGTTCCTTTATGCATATATAAAAATATTTGTAAATCTTAACAACTACAACTTCTATTTTTATTGATAGAGTACTGCGGCTTGTTTGAACACACAATTATGAATTATGCATGTATACAACCAATTCCAAATACATTTCTGCTCTATAGTTTCCTAATTTAGTAAGAACATTGTTATTGCTATGATTCTGTGCCTTACCAAAATTTGTATTTGTATTATGACTACAAAAACAAATCATGTTCTCTTCAATGGTAAATCTTTGAACTGTAGTTATAAGTGAAATTCACTATGATGTCAGATATTTCAAAGTCCGCATAATGAACTTCTAAAAAGCTTTACTTTGACTCCATTAATTTTATGGGGAAAAAAACTGAAGCCTTACAAATATTAACTGATTTTGTCTGAAACATCTAATGTCATGGACATAAAACAGGCATCAGTTTTCCACTTGCAAATTCTTTCTTTGCTAATGGATGCAACACATTGACAGTTATTGCTTCATCTGTTTCGTATAGGCACAAGAGAATTTGCAATTAAAAATGAAAGAAATTAATTTATAACAAGTCATTTTATCCAAAGAAAAGTCATACTTCACAAAGTGATGTATAAATATACTTTCTGCAGCTATACATGTTCAATTGTCTTTGAACATGATATTCTTAGAATAACGACCAACTTTTCAAGTAGATATTGATAGTTCTTCACATTTGTGTCTCCTATTTTTTTAGCGGACAAAGATGTCACAACTGACTCCATGGTGAATGGTAAAATCTTTTTGGCTTGTATCACATGTTTGATTTTTTGAGAAACTAAAATTCAGTTTTTTTCATTAAACATGTGCACGTGAAAAGCTCATTGCTTACACAAAATAGGGGCATAAGGAATTGCAAAAGCCAACTCATCCATTAGAGCAATAAAAAAAAAACTGATAAAAGCATAACCAACTTTCTTGGACCATTGGAAACTAACCAAAAGCTTGCAGCACCCCAGGAAGTGCTTATTCAAGAAAAGTGCCTGCATCTCAGTAAAAACAATGAACTTATGACACTTTAACTCACTTTGTTCCCATTTCCTTGTCCCTAGCTCAACAGTAGCCTTGAAAATAACATTCTACCTTAATGGTAACAGTAGAGCAGAGAGCAGACAGCATTGCATACTGTCTTTAGTTGATCTAGCTGGTGGCTCTCAGGAGGAACTTCTCAAAAGGTTTATTTTTCTCTGACCTGACTGGCACTGGTGACTGGCACTCTCACTTTGTGCTAAAGCAAGGGGGGCCGGGACTGTGGAAACCATTTATAGGCAAACTTTTAGTTCCTGTTGCCTAATTCAATAAGTAACCATTGGAGCAAACAACAAATGAACCAAAAAACTTGGGAGGGAAGTCTTGGAGTGAGATGTTTTTAAAAAATAAGGGCTTAGGAAAGCTCTGATATATCCCAGGAAATTTAGGAAGTCATACACATGCCCAGGTCACACTCAGGTTCAGCGGCATTCAGGCTCAGAAAAGACAGGAGAAGGCTCTAAGACCTCCCCTCTGAATGAATTTGGGGCCTACAGAAGCAAGAAGTGAAGGCTGAGACAGGGTTGTTAATTCCTGTCCAAGTGTTCATGCCCCAACACAAAGCCCCTCTGCAAAGATTAGGAGATTTCTTCATTTCTAGGCATTGAAAGAAATCCTGGTCCCATCATTACCTAAACACTAAGCCAAGGGTTTTCAGGAACCTTGGCCAACACAATCATGAAAAAGAACAAAGCTGGGAGATTCACACTTCCTGGTTTCAAAACTTAACTATAAAGCTATAGTAATAAAAATACTGTGGTACTGGCATAAAGATAGACTTGAACAATCAACTCTTATAACCATGACCAACTGATTTTTGAAAAGGATGTCAAGACAATTAGCTAGACAAAGTAACAAACAGTGCTGAGACATCCAGATATCCCCATGCAAAAAAAAGAAAATTATGTTGTTAGCTCACACCATAAATAAGCATTAACTCAAAATAATTAAAAGATTTAAATCTAAGAGCTAAAACTATAAAAGCTTAGAAGCAAACCTATGTGTAGTTCTTCATGACCGTGGATTAGGCAATGGTTTCTTCAATATGACACCAAAATTGAAAACCACACAAGAAAAAAAAAAAGATAAATTGATCTTTACCAAAACGCAAAGCATTTGTACATCAAAGGACACCATCAAGAGACTTGAGAAGACAACTCCCAGAAAGGAAGAAAAATTTGTAATTATCTGTTATAGGTCAAATATCTGGACATATTATGAACACTTACTAGTCAATAATAGAAAGACAAACCACCTAATTAAAAAATCAGCAAGGTATTTTATGACATACTGTTCCAAAAAGAGATACAAATGGCTAATACGCACTTGAAAAGATGTTCAACATCATTCATTAGTCATTAGGTAAATTCAAATCAAAACCAAAAATGAGAAAACAGCTCACACCCACTAGGATATAAACAACCACCAGACGATAACAAGTGCTGATGAAGACATGGAGAAGTTGGGTCTCTTCCATCCCCGGCAGAAATGTAAAATGGTGTAGCTACTTTGGAAGACAGTTTGGCAGCTCCTTGAAAAGTAACCGTATGACCCAGAAATTCTACTCCAAAGTATATGCCCACGGTATAGACAGCATACCTTGTTTCACTCTTCAGATAATTGTTTTTTTTTGTTTGTTTTTTTGTTTTTTTTTTTTTTTACAAATCTAACATTTGTGGCAACCCTGCTTCAAGTAAGTCCATTGGACGCCATCTTCCTAACAGCATTTGCTCACTGTAAGTCTCTGTGTCACATTTTGGCAATCCTCACACTATTCCAAATCTTTTTATTGTTATATTTGTTATGGTCATTTATAATCTGTGCTCTTTGTTGTTACTCCTGTAATTGTTTTGGGGGTGCCATGTACTGTACCTAGATAAGACAATAAACTTAATTGAAAATGTTGTGTGTGGCTCTGACTGCTCCAACAATCTGCTCTTCCCCTGTCTTTCTCCTCCTCCTCCCTATCCCCTGAGACACAACCCTATTGAAATTAGCCCATTAATAAGCCTAGAATGCCCTCTAAGTGTTCAAGTGAAAAGAAGGGTTACATGTCTCTCACTTTAAATCAAAAACTAAAAATGATTAAGCTTACTGAGGAAAGCATGTCAAACATCGCAATAGGTCTAAATCAAGGCTTCTTGAAGGAAACTAAAAGTGCTACCCCAGTTTATAATCAAATGATAAGAAAGCCTTACTCCTGACATGGAAAAAATGTTAGTAGTCTGCATAGAAGATGCAACCAGCCACAACATTTTCTTAAACAAGAGCCTAATCCAGAACAAGAGCCTCTCTTCAATTCCCTAAAGGCTGAGGAGTTGCTTCTTATGGGTAGGAAAAAAAGTCATTTCTTGAGGTGGAATCTACTCCTGGTAAGATGCTGTGAAAATTACTGAAATGACAATAAAGAATTTAGAATATAACATACACTCAGTTGAGAACGCAGCAGGAGGATTTGAGAGGATTGACTCCAATTCTGGAAGAAGTTCTACTTTGGGTAAAGTGCTATCCAACAGCATCACGAGCTACAGAGAAATCATTTGTGAAAGGAAGAGTCTCTGTGACATGGCAAACGTCACTCTCGTCTTTTTTTAAGAAGTTGCCCCCGCCACCCCAGCCTTCAGCAACCACCACCCTGATCACTCAGCAGCCACCAACACTGAGACAGCACCCACAACCAACAAAAAGATAGCAACTTGGTGAAAGCTCAGATGAGATTAGAAATTTTTAATAATAAAGTATTTTAAAATTAAGGTACATGCATTCTTTTTTTAGATGTAGTGCTACTATACACTTAATATGAGTGTACTAAAGTATATGTAAACCTAACTTTTACAGGCACTGGAAAATCAAAAAATTTATAAGACTCACTTGATTAGAATATTTACTTTATTGCAGTTGTCTGGAACTGACCTTGCAATACCTCTGAGGTATGCCTGCACATAAATGCTCATAGCTGCATTAATTATAATAGCTCCCAAAGGGTAAGAATACAGATGTCCATTACATGATGAATGGATAAACAAAATGTGGTATACCCATACAACGAAACATTATTCAACTATAAAAAGGTATAAAGTACCAATACCTCCTACAATGGGGATGAACGTGAAAAAACATGATGCTAAGAGATGAAGCCAGACACAAAATCCCTCATGTACTATGACCTATTTAAAATATCTAGAATAGCCAAATCCATGAAGACACAGAATAGATTGACAGTTGCCAGACAATAGAAGGAGAGCAAAAAGTTGGAAGTGACTGCTGACAGGCACAGTGTTTCTTTTTGGTGTGATAGAAATGTTCTAGAATTAGACAGTGGTTATGGTTTCACAACACTGTGCACACACCAAAAACCATTGACTATGGCACTTTAAATCTGTTGGAATGGTGAGTTTTATGTGGTTCATATCTCATTAATAACAATAAAGCCTGGGTAGCTCAGTCAGTTGAACATCTGCCTTCAGCTCAGATTGTGATCTCAGGGTCCTGGGATCCAGCTCTGCTCAGGGGCCTTGCTCAGTGGGGAGCCTGCTTTCACCACAACCCCACCTCTGACTTTGTGCTCTCTCCCTCTCAAATAAATAAAATAAAATCTTTTTAAAAAATAAAGCTTATGCAATGACAAGATTTTTTTGCAAGAAGAAGGTGATGCCAAGTAATAAACTAATGTTGGTTTGTATCATATAATAAATGAGAGAAATGTCAGAACAAAGGGATTCCAACAATCTTCTCTGTGTGTCTTGTGGCAGGATTATTCAGTCTATTTTCTGGACTTATTTGTGGTACAGCCTATAGCTTTCTCAATTTCCCATTGACCCTCATGCCAAGTGGCCTGGAGGCCTTGACCTTTGCTGCTAGAGGTCATGGCACTACCGGCTGGTATGTCACTGTCCAGCTAGAGCAACAGTGCCCATCACTTTGATCACCAACACAGGCTAATATGAGCAAGCTGTCCTTCACTACTTGCATTCCCAAGTGCTTGCTTTTATCAATAACTGTCCTGCTTGCTGTCCTTGAAAGGGAAATGTTAGTCAACACCGTATGTAAGAAAGTGCAGGAAAAGAGAGGTTACTTCTGGTCATCTTTATATTTAACTATATGTTAGAATGAGAACTCTGTTGAGCACAGGTATATCTCACACACTACCAGATGAGACGTGGGCAGAAGATGGAAGTGCAAAGTGGTGGTCTATCAAATTCATCCCAGCTTATTTTAATGCCATTATTAATAAGATTTTGTTACAAATAAAACCCAAAAACCTGGAACAAATGCTAAATAAGAAGGGATATTAGGAAAAATAGTTAATCTGGATTTCCCAGTCAAATCAGGACCTATGTCATGTTAACTCTCATGCAAACCATCGCAGGGTAAGTGGCACAGAAATTAGGTTCTACAGAAATCTGAGGTAGAGATCATGTCTGGCCTCTGAAAGGTTCATGTTTTGTGCTGTCATGTCATTTTAACAGGTAAAGACAAGGAGAAAAGACAACCTGGGGGAAATGAAATAGAGACCCAACAGCAAAAGTACATTTAGAAGGAAGTAAACAGAACTTACTCCAGGATTCATCTATTGCTGATTATTTACCTAAGTTATCTTTTAATTTGATTACCTGTATTTCCCCATATTTTCGGGCTGTCTATATACAAACTATGCCAACATCCTGCTGCCATTATCTTTCAGTTTAGTGTCTTTAAAAAAAAATGCTAAGGAGAAGAACAAGCAAAAAAAAAAGACTTAAACATCTTATAAAAGAAGGGGTGCTTTCTCTATCCTCTAGAAGACCTATAAAGTCTCCCAGATACTAACTGAATGAATAGTCATCAATGGTAACAATGATTATCTTTATAACCTTTCAAACCCCTGAAAAAATAACAAACATTTACTTCTTAAAAACAAAAAACTCCTTCCATTAGATTAAATCAAAGGTCAAGCATCAATTCAGATGAAGCATCACAATGAAAGAAGCTCAGACTGAGTGTGGTCCACGCCCATGGTGACAACTGCGTCTGGTTTCCTCAAGTCTTATACGGAGCCATGATTCCATCAAGGAAAACGCTAAGTGCCCAGAGCCTTTTATCTTCCTTCTCCCTGTGGATGTTTCCAGAGCCTTTGCTACCACAGAGACAAAAAGTAGCTGTTATGTTTCCCAGTCTACAGTCTGAAAGTCCTAACTGCTAAAAATTTGGCATTTCCGAAATTTTGCCAGAAATGTATGCAAACCACTTTTTACAATTTTTATAATTTGGGTAGATATAGTTTGGCTTCCAGAGTAAGACTAGTCACACAGAGTTTCACTCAAAAACATTCCTTACTTCATCTCTGACTTCCTTCTCACCCAGTTGGGGGTTACTCTTTGAGAAAAGTGGTTTCCTGGAGGAATGGAACCGTTTTAGCGACCATCGCATTTATAGGAAGAAATATTTTGGACATAATGGTGCGGTTTGTTTGCATTTTGGTTGGTTGTTTATATTCTTTGCAGCAGGGAACTATTATGGGTCCCAAACATTTTTCATCTACTATTCAGCCGACTGATTTTCATGGAGATTACAAATCTCTGGAAGATAAATTTAGAATATGGGATGAGCTTCTTAATTAGAAGATCTGAGCAAAAAATCAGTATTTAAAATTTATTAGACACTAAAATGAGGTTTTTCAAGTATGAAAGGAATAGAGGAGCTATACGCTGTATCTCTCTACACAATCTTGAAACACCCACTTACTTAAGCCATTTCCGAGGGAGAAAAATTCTATTAAATCAATTGCTGTGTTTCTTTAGATCAGAACATGAAATAGAAGCTCTTGTCCCAGCAAAGAGATAAGACTTGGAATTCAATCATCAAGAAAATTCGAATGTATCCGCAAGGAAGCTAAAAAATGAAAAGATAAATATTTATTCTGAAAGCTAGAAGTAGTCTATATAAAACAGTTTAGAGTTAGTAAAGCTTGAGGGTGAGCCCTAGATACTTGGAGCATCACATCAGAGTTCTTGCTCCAGGTAGTAACCAGCAGCTGGCTGGAGGGAAGGAAAGGACCGTTTAGCTCAGAAGGCAACTATTTTTTTTTTATTTAAGAAAAATTTAATATAAAAAAGAGATTTATGAGAAGAGGATCATGAAAAGTTGAATGGTTTCTTCCAGGAGAAAACAGAATGTTTATAAGAACAAGACTTGCTATTCACAAAGATGAAATCTCAGCCTGCAATTACACACAAGGTTAGGGTTGCAGATGGCCATGGGCTGAGTAATTGAGCCGCCCTGAGTCAGGGTCAAGGTGAGAGTGAAGCGCTCTGGACAGTGCCGGGGGTTAGAGGCCTTTCTTCCAAAAACTGAGACAAGGCAAGTTTAAATGTAGCATTTTATAAAAGAGTGAAGGACCATTTTCTCAATAGTTAAATACAAAGGCAAGATTATTCTCCATTACGTGAGGGCTACTGGATAGCTCTAATCCTCTCTGCAAATGTATCTCTCCTGCTTTCTTATTCTGTGAGCTCTTCGGAGCAGAGTGCAGAGGACCAAGGCCTAGAGCTCACACGGATGCCTGGGATTCAAATTCCTAAAGACCAGCCTACCCCCAAAGCCCAAAGGAGAGAAAATGTTGCTGCCCCTCTTCTCGATCAGACACCAACGAAAGGATCTTTTCTTTTTTCTTTTTCTTTTTTTCAATTACTTTTTATTTAACACATTTGAAAATATTTATAAAATACACTAATTACTTTTGCTGTTGTTTGAAATTAAATACATTTTGTTTTAAAAGGAAAACATGTTGTAGACAAACTAAAACATCAAAATCAGTATAAATTTACTATGATAAAAACACTAATAACATTTCTTTACTCCCACCAGTTTTGAAAGAGCTGCTGAGTCCTCTGTGGTTTCCTTAAAGCTAAACCCAGTCTAACTCCTTTCACTAAGGAGATGTAGGCCTAAAAAAATTCCCAGCTTTTCCAGCTTTGCCAAAGCTAGGTTTTTGGTCTTGCATTAGAAATAAGGAGAATTTAAACCTCAATTAAAGCTTGAAGTGCTTCTGCACTTAGCACTTGCAGTCTGATTTCTAATCAAGGCCACTAGAACTAATGCCGTCCCCATTCTTGGGTTTGCAGCTGTGATCCTGGATGAATTGGAGCCAAAAACACACACCTGCCACAAGTCCCTGTAATAAGATTGAGCACCTTTTCCTTCCAGAAACAGGCCAAGGAGATACTTTTTCTCCCCTGCTAGGACTCCACACTGATTCCCAGAACAGCCCTTCTTGGGAAAGGCATAGTGATTTGAAAAGGTGAGATTACATAGGCATAAACGCAAATTAGTGCCATATGTTGAAGAGCCTTTGTTATTTATGTCTGAACCAGATGCTTCTATCCTCTACATTATATTTGCAATCAATCATTTTTAGGCCTTTTTCCTGATGCAATGTCAATTTAATAAAAGAATTGTGCTTCCTTTTTTCTTCATGACTATGAAAGCTCTCATGGTCAAATAACCTCCCTATTGCATCTCAGAAATGTTCCCCTTGGAATTAATTACTTTGAAATCAAAGTATTCCTGAACACACAGCTCCTTTTACAAACATCATTGGCACTTCTTCCTAACAGATAATCTTCTGTAAGTGAATCAAACTTTCACCATGATGTCACTGAGACAAACTAGAGCAAGAAAAATACGTGGTGAACCACTACGAGGTGACGTGGATAACCACTCCAAGCCAGCTTTCAAATGTTATTCTTATTACTTTACATCGTAAAATAGATTTTAAAATATCCTACTGTAGAATTAAACCTGAGACTTGAAAATGGACATAGGAGATTCACAAAATCCTGCCTTGAGTGTAACATACATCATCAGCATTGTGTGAAGGTATTACTCATCATTTACAAAGAAAATACTACTGAAGTATATACAGATATTGCTTTTTTGAAAGGTTAGAGATAACTGAATCTCAAACAAGGCAACTCTGAAATAGTAAAACCCATCCCTCAAGCTAGCCCCTAAACATATCGCCCACTACTTTGATTTCTGCCTAATTCTTCCTTTCTCTACACACCACCCTGGGGTATCCCTCTTCCACTGTTTTCTAACAAAAACTCAGCTTTAAAATTTTTCCTTTTAAAAAAATGTGGTAAGTTGCACATAAAATTTACCATTTTAACTATTTTTAACCATACAGTTCTATGGTACTAAGTGCATTCACACTGTATTTACCATCACCACCATCCATTTCCAGAATGTTTTCATCTTCCACTACTGAAACTCTATCTCCTTTAACCACAAACCAACCCATCCTCCCTCCCCTCAACCCCTGGCAACCATCATTCTATTTTCTGCTCTAACTGGACTCCTCTAGGTACCTGAACTAAGTGGAATCATATATTTATGCTTCTGTGACTTAGCATCATGTCTTCGAGGTACATCCATGTTGTACCATGTCAGAATTTCCTTCCGTTTTGAGGCTAAATAATATTCCATTGTATGTACATACCACATCTTACATGTCCCTTCATTAATACACACTTGAGTTGCTTCTACCTTTTGGCTATTGTGAATAATGCTACTATGTTCGCTCAAATCCCCGCTTTCATTTATTTTGAGTATCTGCCTAGATGTGGAATTGCTTCATCATATAATCATTGTATCTTTATTTTTTGAGAAATCGCCATACCGTTTTCCACAGGGGCTTCTCCATTTCACATTCCCACCAGCGAAACATAAATGTTCCAATTTCTCCATAGTCTTGTCAATATTTGTTGTTTTCTGTTTTTTTGTTTTTTTGTTTGTTTGTTTTTTTTTATGATAGCCATCCTAATGGGCGTGATGTGGTAGCTCATTGTGGTGTTGATTTGCATTCACTAATGACTAGTGATGTTGAGCGTCTTTCCATGGGCTTATTGGCCGTTTGTACATCTTCTCTGGAGAAATGTCCATTCAAGCTCCTTGTCTATTTTTTTTAAAGATTTAATTTATTTATTCATGAGAGATAGAGAGAGAGAGAGAGAGAGAGAAAGAGAGAAAGAGAGAGGCAGAGACACAGACAGAGGGAGAAGCAGGCTCCATGCAGGGAGCCCGACGTGGGACTTGATCCCAGGACTCCAGGATCACGCCCTGGGCCAAAGGCAGGCACTTAACCACTGAGCCACCCAGGGGTCCCACTCTTTGTCATTTTTAAATTATGTTTTGGGACCCCTGGGAGGCTCAGCGGTTTAGCGCCTGCCTTCGGCCCAGGGCATGATCCCGGGGTCCTGGGATCGAGTCTTGCATCATGCTCCCTGCATGGAGCCTGCTTCTCCCTCTGCCTATGTCTCTGCTTCTCTCTCTCTCTGTGAGTCTCTCATTAATAAATAAATAAAATATTTTTTTTAAATCGTGTTTTTTTCTTGTGGTTGAGTTGTAGTTCATTATGTATTATGGATATTGCCCCTTATCAGATATGACTTGCAAATTTTTTCTCCCATTATGTAGGTTTTCATTCTTGATATTTTCCATTGATATACAAAACTTCTTAATTTTGATGAAATCCAACTTCTTTATTTTTACTTTTGTTGTCTCTGCTTTTGGTATCATATCTAAGAAATCCTTGCCAAATGCAATGCTATAAAAATTTCCCCCTGTTTTCTTCTAAGAATTTTAGAGCTTTAGTCTTACATGTAGTCCTTTGGTTCATTTCAAGTTAATTTTTGTGTATGTTATAAGGTAAGAATCCAACGTCATTTTTTTCTTGTGGATTTCCTGGTCTGAAGTATTTCTTCTCACTCCACTCAGTATGGGCACCAAACTCAGACAGTCTTGGTATTCTCTCCCCTCTCCCATTGATCCTCTAACTTTCCTTCCTTGACCTGTACATAATATTCCAATTTTGCTTTTCATCCTATATAAATCTGCATATATGTGTTATCTTAGAGTATGAATTTCTCAAAGGAAAGGCAAGAGTTTTGTGTTTCTATATTACTCAAAACTGAGCCCTTTGTAAATGCTTTTGATCATGGAGATTGTCTCAATCAGGGTTCAGTAGCAGCAAACAGAAATGACTCTAGCTATCTTAAGTAGAAACAGATTTAATAGAAGGCCATGGATGTCTGCAGCTTCACAAAAAAAAAGCCTAAAGTAGTGGGGGAAAGCTGGGCCTCCAAGAACAGCTGTGCAGATCCAGCCATCAGGGAAGATGCTGCTTTAGTCTTGAAGGTAGGCACATGCAAGACTCCAAATGCAACTTCTTCTGACTTCCCAAATAGCACCCTCACCTGATTTAGGAATCAGGAAGCTGTTAATGCTGTTGCAAGTGGAAGCTTTAAGATTATACCAATGCCCACTAGATCTGAACTTGGGGAAAAAAAATAGATGCTCTATCATCTACCTCTCAATAACCCATGAAGCCAGTGACTGGGCACTGGAAACTTGCTGCAGAGAAACCCAGTGCCTCCCCAAGTGTGTGAACCAGCAAAATATTGCAAAAACAGAAGAAGATATCCAATATGTCACTTGTGCCTTTCAAATTTCAGTTGGGTGCATCTAGCTGTAGAAACCTACATCTATTCAAGAACTTATGTAAGGGAGTTTAGCAAAATGCCAGTTGTAGCTTCCAGCCTCTGAAGAATAGGAAAGCAAACTAGAAGAATGAAAAGTTGAGTGCAATCCCCCATATTGCCCACCATGATGAAGATAATAATGATAATAATGACGAGGGCATTTAGATTTATATCTATATTTAAACACACACACACACACACACACATAGATATACAAGGTAGTGGCTGTCACTGCCATATAAAGGATCAGTTCACTAAAGACCTGGGAACCATGTTGATTATGTGGGGGTGCATAGCTGGAAATCTTTACTCTCTTGTTTTTAAATTTTCCATCCAGTTGAGTCACTATCATCCTGACACACAGAAAGAATCCAACCACCCCTTCCCCCATAAAATATTCTATTTCTATTGTTCTCTTCCTATCAGCCTCAATTTTGTTGATCCTGGGTTGATTCAGATTGAAGACACACTTTTTTTTTTTTTTTTTTGGTCAAGATCCACTGAGCATTTCACCTCATCTGTTCACTAAAAAGTTGAGAATGGGACTTATAAGGTATAAGGGGTACAGGGCTGGCTCCAGGTACAATTAGACTCAGGGATGAAAGAATTGATTTTAACTGTTTTTTAACATCCCTTGGCTGAGCCTTTTGCTCCACTGGCTTAGTGCTCAAACTGCATGGTGACCCTTGACAGCTTGAGCTCTCTCTCTGTGTGGTGGTTAAATGTACATAGAAGCTAAAACCTCTCATGTGGACAAAAAAACAAGGATCTTTTTAGATGGGCATTTAGTTCGGGACACCTGGGTGGCTCAGTAGTTAAGCATCTGCCTTCAGCTCAGGGAGTGATCCCAGGTCCCACATGGGGCTCCCTGTGAGGAGCCTCTTTTCCCTCTGCCTCTCTCTGTGTGTCTCTTGTGAATAAATAAATATTCTCTGAAAGAGAATTCTTTAAGAGAATTTCTTAAAGAAAAAAAAAGCTAAGATTCATTCTAATTGGGCTGGATTAAGTCACATGCATCTCTTGAATCGATCACTGTGGCCAGGGAAATGGGACAAAGTAATTGGCTTAAACCATGATCAGACCTTCCATCTCTAAAACTTGGGATAAAGCCCTCTTTGGAAACCCCCAACAAACTGCATAGATCCAGAATGGAGGGTGGATTCCTCACCACAAAAGTCAGACACCATAACCACAAAAAGAATTGAGCTGTGGAAGTAAAAGACTATGATCTTTCTACCTAGCCCCACCTTTACCCCCTAGAACACCACCTGGCAAGTGCAGTCTGTTTAAGGCAAGAATAAATGTGTGGTACGTAAGTATTACCACTTCTTCCACATTTTCTTTCCCTACTCCAGCTCAACGGCTTCTGCAGAAAGGCTTCTGATGAGTTCTTGCCTGACATCCACTGAGTATTTCTTTAACCACATGCCCTTCATTTTCTGTACAACTGAACTCTGAGAAAGTGAGTCAGTTGAGTTACTCTGGAGCAATCTAATTGTTCCTGAAGAAATCGGATGCAATTGAGTTGCTTGTTGACATGTTCAAGGGCAACTGAATAGTTCCTGATAGAATTGGGAGCAACAGAATTGCATTTGAAAATCTCTTCTCACCATTCAGTAGGGCTTAAAAACCATGCCATAACTCCATGACATGCAACAATGGTAACAATTGTTCTCTACATTCAAGCAGCCTAAGGGAGGTTCTTTTTAACAATTTTTGACCAGTATTCTTATTCTAATTTCCGGTCATCAAATATAAATCTGAATGTTCTTCTAACGGCTATAAAGAAGGCTAGAGTTTTTCTCAACAAATAGCTGTGTAATTAAATGGAATGGTGGCAGTAAGGGCCAAAAGCCTAAGTCTAGTGGAGGGTGTAGATTGTGATCCTAATGTTAGAGAAAGAGCCCCTCCTGAAGAGCAACAATGAACTTCAGAGAAGGCTTGCTCTGAGAGATCTCTCCTGTGGACCTAAGGATACAGAGCATACCTTTCAGGATCTTGCCTCACATACAGCTCAATTCAGAGAATTTACTTTGATGTATTATGAGACTGAGAATGGATTTGATCTAAACTGAATTAAGTAAATTCACCAAAGTGGGTTTTCAGTTCTTTGGTCTTACCTACTCTGACTTCGAAGACCCCATGAGCTTTACCCTGACTTTTGGTCCTGCTATTATTATTTCTGACTCCTTCAAGTTTTACAACAGATGACTGTACCCAAGTAGGGAACAGGATATGTGAGGGGAAGAGTTTCGTTACCCTATTTAGTTCCCATAACAGCCTGACCCCAGCAAATTCGTGGTGGGGGCAGCTTGTCTTTGGCACCCAAGAGCTGCATGTCCAACCATGTTTCTCAGAACCTTCACCCCTTGGGTAAATTGTCATCTCTCAATTACAGTGGCCTATACTCTCCCTTTCTCCATTTACTAAACTGTGTTCTTAAAGGATTCACATATGTTATATACAAAACTAATGGTGCCTTGAAATGCTACACCACCTTGGATATTTGAATTTTGTTAAGTATCAGAGCCCTAGCCTCACTAAACATCAGGGAAGGGAGAAGAAATGTGTGGGAAATATCAGAAAGGGAGACAGAACGTAAAGACTGCTAACTCTGGGAAACGAACTAGGGGTGGTAGAAGGGGAGGAGGGCGGGGGGTGGGAGTGAATGGGTGACGGGCACTGGGGGTTATTCTGTATGTTGGTAAATTGAACACCAATAAAAAATAAATTAAAAAAAATAAACATCAGTGGTATAATTTCAGACCCCAACATGAAGGAAGCAAGGCTGTGATGTAATATTGTCCTTCTTGACCTTGATATTGGTCACACGGGTGGGTTCAGTTGTACACTAACAATCTCAGTTGTTCCCTATATGCTTATTATACTTCAACATTTTAAAAGGAAATCCAGGAGAGATAGGAGAGATGAATAGCCCTGCATTAATATTGAAGTGGGGAGAAGTCCTCAGATTTCACAGATTTCAGAAGTAAAATCATTAAAACTTGATCATTGGTAGAAGGTGAGCAAGAGAGACAGGCGTCAGTGTTTGGAATGCCAGGTTGATAATGTTGGCATTGGGGCACCTGGGTGGCTCAGTCAGTTAATCGTCTGACTCTAGGTTTTGGCCCAGGTAATGATCTCATGAGTCCTGGGATCCAGCCCCTGGTTGGACTCCATGCTCAGCGGGGAGTCTACTTGAAGTTTCTCTCCCTCAGCCCCACCCCCCTTACTCTCTCTCGCTGTCTAAAATAAATAAATCTTAAAAATAAAAAAGATAATGTTGGCATTAACCAAGATGAGATTTACAGAGGAAGGATATTATAAAAAGAATTGATTTGTGGGGAAGGTAATGAACCTTATTTTTGGATGTGTTGAGTTTGAGCCATGGAGGCAATATAACAGACAGCTGGGAATAAGGTTCAGTATCTTAGGAGAGAAGATGAGCCTGGAAATAGATATAGATCATTCATGTATCAGTGGTTAAATGAAGCGAGGTCAGCTGAAAGTTAACCAGGAAGATGTGCTCGAATGTATTCTTGCTTTTTTTAAAGATTTTATTTATTTATTCATGAGAGACACAGGGAGAGTGGCAGAGACATAGGCAGAGAGAAAAGCAGGCCCATGCAGGGAGCCTGATGAGGGACTCGATCCCAGGACCCCGGGATCATGCCTTGAGCCAAAGGCAGACACTCAACCACTGAGCCACCCAGATGTCCATTGAATACGTTCTTTGAGTAGTAGGATGAGGTTTGACTCACGGAGAGCATCAATATATTATATATTCAATAGATAGATGGATATATATTACTATATAGTATCTATACCTACCTATCTACAGAGATAAAATATGTAGGGGAATGCAGCCACACAGAAGACTAGAGAGGGGTCATCAGTAAGATTGGTAGAGCAATTGTATAAAAAAAAAAAAATCAACCATTTTGGCAATATCTCAAGATGCTTTGATGGAACATTACATAACAAAAAAATTTCTTGGGGGTACCTGGATGTCCCCAAAAGTGACTCTTGATTTCTGCTCAGGTCATGATCTCAGGGTGATGAGATCAAGCCCTGCATAGGGCTCCATGCTAAGCGTAGAGTCGGCTTGAGTTTCTCTCTTCCTCTCCCTCTGCCTCCCTCTCTGTGCTCTCTCAAAAAATAAACAAATCGTTAAAAAAAAAAGCAACAAAACTTCTCTCCTTCTCTACCTGAAGAATGAAAGAAATGGGATAAAGCTGCCATAGAATTAGAATTTTTAACAATCAATGTAGTATGGGCACCAACCACTCAGAATGGGCCATCAACCAACCAGTCAGGAAGGATGCCAGGACATAATCAACCTGCAAAGCCACACCATTATACACTGGCTGGACCTCCCAAGACCACTGATTACCAGTGAGGAGCAGTTTCAGGTAGAGGCTAAGAGGTTTCAGATCCAGTCTTACTGGGTTTAATCCCTAGTTCTGCCACTTTCTAGATTTATAATCTTGAGATGGTTACTAAACTCTTCTGTGTCAGTTGCCTGATCTATAGAATGAGGATCATCACAGAATTGTAAAACATAGTTTTTAAAAGTTTTTAGAACAATGCCTGGCACATGAAAATGACTAATAGATGTTGGTTGCTAACATTATTTCTGAAGAATAACCTAGGCCTTGGGCAAATCTGTCTATATCCACAGAACTGAGTCTTGTTTCTTTAGATGTGTTGAATCCACATGGGCAGGCAATGATGCATTCATGCAACCATGATCTCCTCTTGGAAAAACTCCTAAATTCAATTAGCATCTTCGGTTCAACTAAACAAACTGGAAAAAATCCCAACTGCTTCAGATACTTTATTTAGATAATTTCAATGAGGGAGGAAAAAAAATCTTTGAAATGAAACCAAAAACTCACAACAGACACATTTCATGGTTGGAACTTGAAGAATTTCAAAGGCATTTGCTTTTTTGGAGCAAGGTTTGGAGGATTGGACTAAAATGCTATTTGAGAAACAGGATTTGGAAGGAAGAGACTTTATTTGTGGTACAACTATTTCATCTCTACATCCTGAAATGGATTTTTGCCTGAGTACTTGCTTAAATTCTGTTTACAGTGGCCATTATTTTGTGGGAAAACAAAAGGAGCTCTTAAATCAAAAAAGAAGGGAAAAAAGTAGAGAAGTCATGTTTGAATGAACAAAGAGGAGGTAATAAAATATTTTCTGTGGCTTCTTGAAAGATCTGCTCATGTATACCATATTCTACCCACAGAAATGAAAACTCTGAGAAACAGCAGTGGTAGACCAGCTTAGAAGAAGTAGTTTCTTTTGAATGAAAGGGAAGTTGATTAAAAATTTAAATTTCCAGGCTTCCTTCCAGAAGTGGGTTGGGAGGCTGAGAAGAAAAGAGCTTAGTGGGCTCACCATATTTAAAGATGGCTGGCTCCAATGTCACCTTCCCAGGCTGCCTACCCCTTACCACTGAGGACCAATGGTCCCCTTGACTGTTCTCCAATCTCTTGCTTCATTTTTCTTTAGAGCACTTCTCTCTGTTAAAATTGCTAAGTGGATTGTTTACTTTCTTGTTTATTGTCTATTTTTCCCCTTGATTGTAATTCCTTGAGGGCAGGGACAGTTTTGTTCCTCATTGCATCTCCAATTCCCAGAACGCCTAGAACAAAATAGGATGCTCTATAACTTATGTTGAAGGCGTGAGTCAGTGAATAAATGCAGTTGCTATAGTGACCATTTTTGAATAAACTATGGTGTAAATTCAGTGTCATATATACATTATCGGCCAAATTGGTCACTTGGTCAGGTGATAGGTATTTTGACCAAAGTAAGCAGTCAAATCAATAAAAAAACGATCAACCCAGGAATTTCATTCAAAGCAGTTTTGACTGGTTCTGACAGTAACTCCAATTTTTTTTTTTTTAGTGACTCCAATTTTGAGAGAGAGGTTGAGAAGCATTCTCCTGGTACATCTATTCAATAATTTTCTTTTCTAATGGGTTGCTTCCACAGCCATGACTAGTAGAGAAACAAACAATATATTAAATTGCAAAACAATTCAATTTGAAGCCAAATGTTGATCTAGGTAAGTCAAATCAAATAAAGGGCTTGGGGACTGTGAGCAATTGACCTGCAATTGGTCAGTATATTGATCCTTGAATCACCCGATTTAGAGTGAAAACAGGTCTTGTGACACTAGACCGTGCTCTCTGCATCTGTATTTTAAACAAGTATAAGAGGGACTTTGTGGAGCTGAAAAGATGCTGAATCTTAGTGAGTGTTTGAAAAACATATAGCTATCATTCGTTTGTTTGGGAAAAGAAGCCTTAAAAAATAGATATAAAGGAAGAAAGGAAAGAGGCAGCGAAGAGGGTCAACCGGTTGGCAGGCACTAAAACACACACACACACACACACACCACTCCTATCTAAAAAAAAAAAAAAAAAAAAATTTAAACAAAGCTTAATTCTCTAAAATCCAAAGCACTTAAAATGAAATAGTGCCTCTTAAGTATATGTTACCAGCAAGAACATACACATGAGGAATCAGGCCAGTGTCCTGTGTGTTTTTATTAAGACCAAGTATAAACTATCCAGCAGCTGGTTTCTGCATTAGAAAAGTTCTCTTGAAAACATATTTTGCCAACTGCATTGAATTTGATAAGCAAGACAAAGTCTTATTGTGAGGAAAATGCGAATTATTTTGTTTGCTCAATGTCAATTGTTTGTGGTTCTAAAGGTGGCATTTCAAAGTCACTCCAGCAAAGCCCTCTCCAAAAGTCCTTGAGAGGGTTTTGTTCATGTAATAACAATGATGATTCTTATGGTTCTTTACTGGTAAAAAAAAAAAAAAAAAAAAAAAAAAGGAAAGAAGAAAAAAAGAAAGAAAGAAAGAAAGAAAGAAAGAAAGAAAGAAAGAAAGAAAGAAAGAAAGAAAGAAAGAAAGAAAGAAAAAAGAAAAATACATTGAAGAAAAAGATATTTTCTTCCAGGGATTGGACTGTATAGAGTCAAAGCCATCTCTATTCAGGTTGCTGGAAAAAAATCAGGATCCAGGACTGAAAGCAAAAGTTACGGGGTGGGGAGGGTATTGATGTGTGAACTGGTAGTTCATGCAGCTCCCTGGGGACAGTGACAAAGGGCTGCTGTCGGGGAGGGGTGGGCGAGGGTGCTTTCGTGTTACAAATGGAACTCATCTCCATGCTTTATAGGTGTTCGATGACCGAAATAATTAATCAACGATCATTTCCATAATAGATGCCAGACTCTGTACTCAATATGCTACATAGATCATTTTGTTCTAGCCTCCCAGCAGTCCCAGGGGGTGCATGGTATCGTTCCCATCTTACAGCCAGGAGGAAGAAGGACCTAGCTGCTGGTTGTAAAACCCATGTTTCCATGGGGCAGGGAGCCAGCAACTTGAGCAAGCATCACCAGCAGGAGGCAGATTGTGGGCAGCTGGAGATAAACCAGTTCCCCCTGGGCCTGAGCTTCCTGGGTCCCCGGAGACACGGGGAGGGCAGGGTCGGAGAACCGAGCACCTGCCAGTTTAGACAGAACCGGCGATCAGATTAGGTGTGAGGATACTTCTGCCCTTCGTCAAGAGGGTTTGATTTGGTTTCCACCACAGCCGTAGGCACCTTCTCCTGTTTCTGGCCCCGTGAGGGATTCAAACCCATGGAGAAAGGGAACAGTCAATTCTGATTTGACTGGAGACTCAAGGGCAGAGGGCAATTGGGGTGGTCGCACTGGGATGCCACAGCGGACTTCACCTGGATTTCTTTGATGAGAGTTACCTGAGGACAGTGTGGAAACAGGAATCCTAAGTAGAGGCAAGGACAAGGCGCAGCTCTTCCAGATACAGAGCACAGACTTGGGAAGAGAAAAAGAGACAAAAGCAGGGAGAAGGGGAAGCAGAAGGGGACCGGTAGGAAGGGCAAGAGTAAAACTAGGAATGAGAGAAGCGGCCCAGAGGGGGCAGCCAGGGGATGATCCAGGAGAGGAGGAAAGTTAAGGAGCCCCCAGGGAGCTGAGGACCCCACTCACCATTCTGTCCCTTTACAACAACATCAAAGCTCATCTGTTTGGCAGGAAACAAACCAACCCATCAACCTCCTGGGGCTCCGAGTGCACTTGCATTGGTGCCGCCCTGCCCGACGGTGTAGAAATGATTTCCGAGCCCTCCACCCACCGGCCTGGTCCCCAGCACCCCGAACCCCTCATTTCCTAAAGCAGGTGGCAGGGGAGCAAATGAGAATCAAATGGGAAAAGACAGGAGGACCCCACGCTGTGTGTCAGGAGCCGGGGGAAGTAAAACATGGGAATGAAGTGATGGAAAGATTGTCAAGACAGCCCGTGTACAAGATAAAACATGGTCCCGACGTGATTGCCTGGTTCCCAGGCAGACGGTGCGCCGGGTGAACTTGCCGCCTTCGGAATAAAGCAATCTCGCCCCAAGACAAGAACAATTTCTCCGTGGATCGCGGAGGAGGGGAGAAGTGGCACCTCAGATAAGGGATTCAGAGTGCCTGTCAGATGTGTCCCCACAGCCTGCCCTACCTTCCCCGGCCCTGGATGCCCGCCGAGAGATTTCTCTCCTGACTCTTGCAACTAATGCAGCCTGAGACACTGGGGGTGCAAACGTGCACCTGCTGGGAAATGGCCAAAAAGACTGGCTGCTCTCTGGGAAATAAAGAGACAATCTGGGTTCCCTTGCAACCCGTCTACATGGAGTGCAACCCGTGTTTGACTCTTTCCCTGGGGAAGCCCAGCCACAGGCTGCTCCAGCCTGGATGCAGGACTCGCTCTCGAAAAATGCCGTGTCTTGGTACTTAAGTGGGCTTTGACTGATGGTGAAATTGAGTGTGGATTTCAGGCAGGCTGTTTCCTTTGACTACTTCAGGGAAAAGCTGTAATGAGAAGAGGTTTTTAAAACCAAAGAGAAAGGCTTGGTCATTAAGCCTAACGAATGGCTGAATGCCACAGAAGGCATTCACAGATTTTGGCCATAATTATATTATTATTTATACATTTCCATAATAAGAACTTATTTCCAAGGGAGCACAAATTGCTTTATAAATGCGAGTTCCTTAATCTTTGGAGCATTCCTAAACTACAGATTGAGCATTAGTTTTATTAGCTCCATTTAGCAATAGAGAAAATGAAGCCTGAGAAAGGCTGAGCTTCCAGCCTCCCATCACTGACCAAATGAAGATGTAAATTCAGGACGGTACTCAAGCCCCTGCCCTCCAATCCAGGGCTGTTTCCATGTCACTAGTACAAACAGGAGACACACAAAAATGTCTTCTTGTGGCTATAAGATGGGATTTAGACTCCAAGGGCAGAGCCGAGGGTAAGGATGGAGGATGTGATTCTACAGCTCTAAGCAGCATGGCTTTTATGTTCTTGCTGCTGCACACTCTGGCCCCTAGGGTCGTTAAATAGGGAAGCAGTAGGTAGCTCACTGGTCATGGATGCAAAGGCTTTCTCTGCAGCTGGGAGCAAGTGTCACAGTGGAAATTCCAAAAGTCCCTTCCCCTGTGTCCTTCCTGGGTTCACAGGGTGGCCAGGGCAGGTGACACAATGTGAAGCATGCAGCTCTGCTTGGAGATGTGAGTCCAGGCCCCAGGCCCTTAGGCATATCATTTCTCTCCTGCTTAAGGGTGGCCCGAAGCCTGGAACAGCCCACCAGCAACACCACTTGGGAGCCTCATAGAAATAGAGAATCCCAGGGGCTCCCACCTGGCTCAGTCAGTAGAGCATGTGACTCAATCTCAGGGTCAGGAGTTTGAGCCCCATGTTGAGTGTAGAGATTCCTTAAAAATTAACAACAACAATAAATTAACAACAACAACAAAAAACCTAAAAAAAATAAATAAATGCCAAATCCCAGGACCCTCTTCAGCCCCATGGAATTAGTCTCTGCTTTTTATAAGATCTCCAGGTGACCTGGACACACATCAAAGTCTGAAACTCATTCTTAACAGCAGTTCAGTGTAAAGGCTGGATTTATAGCATGTAAATTAGAATCTCTGGTTCTCCACTTATACCACCCCCCCTCCCCAGGTGACCCTAGGTATGTTCTTTAACCTCCATTCATTCTGGGGAAATTTCCGATGATCAGACTGTCTACATCAAAGGATTATTATGAGGATTACATGAGAGAATCCATTGTTTTGAGAGACAATGCACGCAGCGTATTATGAACAATGCCTACCACACAGCAAGTGCTCAGTACAGGTGACCTTCAGGCCCCTCCCTTGTCATTCATCCTAACGTGATTTAATGTGGTGAAATATTTGGAACCATAATACACCGCTTTGCTCTGCACCCCCCCCCCCATTTCTTTAGGGATCTCCTGTTTCATAACCCATATACTGTCATGAATCTTTCCTCCAACCAACTCCCTGCCAGCTCCCCAGCCCCAACTCTCCAATTTTTGTCTGGGAGGGGACAGTGTCCATGCCAGGTCTGCCTGTAGGGACACAGGACCCTCCAGGAGCTTGAGTCATTCTCTGTCCCCATGACTTAGCTACAATCTCACCCACCCCAGCTCCCACCAGGATCCTGAAGGCTGTGCAGGAAATGACTGTAAATAGAGCAGTGGGACAGCTCTGCCACCTGGAGTTCTGTGGCACAGCCATCCTCAAAGCCTTGTATTGTCAGGAAGGTTTGGAGGCTAAACTGGTTTGAGACGAGACAAGGACATAATGGGACGGAACAGGCTGCCTACTGTTGTGCTGACCTTTATTTAGCACACAGAGGTTTTGTATAAAAACACGCACACTACCAGGATGAAATCTGCCAACGAGGTAAAGGCCAACCCAGATTGTTCTATTCATTCAAGATTGCCCTTTCTTTAACGACTGGACAGAGGTTTATAGGAAGAGGCCCACTTTTATCCATAAACCCAGAATTACTTTACACAACAGGCATTCATTACGCAGCTGTACTGGGGCCAGTTCCCCATCTGGCCCCCAGCACCCTACCTAGGAGAGAAGATGGGGAGCATGCAGGAGAGCCCCTCACCCCTCTCCAGCCAGAGGGAACCACGTCTCAAAATTTTTTAAAAGATTTTATTTATTTATCCACGAAGACAGAGAGAGAGAAGCAGGCTCGCTGCTCCAATGCGGATCCTGGGATCACGGCCGAACCAAAGAGGCTCAGCCATCTGGCTGCCCAGGTGCCCCACATCTCAAATTTTTAAGGTTTATTTTCCACTTATAACATGTATTCAGTTCCCCCACAATAACAATTTCTGAGCCTACTATCTGAATTTGGGTGTTTTCTTTCCCCCTTCTTTCTACAAACTACAGGAAAAAGAGCAGAGATTTCAGGGTTAAGGCCTGAAATCAGCTGCCCCGTCAATAACAAGAGAAAATGACTTCACTAAGCAGTTAACCATCTGCTAACCAGAGCACCACCTGGAAACAGGACTCGTCCGAACTGACAAATAGTCTGTTTTCAAGCAGGTGAGATCCAGCAGGGCTGGTGACTTCTCCCCCATATCACAAAAGGCTCAACTGTGGAGGTGTTGCCATGGGCTGCAGGTCCTCCCGTTCACCACACCCCCTGGTCAGCATCTCCTTCCCTCTCCCCTGTTTACCACCTCCCCGAACGCACCGAGAACATCAACAAGGAGGTGGGGGGATCAAGTGCCGCTATGTAAGGTCCATTCGGGGCTTGGACTTCGGGCCTCCCTCATCCCTGGTGCACAACCTATTAGCTTCCAGGTGTGGACTCTGCAAAACGTGACTTTTCATTAGTGGTCACACACATTGACGGGGGGGGGGGAGAGGTTGCAACAGGAAGAAACAGACTTCCTGCTGTTCTCTTGACATTTATTCTGCTGAAGTGGTGTGAGTGTTTATTTCAATGTAAAACAGCTGTCACATAAACACAGCCTGTAGCAAAGAAAAGAAAAAAAAAAAAAAAAACAAGAACCAAGTGACAAAGGGAGGAGGAAAATGACCACGATCGAAATCGTTACCAGGTGAACAACATACACCTGCCACCACCACCACCCAACACACACACAGGCAGAGTATGTTACCTTAGTTATGAAACATTTCATTTGTAAAGTTCTAGGAATAAAAGATATGAATCATATAAATGGTCAGAAAGCTTTGGCTTTCCAGAGTAAAACTAGTGCTGGCAAAAATGCTGTGTTGACAGCTTTGCAGGTAGGAATATGCAAAAAGGCAGCTGGTTTGGGGGTCTCGGCACATTTCTGCAAATTGATTCAGCGCTCATGACTTATCATGGGTGTGCTGACATCTCCGTTCTCCATTTGTGAAGAACCTGGGTGCCCCTTAAGCCTCGGCAAGGCCACGGGGAGCCAAGCAAAAGGCTTCTTACAGCATTTTCTACTTACAGTTCTGAGTTCTGGGAACCCCAGGAAACCCAGTAGATTCTGGATGCAAAGAGAAATGGTGTTGATGGCTGTTGGCTTCCATCGGATCTCCTCTCTGCTGAGACGGAGCCTGGGCAGGCCTGGCTGGACAGCAACCAACCATTAAACCCAACTCACTCTTCTGGGTCTTGCCTATCTTTACGGTTCCTCACCTGGAACACTTGTCAGCATCGCTGCCAGGGCCTGTGAAAACACTAACTGCTAAGAACCAACCCCCACCCCCATCCCCTGAGTTCATTATTCAGCACATCTGGAAGGGACAGAGTAGGGAGGATTGGAAATTTGCATTTCTAACAAGATCCCAAGTGATGCAGATGCTGGGAGTCCAGGGATTACACTTTAAGAACCTTCATATGAGGAAAACCGGGGGGAGGGTTGTGTAGAGCTGGACTCATCCATTGAAAATCTGGTTATGTCTTCAATATTAAGCCTGAACTGCCTGTGGTATCCTGGGGGAAACAGTTGATGCTGAAAGAGTTCCTCAGGCCTAGAGGTGACAGGAAGAGACCTGCTCCTTGAAGGGAAGACAGAAATGTCTCGGACTTGGTGCCCGTACTGTGGCACCCCACCCCAGGTCAAGCCGCACAGGGCCTGATTCTCCAGTTGCCTGCACAGACCTGCAGGGAAGCCACGGATCATGAGACTCCGTGCACTTCCTTCCACACACTTCTTACCTGAATGGTAAGATTTTACTAGGGATCCTTTCTCCTTCCTTAAAACCAGTGTTGCTCAAATTATTGAGAGAAAAAGATCAAGGGAGAGTGGACTATAGTTGAATGAGAACAATATATTCTTGTCCTTTTTTTTTTTTTTTAAGGTTTATTTATTCCTGAGACACACAGGGAGAGAGGCAGAGACACAGGCAGAGGGAAAAGCAGGCTCCATGCAGGGAGCCCAGTGTGGGACCTGATCCCGGGACCCCGAGATCACGAGCTGAGCTGAAGGCAGATGTTCAACCACGGAGCCATCCAGGCACCCCTGTTCTTGTCCTTCTCGAACATTTCCCCATCCGCCTCTGTGACAGATTGCCAAAGCTGTAGGACAGTCCATGAAACCATTTCACATCATGGATCTGCATCACCACTGAACTGAGCCTGCCATGCTAATTTGTCTGAAATTTCATATCGCCGATAGGAACCTCCACTTTTTGCTCATGATCAGAAGCATCAACTACTTTTTGTAATGGAAAAACTGGGATACATCACAAGAATTATTACTGTGTACTCTATGAGCCTAGAACTTCAAAGCGTCTTTGAGATGTGGGTAGTTGCTTGCCAGCCCAGGGACTCACTCCCACATGTTCGCCTCAAAGCCTGTGTTTCATCAAAATGATAAATTACAACCTATAGTGGAGCTTCGAGTTTGAGAGAACAGCAGTGAAATCGTTACAAGCTAAGTGTTGGCTGGCCTGGGCTGACTGGGATTCCAGGTGCCAGGCCCCCTGCCGCACTAACTGGCCGTGGGCTCTTGCTCGGGTCACACAGTCCTACTGGGCCTCACCTTCCCTGTCTGTGTCCTGACGGCTCCTTTGCTCGGCTGGAAGATCACTGTGTGACCAGGCAGCGGACTCCAATGTTGCTAAGCTTGTTTCAAAGTCAAAAGGTTCTTCTGCAACTTGTGCCCAAGTGGGGTGCTCTTTCTCAGTTGCTACTTGTTTCCACCCGAAAAAAAAAAAAAACACGTAAAAGCCTCCTCACTCTTCCCACAGTTTCCATGCACCCCCTCTTTTTATAAGGTTCTATTTATTTATTCATGAGAAACACAGAAAAGGGCAGAGACATAGGCAGAGGGAGAAGCTGGCTCCCTACAGGGAGCCCGATGCAGGACTTGACCTCCAGACCCCGAGATCATGACCCTGAGATCATGATCATGCCAAAGGCAGATGCTCAACCACTGAGCCACCCAGGTGCCCTCCGTGTCCCCTTCAAATCTTCTCTTTGGCTAGTACATCTAGAGTTCCCCTATGAGACTACCAAAAAACATGCTACGGCTCTTGACAAACAGGATATATTCAATAAATGTAAGTTAAATAAATCAATAAGTGAATGGATGGGACCCAAATGCTTGAATGGACACAGATATTAGCCTTCTTGCCCTCTCAAGTCAACAATCCTCTTTAAACGAGGTGCCCAGAACTGGGCGAAGAACAGTTGACTTTTGACAATCACCACGTCAACACTTGAAGTTTTAACTAATCATGTTGACTCTGAAGGCCCATACCTTATAGTAATTTGTCCTTTGGTTTATGGCAAAAAAAAAAAAAATATTCTGGATTGATGCCACCAGGTTGGTATGACATTTAAGTCATTTAAATCGCTTAGCCCGTGAGTGTCCTAGCTGATACTCCAATATTCAAATCTCAATTTGACTTTTATTATGCATATGTCTTATAAGCAAATGATATCATATCATGGTGTCAGAAATTCTAGGAAATTTCCCAGATCTTAGGTCATATTCCTCTCAAATTATAAAGGTGAAACACTTTCTAAATGGATTAACAATCCCACAAACTGGCGATTTCTCATTATCTGATGCCTGTGACAACTGTGAAACTGAGCTTTCCTTCAATCTTCTTTTCTTAGCTGGGACATGCCATCAGATCACACAAGGATTTTCTTTTATTTTTTTTAAGATTTATTTATTTGAGAAAGAGAGAGATTGAGCATGCATGGGAGGGACAGAGGGAGAGGGAGAGAATCTCAATCTCAGAGCCCAACATGGGGCTCCATTTCATGCCCTTGAGATCCCCACCTAAGCCAAAATCAAGAGTCGGGCTGATTAACCAACTGAGCCACCCAGTGCCCCAAGGATTTTTCGTATGAACTGTTGTTGGAATTCTCTCCCTTTTGCTTTGCATATGCTTACTACATTTCAACAAAGGAGACTCATCTGGGGCACCTGGCTGGCTCAGTCAGGGGACCATGTGACTCGATCACAGGGTTGTGAGTTCGAGCCCCACGTTGGATGTAGAAGTTATTTTAGAAATTAAATCTTAAAAAAAGAAAAGAAAAGAAAAAGGAGACTTATCTTTCCAAAAGAGAGATGGGTTGGCTACTCCACTGGCGTCAGAGGACGATGGCACCTAAGAGGGCATTGCTTCTCAATTATGTGTTAGGAAACTTCATGGTATCAGAGCAGTCTTGGATGTTCAAGCTCTTGGGCCTGATTCAGATAAATCTAACCCCCTTAAGATTGATGTATAACCTAAAACATTTAAAATTTCCAGTGAGGTCTACAGCGCTATAGTGACAATACTGGTATCTAATATGTAAGGGATCTCCTGCAAAAACCTGGGGAAGCCTAGTTAGTCATTAAAAGTTTGCTCAATTGAGCACAGAATCTAAACCAAAGGAACTGAATATTCTCAACTTCTATAAAATATTCATCTCAAAAAAAAAATATTCATCTCAAGGGCAGCCCAGGTGGCTCAGTGGTTTAGCACCGCCTTCAGCCCAGGGCGTGATCCCGCAGTCCTGGGATTGAGTCCCACATCGGGCTCCCTGCATGGAGCCTGCTTCTCCCTCTACCTGTGTCTCTGCATCTCTCTCTCTCTCATGAATGAATATATATATATATATATATATATATATATATATATATATATATTCCTCTCAATACTTAAGTATGCCTGTCTACTAAATATTGCCTTTCTCCCATGGTCTGGATAAACATTGACAAATTCCTTGTTCTCCAATTTCTCTTTATCTAGACTCTAAAGCAGACTACTCACTTCCTATAAACCTATTCCTTCTCTAAACAGAAGAAAACATAATGGCTTAGGTTATAATGTTCTGAAGTTAGAGTCCAGGCTTGAAGATACTCTCCCAGCTATCATGATTGTAGCAGAAAAGTTCTCCAGTTCTACATCAGCTGCACATTTGGAAACTATCTCTTAAGTGGATGACTGCTCATCTATTTTAGTTTTTCAATTATTTAATAATTTGAATAGGCAATACTTGTACATGGTAAGATTTTTTTTTCAAATGATATCCCCCAAAAAACATATAGTGAAAAGTTCTCTCCCACTCCTGATACCCATCTCCATTGTTATCAGTCTCTTGCATTACCGTTCAAAAATATCTACACGTATGCTCTTCTTTTGTATTACACAAATGGTAGTATGTCATATGTAGTGTTTTGTTCTTGTTATAGAATGACATTCCTTTTAACAGTTGCAGAGAACTCTGTCACAAGGATGTATTGTGTTTAAATAGTCCCAATAATGCATTTAGGTTCCAGTCTTTGCCATTACAAACAACGCCACCACAAATAGGACTTTTATTGAATGTATTACCATCTTAAAATATAAATTTATTAAATAACAGATGTTTAACAATTCACACCTCTGCAAGGACATCGCTGGATATATTTCTAGATGTGAAATTACATGTTTACTATAATTAATATTGCCTTATATGTGCCCATAGCTTTGATATGATTTATATTCCTACTGGCAATTTCTGAGGGTGCCTACTTCCACACGCTCACCATGGAGTGGAGCGAGCAAGTTCATTAGTCATCAATTGTTGCATTAACTAATTACCACACTACCTAATAGCTTAAAATAACATGTATTGTTTCACAGTTTCTGTGAGATAGAATTTTAGAGGAGCCCAGTCTACTGGTTCTGCTTTGCTGCTTCTCACAACATCATTGGCCAATGCGGCAGTCATTGGCTTAATGGGGCTGGGCTATCCAATTCCAAAATACCTCATCCAATGACTATGGACACAGAGCCACGCGTTCATGGAACTGAACCAAAGGAAGATGATGAGGAAGTCTGGAAATGTTGGGCAGTGGCTTCCAGCCACGACTTTTGTAACATGTGAGAGCCACAAATGTCAAGAATGGAGCAGAATGCTAACAACCATCCCACCCACTGATTGGAAAAGCCATGTTTATCACAAAGTAAACTTCTGCATGTGTGAGGGTTTATTTCTAGACGTTTTTCCCCCCATTAGTCTATTTAAAGTTCAGTGTCACAATATTTTGAATATTATTTTCCATACCTGGTAGAGACAGTCTCCTATCATTATTTTTCCTTTTCAGAATTTTCCTAGTTTTCCTGGATTGTTTTCTTCCATACAAATTTTAGGAAATTAACTTGCCTCGTTCCAAAAAACCAGTTTGGATTTTATTGAAAGTATAGTACGATTTTAGCATATCTTAGGGAGAATTAGTACCTTTATGGTGATAAAACTCCCTAGCTAGTCATTCAATATATAATTCATTTGCTCAAATGTCCTATTGTGATCATCACTAGTATTGAAGGTTTTTTTTTTTTATTGAAGGCTCAGCATCTGCCTTCAGCTCAGGTCATGATCCCAGAGTCCAGGGATCCAGCCCCAGTTAGGCTCTTGGCTCAGCGGGGAGTCTGCTTCTCTCTCTCCCTCTGCCTCTCCCCACTGCTCATATTCTCTCTCTCAAATGAATAAATTAAATTTTTTAAAAAAGTTTTCTTTCTATAGATTTTGCACATTTCTTATTAAGTTTATTCATAAGTATTTTCTGTATTTTGTATTTGCTTTTGGGATCGCTTGTTCTGATCGATTATAGTTTGCACATGAGAAAGCTCTTGGTTTCCCTGTGTGATTGTTGTTCAGTTATCTTTGTTCAGAATTCCCTGATAGGACCAGCATTTCAATGTACTCTCCCTTGGGTTTTTGAGGCAAATAGTTATGCTATCTGCTAATAACTATAATAACTGTAATTTCATGTCCTCTATTTCAACTTTTAAACCACTCATTTCTTTCTCTTCTCTCATTGTGCTGAAGAATACCAGCAGACCATGAGAAATAATACAAGTAATAGTGTGTCCTTTCCTTGTTCCCAATTTCAATAGGAACGCTTCCACTCTGTTGTGCATAATGCTGGGTTTTGCATAATAGAATAGCAATTGATCCACATTTTGTCAAAACTCTTTTTTTAAAAAATGGAGAATGGGTGTTCAATTTTCTCCAAAACCTTTGCAACACTCATAAAAATAATCATATGATTTTTCTATTTATATCAATTAATGTGAAATACATTAATAAACATACAAATATTGAAACAACCTTGTACTGATGTAATAAATTCCTTTGGTCACATGTTATCACTCTTTTAACATGCTATCTGTTGGCACATACTTTGTTTGGGCCTCTTGCATTGCTTGTCAAGAGTAAGGCCAGTCTGTAAGTTGGTGTGTACATGTGTGTCCATGTGTACTCTTTGTCCCCATCCATTTTTAAAAAATTTTTTTAAATTCAATTTACCAACATATAGAATAGCACTCAGTGCTCGTCTCATCACATGTCCTCATCCATTTTAAGTTGACTTTTACTAGCTTTGCTGTCAGATGGTGACCCTGCTACCATGGGTTTCTCACACTGGCCTCCTTCATGCTTATTACAACCAAACTAATCTCTTATACGTAAATATTGGACTTGATGATTATTCCTGATAATTTCATCTTAAGGTTTTTATTGCAGCAACCTACCAACATCTTTTTGATTACAGATTTTCCTCCGTACATTCTATTCTGTGATTCAAAGACACAGTTGGAAAAAAATAAAATAAAGAACACATTTGGCAGATGGGTCAAAAGCCAGTCAATAGACTGGCCTGTGATTTCTCACTTACCTTGTGGAGAAATACAGAAGGGATCAGAATCAGGTGCCTCTCCATCCCATGATGGAAGGAAACTTAGGAAATGCCTCCTAGTGACATGCCAGGTGATGATGACCCAACCCATCAAGGCCTCCTGCTGCCAGTAAGGAGGGGGCTGTGGAGGCAGGGAGTTCAGAGAATTTATAAAGTTATTGCTTTGGTTTCTAGAGGTGTTATGTGTGTGTGTGAGTTTTCATTAAGTCGGAAGGCAGAAAGCATGCTGCATCCTGGGACTGAGGGCAGTAAGTGTGAGGTCATTTATGATTGCTCACTCCAGTTCTGACTTATAGCTTCAAACATTCATACCTTTTAGGGTCAGAAATCAGGAGCCAGCCTGTCAGAAGCCATTTGCCATATTTGCTCAAGATTTCTACCCTATATGATGACAGAAGAATACATGATTCCAAGGGATGTTTGATTGAGAAACAACTAAGGGTTCTTTCTGGAAGCTATCACAGGATACAATAAGTGTGACTTTTCATTTCTGATAGACTTGTTCTTTTAGACTCTGCCTATAATGCTAAAGCTGTTAAAAATAATAATGATGATGACTAATTTGTTATTTTGTCAATCTATGAGAGCTAAACATGCATTTAGAATTATTTCTTCTAAAAAAAAAAGAATTATTTCTTCTTGGTGAATTGATACTTCTTTCATTATATAATGATGCTTGGCTGCTGGTAATCCTTATTCTCAAGTCTGCCTTGTCTGATATTAATAAAGCCACTCTAGTTCTCTTTTTTGTGATTGTTTATATCATATATCTTTTTTATCTCTTTAAATTTTAAATTATCTATGTCTTTAGATAAGTTTTGTATTGAAGTGTGAAACTGGGGATAAGACTTTTCTTTTTTTTTTTTTCTTTTTTTTTGCCTGTAAATATCCAAGATCCAATGCCATTGTTGGAAAGGCTTTATTTCTTTCATTAAATAAATTATTACTGAAACTTCATCCAACTCAGTGGGGCATATTTATGTGAGTCTATTTATGAGCTCTATTCTGTGGGTCTGTGATCTGTGGGTCTATCCTTCCACCAATACCACACGAACTCGGTGACCATAGTTATATAAATCTTGAGATCATTGTAGACTGATTCTTCCCACTTTATTCTTTTTTTCTAAAGATTTCAGTTATTTATTCATTAAAGATACAAATTGAGAGAGAGAGAGGCAGAGACATAGGCAGAGGGAGAAGCAGGCTCCCTGCATGCAACCTGATATGGTACTCAATCCCAAGACCCCAGGATCACAACTTGAGCTGAAGGCAGATGCTCAACCACTAAGCCATCCAGGCAACCCCCTCCCACTTTATTCTTTTCCAAAAATGTTTGAGCTATTCTAATTTCTTTTCCTTTCCATATTAATTTTAAAAAATTTTTGTTTATATCTACCCAAAAAGTTTTTGTGGGCTTTTGATAGACATTACATGAAATCTGTATATCAGTTTGAGGAGAACCTACTCTTCCAATCCAGAGACATGGTACATCCCTCCATTTATTTAGAGTCCTAACGCATGTATGTGATTAGTTTCAGTAAAAACTGCTGATTTACCATACTGGTTGTAGCAATTTACACTCCTGCCAGCAATGCATGAGAATGCTAATTCCTCCACACTTCCATTTTTGGCCATTCTCATGGCTATGTGTTGCACTATGATTTTGCATTTCCCTAATGACTAATTACACATGATTTTTAATGAATACTATTACACTTTTATGTTTTTTCCAGTGTTGTTGGTATATAATTGATGTATGGCATTGTGTAATTTTAAGGCATATAATGTAATGATTTGATACATATATACATTATGAAATGATCACCACAATAAGTTAACATCCATCCCCTCCCCTGTTCACAACTTTTTTTCTTGTGATCAGAACTTTTAAGATCGAGTCTCTTAGCAACTTTCAATTATGCAGTGCAGCATGGTTAATTATAGTCATCATGTTGTGAAGTTCATCTTATCTTTTTTTGTAAGGAAGTTCATACCTTTTGGCCACCTTCCCATTCCTCAGTGCCCAGACCCCTCTCCACCCCCCTCCACCCCACCCTCCAGCAACCCCACATCTGATCTCTGTTTCTAGGGATTTGATTTTCTTAGATTTCACATATAAATGAGATCATACACTATCTGTCTTTCTCTGACTTATTTCACTTAGCTTAATGCCCTCAAGTTTCTTCCAAGTTATCACAAATGGCAGAATGTCCTTCTTTCTATGGTTGACTGGTATTCCATGTGTGTATGTATCTCACATTTTCTTTATTCATTCATTCACCCATTAATGGACACTTAGGCTGATTCGATGTCCTGGCTATTGTGAATAATGCTGCAAAGATTTTGAGGGGACAGCTATCTCTTTCAGATAGTGATTTTGTTTCCTTCAGATATATACTCAGAAGTGGACTTTCTGGGTCATATGGCAGTTCTACTTTGAACTTTTTGAGGAACCTCCTCACTGTTTTCCATAATGACTATACCCATTTAAAAATCCCACCAACAGTGCATAAGAGCTCCAGGTTCATCATATCCTTGCTAACACTTCTTATTTCCCATCTTCTTGATGATAGCCATTCTGACAGGGGTGAGGTGATATCTTGCGATTTTGATTTTCATTTCCTAATGATTAGTGAGCTTTCCCCAGAAAGGTTTGTTGTTCTGAGGGGTAGAACAGAGAAAAATAGGTCTTCTATATCTACCCAGAAGGGGAAGTCTTTGTTTTGGTATTTTTAGTTTGAATCTGATCCGATTTGGTTTGGGCTTTAATTGTGCAGATCACACACAATTAAACAATCAGCATGTTTTTGCCACCTGGTAGATATGGAAGCCTTAATTAAACTTTCTGGTGACAATATATAAGGTGACAATAGCCTGTTTGGAAAACACTGAAATCAATAGATGATGAGTCTTTTCCACATTTATTCTATTCCTATCAAAGAATGAATTGCACTCACATATTCCTCAATTGCTTATTAAATGTTTATTATATATAAGCCACTGTCTGTGCTTCTGGGTGTACAATTAATGAACAAGGTATTATTCTTACTCCCAAGAAGTTTATGGTCTGGTAGGACAGACAGAAATGTAAATATTTTAATACATTGTAGTAAGGACTATACTAAGGATAAGCCCACAGAAGGTCTAAGGAGCCACAAAAGACTTTATAGATTAAAAACAACAACAACAGAATCCAAATTTAACTTAAAAATTAGGACATTTAGTGAAAGGGTATTGAATACAAGCAGAATCAATGGAGCAGCTAGAGAAACAGGTGTATGGAGACAAATCAAGGCGGTTTTGAAGAGCTTAGAAACTAGAACACAGGCAGAGTCTCGGAGCCAGAACAGTCCAGGGGGAGCCCTGCCAGGGGCAGGGAGGAACTCTGATTTCTTTCATCTGGCACTATTTATACAAGACTCAAAGTCCTGGAAGAAAACATCTGATTGAGCAGCTTAGGTCACAGCTCATCTACCTGATTATACTGGGGCCATGAGAGAAAGAGCTAACTCCCTTCGGGTTCTGTGATAGGAGCGGACATTTCATTTTACCATCTAACAAGGATACACAAAAGGGAAAAAAGGGTTAATTATCCAGAAAGCAATTAGATTGCTAAAGAAAGGCTGAATGCACCCAAAAATGACAAAAGTCCATGGCAACAGCTAAGCTGAAGCTGACTCACGGGGAAGACTTAGCTAATCCTGAAGTGGGAAAGGATTGTGTTCAAGGCAGAAAGACGAGCATGTGCAGAGTCTGGGACAAGAGGAAGCATGATAAATTTAACAACCAAAGTAGGTCCAAATGGCTGGAGCGCAGAATTGGAGAGATGGTGGGCAGGTAGAAAGAGGCCAAGAATGGGAGGAGATGATGTTAGACAGGAAAACAGGAGCGAGGGACACTGTGTCTTCAAGACAAGTGAAGAGCTCGGAGTTCATTCCTAAGGATGAAAGACACGTTAAAATATTTTATGTAGAGTTACGATATTTTCACTTTTGAGAAATGGCTTTGGCCATTGTGATAATCAGGGAGAGAAGAAAGTAACCTGAGCCAGGACAATACCGAGTAGATAGAAAGACGTTATTAATTAGACTTGGGGAAGGAGGAGGTGAGGGAGAAGGAGGACAAAGGATGATTCACAGGTTTTGGGCTTATGTTTCTGCGTGGAGAATAATGCCATACATGGAAAAGGGGAATTAAAGTGGGGGAAATGAGTTTGGTGTTGGATGTATTGAGTTTAAAGGAGATTGTTGAACGTATGGTTTTGAAAGCAAAAAAAAAAAAAAAAAAAAACAAGATTTAGGTAAAAGATGTGGGTTAGGTATTGATCATTATAGAAGCTAGAGTGACAAAGGAAACACTGCTGGAACAGTGTCCAGAGTGAGAGGTGAGGGGACCTGAGGATGGAACCCTCAGAGCATCAACACTAAGGATTGAGCTGAAGCAAAGCAGTAGCCAAAGAGAATCACCAAGAAGACCAGAGAGGTAAAAGGGCAAACAGAGGAGCCAGCATGAGGAAATGGCTGATGGTGTCAAATGTTGAATAAAGTAAGTGTGGGGTGAGGGGGAGAAGTGACCACTGGATCTGTCAACAAGGAGGTGGCTGGTGTGTAAGAAGAGTTTCAGATGAGTGGTGGGGGCAGTGGCCAGATTGCAGGGGACCCAGGAGCATGGAAGGGTAAGGACACAGAGACAGTGCAGCTCGCTGGTACTCGATCCCACTGTATGTGAGAATCACCTGCAGAGCTTTGAAAACTTACTGATGCCCGGGCTCACCTCCCCAAATTGGGATTTGATCAGACCAGGGTGAATTTGCATGACGCATTAGTTTTCTCTTGCTGCTGTAACAAATGACCATAAACTTAATGGCTTGAAACAACACAGATCTATCTCACAATTCCGTAGGTCAGAAGTCTGACACAGGCTAAACATCAAGGTGTCTGTTCCTTTCTACAGACTTCAAAGAAAATCTGTTTTCTTGCCCTTTCCAGCTCTGAGAGGCAACCCCCCTGTTCATATTTTAAAACCAGCAACACTGCATCTCTGTTCTTTCCTTCCAGAGTTACAATCCCTCTTATTCTCTTCCTCTGCCTTCTTTTCCACCTCGAAGGATCCTCGGGATTACCTGGAGGCCCCCACTGGATAATGGAGGACAGCCTCCACACTGCAAGACCCTTACCTTAATCACAGGCAAGGCAGCAGTCCCCAGGGGTGGAACGGGACCATCTCTGGGATGCTGTTAGGTCACCACACCTGCATACAGTTGTTAACACCCCGGGTGACCTTCCTGAGCAGCCAGGATTAAGCAACACTAGAAGGAGAAAGAAGATGAAAATGGAATTATGAGTTTTGGGGTTTTGTTTTATTTTTTTAATGAGGTGTGCCATAGTTGAAATAAAGAAGACGATTCATTTCGATTCCTAGCTCCTTTTCTCCAGTGGAGTCTTTAATAGCAAAACTGTTAGAGAAGAATGATTTTTACTTGACACCTTTTAAAGATGCCCAGAGCTGACTCTTTTCCTCTTCTTCAGTTACTCAAAACATGACATGTTATATGAAGGCTTTCAAACCCATAGTTATAATTAAAAAGATGAGCAAAAGATATGCAGTCGCATGCTCGAGGTGAGCCCAAAGATAGCCAAACCTAGATTTATAGAAAATGAGCTTTTCAGAGACAGAAAGTGAAGAGGCTAATCTGAAACGAAGCACCATTTTTTTCCCCCTCACAGCAGCCCGGGGTGACTTGAGACCAGTCTTTTGTCAGCACTGGCGACTCAGAAACGAAAGAGTGCACATATTCAAATGCCAAGATTGCCATATTGCACAGGGAAGGCGAGCATGTGTTTTGGTTGGAAGGGGAAAGAGTGTTCAATTAATCCCGAAATGTTTGCAAAAACAAATGATGGGCAAAAAGAAAACTAAACTTGAAAGGAATGTGATTCTTTATGAAAGACCCGTCTCCACAAGTCTGGCAGCCACAAAATAAACACGTCAGCCAGCCAGGCCGGAGCAGATAATTAGGGATGAACAGGGCCCAATTTCGTTAAAACCAAGGCAGCGTGGCAGACGGGCAGGGCTCAGTAGGCCACCTCGCCGGGGTTGGGGGAGGCTGGGCCGTTCCCTCCCCCACTCCCCGGTCTCCCTGGGGCCCAGGGAACAGCCACTTCCTCTCTAACTGGGGTCATAATGGAAAGGCACAGGCTCAGACCGTCCTCACCCCCCAGCTCCTGACCAGCCACGGAGGAACCTAGGAGCAGGGTAATTAAGCCCTGGAGGGATTCCACAGGCCTGCCAACGTGAGGGGACTCCTTCCTACCCTGCAGACACTTTTCCTATTCTGGGCACCCCCAAGATTGCAAAGTATTTGAGGACTGCCTTGCCATGACCCCTTAAACATAGAGGAGAAAAAGCCACACACACACACACACACACACACACTATATATATATATATAGTGTGTGTGTGTGTGTGTTCTGCTCAAGCAATTGCCTCATTGTTACATTTTTTAAAAAAATGAGTATTTACATAGTTCAATGAAGGCCAAACGCTGAGCTCCGCAGAGCCAAGGCTGGGGTTTCCAAGGGCACCTCCGTCCCTCCCTGCGGTGGAGTCTGGGCCGTGAAACAACCGCGCCTTTGTGGCTGGCCTTGGGCCTGCTTGACAGCGAGGCTCCAGTTGGATGACAGTGCTGCACCCAGTTCCCCGAGGCGGCCACTTAATGACCGCTCGGCCTCGACCCGGTAGGATACCGGATTTGCGTTGCTGTAAAAGACATTGTCAACTGCCAGTCTGAGGGGGAACGTGCAGAAGCCGACACAGACAGACAGAAGGAGGCCCAGATACTCTGAGGCAGCCACACTCCTGCCCTGACTGCCCCCCCCCCCACCACCACCTTCTTGTATCCTGAGGAGCACAGATGGGCTGGGATTTAACACACAGGCAGGGGTGGGTCTGTATCCGGCTGTTCCTCTCCTCCGCTTGCCCCTCAGCCCTTCCAGCACGCACTCTGCCCCCCAGCCCAAGAGGCCATCAAACCGCCTCACACCACGGCAGAGCTGCATCACAGAAGACAGGGCGTCGTGCAGAGCCCTGGGCACCCCAGAGCCCCAGCCCGCGCCCCCCTCCTCTGGCAGACGCGCCTGCCCACCCTCAGCGGCCTCTGGCCCTGGCCCTGCGGCCGGGCGCTCCGCAGCCTCTGCACCCCTCTGCACCCCTCTCACGGATACGTCCAGTTGGTTACTGGGCTCTATTGCTTCCAGACTCTGCACTGCTACAGACCTAAAAAGAGGTGCATGGACAGCTCAACTGCCTCTTTGTCCCTCCCCTGCTGTGCTCCTCTGGGCGGCGCCTTGTCAGCTCTGCCAATGGAAGGCCCCGGTGGAAGGAGGTGGAAAGAAGTCTCCTTCGGCTTCCTGGGGCATCACCTCCGTAGCTTCCGAGCCCCTGTGACAGGCCAGCGGCTGTCAACTCCCAGAGCGCGACCCTGATTCTGAGGCCTGTCACCCTCTGCTCTCCTCATGCCTCTAGCAGAGAGAAGGGAACAGCTTCCCACTGTCACTCATCCCCAGATGAGCTCAAAATCTTTTACTTGTTCCTCTATTTTTCCACTTCACGAAGCCAATTCTCTGTATTAGAGTCACTTATAAAATCACCTCAGCCATTTCTAAGTGTACAGTTCAGCGGTGTGCAGGATATTCATCGTATTGTAGATTCATTCTATTAAAAAAAAAAAAAAAGGGATCCCTGGGTGGTGCAGCGGTTTGGCGCCTGCCTTTGGCCCAGGGCGCGATCCTGGAGACCCGGGATCGAATCCCACATTGGGCTCCCGGCGCATGGAGCCTGCTTCTCCCTCTGCCTGTGTCTCTGCCTCTCTCTCTCTCTCTCTCTATGTCTATCATGAATAAATAAATAAAATCTTTTTTTAAAAAAAAAAGAACCTTGAACCAAGAAAACCCTCTGAACCTCCCTGTCCTATGGAGGCAGTCCATCCTCCCCTATCTGTGGAAACAAGATTTCTCCTACTCAAAGTCTCTGTAATATAATGATCTTACCCCAGGAAGCTCCTTGCAATGGGATACTAGTCTCCTCAAGACTCAGTGCTACTAATTCTTACTGCCTCTGGACAGTGAGATAAATGGGAATCCCATCCCACGGTACTCTGGGAGCGCAATCATAAGGTGCATTCTGGGAAAAGATACTTTCTACACCACAGGAAAAGTAAGATCTTGCTAATTCTTGGGAGTGGGAACCTGGGGAACAAGTGTGCAATCAGATTCTAAGGGTGACAGCCAAAGAACTAGAAAAAGAAAATCATATTAGATGAAGCTGAATTTGTCAATAAGGACACACTCAAGATTCCAGACTTGAGGTTCTGAATCACACAGCTGAAAACAGTTCCAACCATTTCTTTGATTGGTTGACTGAAACTTGGGCAACTGCCTACATTCATTTACATCAGGGTGCCCCAACTTCCCTGGTACAATGAGCTTTGCATATTTGTCAGAGCCAATGTCCATGGATTTAGGGAATGCCTCATTTATCAACATGGTATTTCATACATTCTGAGCAGGTAATACATTTTATAGTGAAGGAAATGCAGGGATGTTTTCACACCCACGGAATTAATTCAGTGACCTTAACATATACCTCAGTTGCCCAGAAGAATGGTTTGTTACAGACCCAGTCAAGTGCCAGATGGGAGACAACACCCGCAAGCATGGGTCCTGTCCTGTAGGATGCTATATATGTATGTATGTATGTATGTATGTATGTATGTATGTATTTATTTATTTATTTATTTATTATTATATATGTTTTAAACTGCAATAAATGGCTGGTGTTCTTTCTCCTGTGAGCCAGGCCACATGGGTTGGAGAACCAAGAGTTGAGGATTAGTCCCATTCCCTGTTATATCCATTTCCAGAGGTTTGTTTCCTGCCCCTGCAATCTTGGAGATTTTCCCCAAGTCTTCCACAGGGAAGAGGAAGGGGAGACTGCCATCTAGCTATTTGGATTTCTTTGTACCTGAATCAACAGACAGAGAATGGGTTTGATTTCAACTGCCAAGGGGAGGCTGTTGAAAGAAGCCATCACTGGAGCCCAGAGGATAATCTCGGATGTCTCTTACTGCATCCAAATGAAAATCAATAGAATACAGCAATTCAATAATGATGTGGCCACTAAAGACTCAGAACCTCTAGGAATTGTGATTCTAGTCACCTCCATGGGTCAAGAACCCTGATCACGTGGAGTCCAGGCTAAGGGTAAGGCAATAGGGGATGGGTGGTGGCAGACTGATAACTATTAACTGTGAAAAATATCAAATATAGTCTCATGACCAGGTACAGAAATGATGACTCCAGCAGTTAGGAATATTTTGTTATGTTTATATTATTCAGTTTATTCTTCTTTCTTTCATTTTCTCCTGTTTTTTTAGGATAAGTGTGGGTGGTGCTTAACTTTACAATTAAGTTGATGAGCCACCAGACTATGAGAAGCCACATCCACACCTCTGGGAATGATCATATCAACTGGAAAGCTGAACTCAAAATGGATAATGACAACTGATGGGACTTTGGCTGTCCCCTTGTTGAGAGGGTGAGAACTTTTTTTGGTTTTTTTTATGACACATGCCTCCTGTCAGATAGAACAGAATGGATGCCAGGTTGCAAAAGAAATATACTCAATAGGGCAAGCCTGTTTGCTCAACATCCGCTCTCTGCTCCTCTTTTGCTCTATTCTGTACTGCAGGAGCTACAATGTGCCCTAGCCTCCCTTTCCTCCAGCTGCTGAGTAGAAATGATCAGTAAGTAGAGATAGGAGAAGACTGGAGATTGGGAGGACAGAAGCCAAGGTCTTTCTCCCCATCACTCTTCTTCCAGTGGCATCTCTGGCAGTGGGAACAATTCCTGCATGGCTTCAGCCCCCCATGGAACCAACCTCCACATGGGTGACCTAACACCTGGGCTCTGCTAACACTCTCCTCACTTAGTCTCTCTAGTGTCAATGTGCTTTTCACCTTTGTAAGAATTCCCTGTATTAAGTTCGCTCTCTTATAATATTTATAGGGCTTTATATCTTTCTGGCTGGACCATAACTGATATGGTTTGTTTTATTATATCATGTTACATAAGTAGGCCATATATTGTTCAACTACTTGTTCTTTAACCCTACAGTCTATCAGGGACAAACTTCTATTTTAGACAAATAGATCTAACACACTTTGTAAAAATAATTCACGTGCCATAAAGTGCATCCTTTCAAAGTAAGCAATTCAGTGGCTTTTACTATATTGTAAAGTAAATATAGTAAAGTTTTGCAACCACAAAGTTTTGCAACCATCAGCACTACCACTACCTAATTCCAGAATATTTTCATCGCTGCCCTAAGAAACCCAGAATTCATCAGTAGTCACTCCCCATTCCTTCCCTCTCCCCAGTCCCTGGAAATGAACATTCTACTTTCCACCTCTGTGGATTTGCCCATTCTGGACATTTCACATAAAGGAGTCATACAATATATGGCCTTTTGTGTCTGGTTTTTCCACTGAGTGCAATGTTTTCAAAGTTTGCACATGTTGTGGCATGAATCAATGCTTTCCTTCCTTTCTATAGCTGAGTTGTATTCTATTGTATGGACTGATATACCACCTTTTGCTTATGCATTCATCGGCTGATGGACCTTTGGGCCATTTTCACTTTTCAGCTATTAGGAATAATGCTGATGTGAACGTTCATGTTCAAGTGTCTGTGTGAACATACGTTTCAGTGCTCTGGGTTATATCCTGCTGGGTCATATGGTAACTCTTTGTTCAACTTGCTGGGGATCTACCAGCATTTTCCGAAGCAGCTGTACCATTTTACTTTTCCAACTCATTCTTTTTAATAGCTCCACAATATCCCACAATATCTCATAATATCCCACAATATAGCAATATTAATGTTCTATGATGAATTTAACACTCCTCTATTGAAATACATTTAAATTTTCTCTGTTTTTTCATGATCATTCATGATCACAGAACTTTGTATACCTCCCAAGGCATAAGAATTCTTGCCCATGAATTTACGGGATCCTCCCAAGGCATAGGAATTCTTGCCCGTGAATTTACGGGATCCATTGAATTTTTTGCTTTTTAATTTTTTTACTGTTTTCAGTGTTTGTTTTGAAATGTGCCACTGTTGCCACCAAAAGGTTGCTACCAATCTACACTCATGCAACAGTGTATGAGAGAGCAAAATTTTCCCACATGCCTGCTAATATCGGATATGTTTTTGTTAATCTGATAGGGAGAAAATTTGTCTTATTGGGTTTTTTTTAAAAGATTTTATTTATTTCTTCATAAGAGACATAGAGAGGCAGAGACACAGGCAGAGGGAGAAAGAGGCTCCCTGTGGGGAGCCGTATGTGGGACTCGATCCCAGGACCCCAGGATCATGCCCTGAGCCAAAGGCAGATGCTCAACCACTGAGCCACCCGAGTGTCCCTGTCCTATTGTTTTAATTGCCTTGCTCTGATCGCAAAGGAGTGGAAGTAACTGCTTTTTCAAGTACTCGTGTATTTATTACCCAAACATAAACAGCTAGATTGGGTGATTTCTAAGATCCTTTGTTGCTGTAAAATTTGACTTGTGTGATTTATGCTTTGGCAAGAAATTATGGTTAAGACAATGCTGAGGCCATAACTAGCTTTATGGAGCATGTGATTGTTTAATTGTGTTTCCTGGGTCCTCAGATGGGCCCACATGCTCACCAACATCCTCCTACAGGATGTCTACTAATAGAACCACATCTCTTTATATTTAGGCCAAGAAAAAAGGCCAATACCTCCAGGAAAGGCACAAGTTAGCACACAACAGCAAGTTTTGCTTAAAAATTAGGCAACTGAGGGATGCCTGGGTGGCTCAGTGGTTGAGCATCTGCCTTCAGCTCAGGTCATGAACCCAGAGTCCTGGGATCAAGTCCCACATTGGGCTCCCCACAGGGAGCCTGCTTCTCCTTCTGCCTGTGTCTCTGCCTCTCTCTGTGTGTCTCTCATGAAGAAATAAATAAGATCTTTAAAAAAAGAAAAAAAATAGGCAACTGATATTTGCAAGGGCAAAAGGTCATAGAAGAAAGAACCTAGAAGACTGGACAGGAATGACCTATTTTGCACTTTTACCAAAAGTCACTGGGAGGAGGTGGGGAGTTTCCCTGGGAGGAGGTGGGGAGGCAGGGAGATTGTATTGTAATGAACTGGGACTTGAATTTAGAGTCAGAAGATGTAGGGTCTAGTCCTGACTCACACACTCATGGGAGGTCTTGGGTCATTTCCACATCTCATTTTCTAGTCTACTAAGGCCATATTCCCTCTTAAACCAAATTACTACAAAGTTCGAATAAGAAAATTGCAATAAGGGCAGCCCGGGTGGCTTAGCGGTTTAGCGCCGCCTTCGGCCCAGGGCGTGATCCTGGAGATCCGGAATCGAGTCCCACGTCCGGCTCCCTGAGTAGAGATTACTTCTCTCTCTGCCTGTGTCTCTGCATCTCTCTCTCTCTCTCTCTGTGTGTGTGTGTGTGTGTGTGTCTCTCGTGAATAAATAAATAAAATTTAAAAAAAATAAAAAGAAAATTGTAATGAAAAAACACAGTGTTCTCCCTCAAAGCCAGTGAGAGTTATCAGTTCTCTCCTACACTCAGTGGCCACAGAGCAGTAGAGCCTGGCCAGCAGTCAGGTGGAAGTGCCTGGCACTATTTTCCACTTGGCCCAAATCCCAAAATGACTCTTCAGAGAAGCCCACAGGTTAGAAGAGCCACACTCCACCGCGCTTGCCCATTCCAGAATTCAACACACTTGGGCTGCAGTACCTGTGCTAGGCCTGTCTTCATCTCCTAAAGAGATGAAGATGATAATTAAGGGACCCAGATGGACTTTGTTTATGTTTTACTCACTTCTCGGGTTATCATATTCCACTGCGTTTCCTCTGTTGTTGCTATGATTTGACAAATGCTTCCACATTTCCTTGTAAATCAAATTAAGTGGCAGCTAAACTTGGGCCTTGCTGTTGCAGCAGATAGCTAAGTCATCCACCCAGAGTCCGTGCTCTCCCATCCAGAATTTAAAATTGTGCTAGGAAGCCCCTAGGGCTTACATCTCCTATCCTCCTGACATCTAAATGTGACCACGCAACAAGTTTGCACCCAGAGGGTGTGAGTTTGAATCGTCTGTGCGGATTTCCTAAGCAGGGTTTTTGAAAAGTGGGAGTACCTGCTTCACATTCCCTTTTATCTTCTGTCAACTGGACGCAGATGATCGTGTGACCGAAGAAAATGGCTGAACCACATACTGGAAGGAATCTTGGTCCCCAAGGAACTGCGACGAGGAAAGCTGGCTTGCCTTGACGATTATTTAAGTGAGAAATAAAATTCTGTTATTTAATTTTGAAATCTATTTGTTCCAGCAGCTACCATTACTTTAACATCCTGCCTGAACACATTTCACCAACATGACCATTTGAATAAACAAGGTACTAGCAAACCTCATGACACTCCCGATAGATGTCTTCATTACAGCCTAGAAGTTTCTTCAGACAGAAAGCTCATTAAATTACCTTCGTGTCATAGGACAACTCCATGCTGTTACATCCAGCAATTCTTGGCTTGTGCTTTGAAAATCTCTGAAGCATGAGAAACAGATGTTTTACAACAAAAACTTACAACAAATATGTTGATTGTGTGTTACTGAAAATTATCTGGAAGCATGCAAGATCCAAAGAAATGTTGTAAGACTAAGATCAGTCTTATCCAGGAGCTGGCAATGTAAAATGAGAAGGCAAGATGTTTATACAAATAACTCTATGTGAAGACAGTATGTCTGGTTCTTACCCGGAATAGCTGCCCTAAGACTTTTAAAGAGGGTGAGATCATTTTTATTTGGGGGCAGTAAGGTAAAGCTCTGTAGAGGAAATGGGATTTGAGCTGTGGCTTGCAAGGTGGGTGGAATTAAGTGGTAGAGTCATGGACAGAGGCCAACAGAAATTCAACTGGCAAGTTAAGTTACTGTTACATGCTAGACATCTAGAAGGTCTTGAATGCCAGCCTGCGGAAGTTAGACGTCATTATAAAGGCAAAAAGAAGCTGGTTATTTTAGATCCCCCTTAAGTCCTAAAATGTTAGAGCTAAATATGTGACTTACCCATAGCAAAAGCCATGGCAGCTGCCCATTCTTTTCAGAAATATACTCCAAGCCTGCTGTGTTTTCCTATGGCCTACTTTCATGGTCCCTAAATTTCAGCAATTCAAATGCCACCTTCACAGTTTTATTCCATTCCCACGTACTGTTTACATATTTACAATTTAATATTTTTCTTTAAGTCTACCTCTAATTTATTTCGAAGCAAAGAGTATCTGTGAAATTATACACACACGTACACACACACATGGTAAAATTTTTTCTAATGTATCATCAAATAAATGTATGCCTATTAAAGGTTTAAAAGTGTTCCATCTGTTTCCCCCTACATATGCTCAGGTCCTATTGTGGTTTATAGGTCACACTTGGAAATCAGGGTCCTGCTCTGAACCAGCACGCACATGCTCCCAAGTCCTGGGTTCCCAAGTCACTTATCTGTCCACATCTGTCACTTATCTGTCACTCCCTTCATCCTGTCTGGTTCATGGTTGGACTCAGTAACTGCTGAGTAGGTAATGTTGCCACAGATATTCCTAAAATCTTACTGGTTCAACAAAATGAAAGTTCATGTATTGCTCACCACACAGATGAGACAGCCTTCCTCCATTTTGTAGCTAAATTCATCTAGAATGCAAGGCCTCCAGGGTCACCATGGAGAGAGAGACAGACAGAAAAAGAGAGATTGGAGCTAGAGATCATTTGGGTTTATCGAAGCATCAGGCCTGGAAATAGCCTATACCACTCGTGCTCACATCCAGTTGACCCTGTGGCCCCAACCCAGCTGCAAAGGAGGCTGAGAAATAGAGCCGGTCTTACAGATGACAGTGAGAACTGTGTGATCTCTGTCATGATAAGCTAATAACAACTGACCAGAGATCCTGTGGCTCGTTGCTCCAAAAACACCTCAAGGACAGAACTAGATGTCCCAAACCTGTGCTTTCAATCTTCCAGAGGCCACACACATTCCTTGGCCCCTGGCCTCCTTCCACCCTCAAAACCAGCAACATTGCACTGATTCTTTCTCACACCTATCACTCTGACACCAACTCTTCCGTCTTCCCTCTTCCACTTTTAAGTATCCCTGTGATGACGTTGGATCTACCAAGATAATACCAGATAATCTCCTCATCTCAAATTCAACTAATTAGCAATTTAATTCCATCTGCAACCTTAATTCTCCTCTGCCATGTAACATAACATATTCACAAGCCCTGGAAATTAGGATAGAGACACATCTTTGGGGGATGGGGGGACAATCTTCTTTCACTGCAGAGGCCAACGGGCCATAATGAGGCCATGGACATGTTTTGTTTTCATCAGCCTGGTGTTTTCTTTTGCTTTCCTCTTTTAAAATATACTTTTTTTATTGGGATATTTTGTATATTTTTAATATAGCTTCTCTTGAAACCTCAGGAGATCTAGGAACAAGGGCCTGGATTCTCTCATCAAAACAATAGGCTGGTATTATTTACAACAGCCAAGACAGAGAAGCAGCCCAAGTATCTATCAATAGATGAATGGATAAAGAAGATATGGTACATATATATGTATGAATAATATGACTGACACTAGGTAAAAAAAAAAAATATGTGTGTGGAATATTATTCAGCCATCAAAAAGAATGAAATCTTGCCATTTGAAATGACATGGATGGCTCTAGAGAGTATAATGCTAAGCAAAATAAGTCAGAGAAAGACAAATACAATGTGACTTCACTCATCTGTTGAATTTAAGAAACAAAATGTAGAAAAGTATAAATATTAAAGTAATCTCAAGATCAGGATTATTTTTCTACTTATATATAGACGTAGGGATATGTACCATGTCTCCATGCACCATGTCTGTATCTTTATTTTTACTTGACATCACACAGCGCTATTTCCATATCATTAAAAACCCTTTGTAAACATCATCTCCATTCATACAGATTTAGCATAACTTATTTAACCATTAACTTATTATTTGATTAGATAACTTATGCTACATCTATTTTTTGTTATTGAAGTTAACTTTTTTTCGTTCTTTCTCTCTCTCTCTCTCTCTCTCTCTCTTTCTCTTTCTTCTTTTGCTAAAAAGAGAGAGGGGACAAAAGGAGAGAGAAACCAAGAAACAGACTCATAACTATAGAAAACAATTATAGGGAAAAAAAAATGGATGGTTACCTTGGTTACAAGGAACAAACTGGTAGTTACCAGAGAGGAGGTGGGGAGGTGGGCTGGCTGGGTGATTAAAGAGGGCACTTCCTGTGATGAGCACCTGGGTAATATATGAAATTGTTCAATCACGGTATCATACATCCAAAACTAATATGACACTGTATATCAACTGTACTGGAATCAAATTTTAAAACTTAATTTAAAAGAAAAAGAAAAAACAATGGGCTGGTGCCAAGCAGTGGCTGCCCCCTTTAAATGGGGCGTGGGCCTCCCCCAGATGCCATAACCTCTGTCCTTTTCTTTTGCCACACACCCCTGGCCCACTTCGAATAACGTCACCTGCCTTACCACCTTTAAACCTGTCAACTGTGCACCAGGTATTGGGACCCCAGCTAGCATTTTACCCTGTCGGTGGTCTTCACGCTTCCATCCTCTGCAGGCAGCACGTCCCTGGTTCAGAAGTCCACCCTCTGCACAGAAACGTCCTGAGAGCCCTTGCCTCTGACTCAAGAATGCAAGCAGGCTCAGGCTAGGGAACCACAAGCATTCCCTGGACACCCACCCCCTTTCAGGCATCTGGGTCCTAAGCTGCTCGAGAAGCAGGGACCTAAATGCATCCTACGACAGGGGACAAAGTTTCAATTTGCTGTCGCCTGAGCAGTGCCTGTCCCTCTTTCTTCTTCTCTTCAGCCCTTGCTAAGATATCTCCTCTGATGCATTTTTTGCCTCTGACAACAGGCCCCATTCTGGCGCCCGTCCAAGCGGCACGCGGGCCCTCATTGTCCTCGTGGGCTTAAGTGAAGGGCATCCCACTCTGTTCCACTTGCAGATGTGCACAGACCCGGCGCCGGCATTAATAACACCGCGGGCCTGGCCATTCGATCTTCATCAGCCGCCGAGCATCCCTCGCCTTGCCGCGGATCATAAGCTGCCTGCGCGCTGCCAGGGAGATGAGCTCTTCATTACCCAGGTCAGCGGCGGGGCCTCGCCACCAAATACCCAGAAATCACATTAGCCAGGCAAATGTCCCCCGTCACTCTGACGGGAGGTGGAAGAGAGAGACCTCAAAGACCTAAATTGCACTGCAACTCTTATCAAGGTCACAGGAGTGAGAACCGGAGCCCTCCTTCTTAGTCCAGTACTCCCCCAGCCTCCCTCATCTGGCCTCCACCTTGATGATTTTGGCCATTTCCGTGCAATACCTGCAATTGTATTTATTTACTATTTTTCTTAAGTTAATTGCATACTGATTTGCTTTTATTTGGCCCCAATAATAACCATAACGTTGGAGCTTAGACAGGCTGGTTATACTTCTTTTCTAATACACGTTAAAGTTAGGGTATTGCTTGAATAATTAAAATTAAGATATTAAAATATGGAATGCTGATCCACATTTCCTCTAAAAGGATCTTATGTGCTATTTGTTAGATGCAAACCCTACTACGTTTTGGAAAACACAGATCTGATCCATTCTTCCACTTGTGAATTAAACGATGCAGATTGCTCCTGAGCCATTCTCAGGGCTCTCTGGGTAGGGTTCCCAAAATTCAGAAGGTGCTGATGCCCGTAGGTCCCAGTATCATTGAGAAGTTCTTTCTTACGGCTCACCTACATCTCTCCGCTGACTGGAAGTCTCTTTCCTCATATTTTGAGTTGTAGTTGATAGTGGTAGAACTAGGAATTCCAGACCATGGAGCGAATGGTTCTAGAAATAGTTCATCTTCTCTAACTCAGTGATTCCTAGGTGGCTTGTGAGAAACCAGCTCAGAGCTAAAGGAGATGGACATGCCCACATTTTAGAGATGGACAATAAGGGCAGCACCTGGGTGACCCAGTGGTTGAGAGTCTGCCTTTGGCTCAGGCCACAATTCCGGAGTCCCGGGATCAAGTCTCCAGATTTAAACGTTAATCCTTTCAAAAAAAAAAAAAAAAAAACACACCCTCACAGTAACACCCAAAAGCATATTTGGCCAAATATCTCAGCATCCATGGCCCAATCAAGTTGACACATGAAATGAACCATCGCCCCTGGCAAGCTTCTGTCCTCAGTCCCAGGGCTTGAAGTTGTCAAACAAGGGTGAAGTCCCCGATTTTCAGAGGAGGCACAGCTGAGCATGGATACGAGGGACCTTTTTATTTTTTTTTATTTTTTTTAAATTTTTATTTATTTATGATAGTCACACAGAGAGAGGGAGAGAGGCAGAGACACAGGCAGAGGGAGAAGCAGGCTCCATGCACCGGGAGCCCGACGTGGGATTCGATCCCGGGTCTTCAGGATCGGGCCCTGGGCCAAAGGCAGGCACCAAACCGCTGCGCCACTCAGGATCCCAACAAGGGACCTTTTTAAATGCTGCGGTTCTGAGGCTCGTGTACTGACAGAGCCTAGATTGGAGCCCTTGTTTGACTCCAGGGCCTGTGCTTTGTCCGCTATAGGAGACTTTCTTGATAGATGTAGTGTGTCCAAATGAGAGTGTCTGGGAAACTAAAGATGCACAGCCTAGAGGGGGCTTTGTGTGGGGATCAGGGGGTGCTGGTGGATGGAGGAACCTCTGGAAAATAAACTGTTTCGTATTATTCCATGAGTAGAAATTGGATTCACTAGAAGTCACGAGGAGGTGAATTTTCAATGCTTGGCGGGAGAGGGATCCAAGGTGGAATGGACTTCCTTCCTAGGTGGTGAGATGTCCATCCCTGGAAGTGTGCAAGCACATCCCTGGAGTGGGTCAAAGACATGGAACACCGAGCATGAGATTAAATTCTGGCTTCTGCAATCTTTCCCTGTGCCAAGATGATGCCAAGGAGACAGGGCTTTGGGAGAACCTCTGAACCGCGGCCTGATTCCCGGCTCCACGGTCCACGGTTCTGCTCACCCAGCGCAGCCAGAGCTTCTCGCCGCAAACAGGGGTCCCTGGGACGTGGGCCGGCCCAGCTGGCCTGCCTTCGCTCCCCGGGGCCCCCACGTATGCAGCAGGTTGTTCCCCGCTGTCCTGGGAGCTCACGGGAATCACGGTCAGCACCCCTTTTCCCTTGCACCCTCTGCTCCAGGGCCTGACCCGCCTGCCCGGGGGGGACACCGGGATTCCAGAGTCGAAGGGACAGCGCGTGTCAGGGGGGCAGGAGGTCAAGGCAGGTGGTGGGGGGCAGGAGGTCAAGGCGGGTGCAGGGGGCAGGAGGTCAAGGCGTGTCAGGGGGCAGGAGGTCAAGGCAGGTACTCCGGTGACTTCCTGACCCAGGCGCCCCCCAGGAAGCCACAGCCTTCCTCCTCCAGGGGACCTCAGCGCCCTTTCCCACCGTGAGGGCTTGTTCCTTGGAGCAGAAGGCGGGGAGAGGCCCGAGAGGGAGGAGCGGCCGAGGGCTGTGGCAGGGAGCGGCCCCTCAGGAGGGCAGGGGTGCGTGGGGGACCGTGACGCCGTGGCTGAGGGCTCTGCGCGTGGGGACAGCGTGAGAACGCACGTCTGCAGGTGCCAGGAAAGCCTGTCTTCTCCTCTGGGACTCCCGGGACTGGGGCGGCAACGCGGGAGCGGCCGCCCTAGTGGAAGCAAGAGAACAGGCCCAGGCCAGCGTGTGGAGGGCCCGGTGTCACCTCAGGGTCGCCCCCCGGCTTCCAAGGCCGCCGGCGCCGGGCCCAAGGCCCCCGGTCCCCAGGGGGCCGCCTGGCACTTCTGCAAGGGAAAGGCGGATTTCCACCTCAGCACTTCACACAAGATTAGGGGGACGAGGCTCAGGCCGGGGCCGGCTCGGTGGAGGTGACCCCGCACCTCGGAGGCTCAGCCGCGACCCCTCGGGGCCGGGCCAGGAGCCGAAGCCTGCTCCTCCACAGCGAGGGCCGCGGCCGACCAGGGCCCTGAGGGTCCTGCGCCGGGGCCGCGAGGGAGCAGGCACCAGGCGGGGTCGGGCCCTGCAGAGTGTGGCAAACCCCGTAATCCCTTCCCGGAAAGGGACCGTCAGGCTCCCAGGTGCTCCGTTTCTAAAGGCCCCACTTAATGGCCATCAAGGAGCCGGTTCTGAACCGCCATGTGTGGCCCACCTTTTGCAAATATTTGATCCCGGTCGCATCCTACTCCCAAGGGAATGGTGACTCGGAGCTGTCTGCCCCCCAGGACTCCGTCCAACGGAGGATTAATGACCCCCGAGTGGCAGGCACACGAAGGCAGCAGGACACCTGCCCTCTCAGGGGTAACCGGGAGGACCTGGCGCCTTCCCCCCCCAGCTCCTCACCTCCAAACGCCCCTCTCCTCTCTCCCCCCTGACAGCCGGTCAGAACAAGAAACCAGACAGAGTGAGGAGGGCTGCCCCCCACCCCGCCACCGGGAAACCCGGGGCCTTCCACTCACGGCCCCTCCTCGTCCCCTTCCCTACCTCAGTTTCCAAACTCTGAACCCCATTCCGCCTTTTCCCAGACCTCTTCCCACCTGGTCCAAGGAAGAAGAAGCGCAGCACAGGGCAGCCCCCCTCAGTCTCTGGACTCTGGGTTCAAACCCCGCTTACCTCAACCATGTCACGGCCATTACAACTCTGGGCCAACCGTGACTATCAGCGGTATTACGGGGAGCCCATCTGTCTTCAGACACGTAGTCAGAGCCACCGCACACATCTGGGGGTTTTCACCTCACACATGTTCTCCGACATTCATAAGGAATGAACATTTTCTTTGGTTTTTGGTTCCAAAACCAAGCAAACCCGATGAGCTATCACTTGAACAACAGTGTATTCATACTCCCCGACTCTCGAATTTTCTCACTTAATGATACACGCCGGGACTGTTCCATGTTCGATTTGGAGCAGTAGACCTGCGGTTCAGTTGTGCTCATGACTGCAAAGTATTGCACTGAATACTATGACTTATGCCACCAGCTCCATATGCATGGGCCTTCTGGCTGTTTCCAGATTTTTGTTATTTTATACGATGCTACAGTGAGAGAGAGCGTGTGTGTGTGTGTGTGTGTGTGTGTGTGTGTGTGTGTATGTATGTACGATTCAGCACATGGTCAAGCATCTCCATAAGAATGGATTCCTAGAAGTGGAATTGATGAGTCAAAGGGTATGTTCACTTAACACTTTTTGTAAATAGATACGGCTAAGTAGAGCATAAACCACAAGTATGAATCTTATTGACGGTTTAGAGACCACAACTCTGGAAATTAACAAATGAAAAGTATCAATCTCTGGGAGGAGGAGCTCTATCTACATTCCGTCCCTCTTTTCACTCACCCTAGACATTTCAGTTTACAAGGTGTCTATGCTCTAGGTGGCCTCTGTTTTAGGGGGTTGGATACAATTTTCTGGAACAACTGGAATATTTGAAGTAGGAAAAGTGGCAGATGAATAAGAGGATGCAGAGCACTGAGAGATCAGCTTCTCCTTAGCTACTCTTTGCTCATTTTTTCCCCACTCAGTCTGTGCCTGACCTGATATAGACCCTCAAAAAGATAACTGATGAATGAATGGATGGATGGATGAAATGAACAGATAATATAATGATGAAGACTCGCTCAAGGATCCAAGATCAGTGTTGTAGGTTCGGCCAGCCTCACCTCCTTTTAGTTGTGCCCCGGTAAGTAAGTACCCTTTAAGTCTATGAGACTCATAGTTGAGCATCTGCCTCCGGCCCAGGGCAAGAGTAGAGATCAGGAGTCAGAGGGGCTAGATTTAAAACTTAGTTTAAGGGACGCCTGGGTGGCTCAGCGGTTGAGTGCTTGCCTTCGGCTCAGGGCGTGACCCCGGGGTCCTGGGATCGAGTCCTGCATCAGGATCCCCGCAGGGAGCCTGCTTCTCCCTCTGCCTGTATCTCTGCCTCTCTCTCTCTGTCTTTCATGAGTAAATAAAATCTTTAAAAATAAATAAGTAAATTTATGAGACTCTGTTTTGACACATCATGTGTGGCTCTATCTATAGGCGTTTGGCTTTCATTTCAAAAATCAATTATACGTTGACAAGACCTCAGTAGCCAACACACAGAACAAGGAGACCATGGCTGTGGCGACAACCACTCCTTCTCTGGGACTAAAGCACTTGGAACTCTAAGCCTGAAATGTGTGAGAAATAGAATTGTTAAATATGAACATAATTCATAGCCATGTGACTTTAAAGTCATTGAGCCACTCCACGTTTCAGGGTCCTCATCTGTGAAATGGGGATAAAAGCACCCATTTTGTGGTAGAACTGATGTAGGCATTACACTCACATCTACAAAACAAATGTAGTTAGTATCTATTTTTCCCCCATATCTGCTCTGATTCTTCTCACCACTGCCAAAGGAAGAGCGCCAAAAACAAAAACAAAAACAAACAAACAAAAAAAAAAACAACCAAAAAACCCAAAACATTTAATCCAGTCCAGTGACAATTGCTTTACTTAAACATGTAGAGCAATTTCTTTAGTTAATTCAGATTAATGGCTAACCTTCCAGCATTTCACGCCCTGTGTTTACCCTCCCCATGATGACAGCTGGCCTGTAGAGAACTTTCTAGGAAATTAATACCGAGCTGTGCGTGTCCCTGTGCAACTAGCAGTATCCACTGATTCCTCTGGTCTCCCTTTCCTGCCTTTCTCTTGGGTTGCAGTATGTCCTCTTGGCTACATCAGGGCCTGGGGCACCTTCTCTGCTGAGAAACCTCACTGGGCGAGCTGGGACTGTGAAGCCCCAAAATCTGGCTGTGACTACCGTGTGACCCACAGACTAAGCAGCTGGCCTCATATTTCTTAGCTGTACTTTTGATGCATCACGATCACTGTGAGCCCCTCCCTTCATTTCCACCTGCTCCCACAATCTCCCCAGTTTGGCTCTAAGTAGACTCTTAATACCTCTTAGGATTACATTTCTTCCACTTAAAAAAAAAAAAAAAACCTAAAGGCACACAGGCCAGAGTCATAGCTCCATGAAATCACCAGGGATCTAGGCTTTCATACGTTTGAGCTTTGCAGAGCGTGCTTCTATGCTCCAGATAACCTCATGGAACAGGATGGCAGCTGGAGTTCCAGTCATTGCATCCAGCTTCCATGCAACAGAAAGAAAGAGAGCGTCTCCCTGATGGGTTGGTTTCCTTGAAAAAGCCACCCCAGAAGTTTCACTCACACATTTGCTCACATTTCATTGCCCATAATTTAGTTCCATGGTCATATTTAACTACAATAGAGTCTTTCAAGTGAGGGCATTTCTGCCCCCCAAATTGGAATTCTGTTACTTAAGAAAACAGAGCTGGAGGTGGGGGGCTGGGGGGCTCAGTCAGTTAAGTGCCCAACTCACAATTTTGGCTCAGGTCATGATCTCAGGGTTGTGAGATCCACCCCCAAGTGGGGCTCCATGCTGAGTGTGGAGCCTGCTTAAGATCCTCTCTCTCTCTGTCTCCCTCTGCCTCTGTCCCCCCCCCCCCACATCCCCTGCTCACACGCATTCTCTCTAAAAACAAAACAAGACAAAAACAAAGACTTTAATAGTAGGGATCTAGCCAGTCATCTCCACTAACCTCCAGAAACATCTGCATCCATTTTATCCCCTTCAGGACTCCAGGGTTCTCGCTCAGGCAACCCCAGGCTGGGGTTCATTCTGCAAGCGAGTCTTCCCCATGAGTCCCCAGACTATCTCAGCAAGGTCTCTTCTGCTATCAGCTTGTACCCAACACAACCGTGGGCCCCGCCCCCACCCATAGAAACATTCACATACCTACCCCCCCAACTTCAGTCAGGGGAAGAAAGGTCAGGACCCACATATTTCTAGCACCTCTGTCCCATCTTTCATCCCCTCATCCTCCCACAACCCCCAATGGATGGGAGGAATAGGATTTTCACCTTCTCTTCCTCTTTATCCTTGACTTTCCAGGGTCATATCCTGAAAACCCCATCTCTCAGCTAGAATAGGGGAGAGAATGGCTGCTTGACCTTGTGGGGGGCGGAGAAGGGGGGGACCTGAAATGCCCTGGCTTAATATTTTGACAATATTATCACCACCACACCTACAGTCTTTTTTTTTTTTTAATTTTTTTTTTTTTTTTTATGATAGTTACAGAGAGAGAGAGAGGGAGGCAGAGGGAGAAGGGAGAAGCAGGCTCCATGCACCGGGAGCCCGACGTGGGATTCGATCCCGGGTCTCCGGGATCACGCCCTGGGCCAAAGGCAGGCGCCAAACCGCTGCGCCACCCAGGGATCCCCTACATTCTTTTTATTATTATTATTTACTGAGCACTCAATAAGCCTATAGGCCTTTTAATGAATAACAGGTTGCCGTGGGAATAAAAAATGAGATAAAATGTGGAAATCTCTTGCCACGATGTGTAGCATGGCGTATATGCTTAGTAAATGTGAGCCGTCACTGTTATTATTTTTTAAATAATGGGGCACCGTCCTCCTGGGCCTTCCTCTGCACTTTGTTTCTGCCCCAGACAAACACGCTACAGGCATGGCCCCATCGCACAGCAATGTCATTAGATTTTCTGTTTGCTTTGTTTTAAATCCCATTTTCTGGAACCAGAAGGACTTTTTTTCCTGGGGAAAGGAAGAACTACGTAGAGACCTCGCTCCTAATCACCTCTGTTACTGGATGCCACATAGCTAGGAGCGAGCTGCTGTTCTTTAGGGAAGGGGGCTAATTGGAATAGAAAAGATTGATGAAGGTCAGTGTAGACGGCGACGTAGAATTATGGCTGGAGGCCAGGTCAGCTGAAGTCAGGCCTCTCCAAGCCGTACCTCATCCTGCGACTCTAAATTATCCTTTACCCCTGGTGACCCTCCACACTCTGTGTTGTTTGTGTAACCACAGCTCAAGAGAGCGTGAGTGAAGGAAGGCAAGATGAGAATTGATCTATTGACACTCAATCAGGAGACTGGCTCCAAGACTCTGAGAGGGAGTCGCCCAGGGCTCTGGGCTGGAATTGCTCTTAGATTTGAAAAAGAGGTAAGAGGAAAACAAGGATGTGCATTTGGTTTACTTGGGCATCACTGGGGGCCAGAGTCTCCCAGGTGCCTAGGATTTCCTCGGGTTCAAGAGGAAGTCCCCAAAGACTTGGAGCTGTAAATAAGCAGGTTGTTTTAATGTAGGGAAAATACAAATGCGCATGTTTATGAAGAATTATGGTTCAGTTACTCTCAAGTACAGCACAGAAATGGAAAACAGGTATTTTAAATAGCCCCAGAAAGTGTCATCAGCAGCGCCCAGCCCTGATGGGGCAGGAACTTCTCGAACTCAGAACCAGAGGGAATTTCCAGGTTGCAGCAGATAAGCAGGGAAGTTGAGGCAGGAGGTGATGGACGGAGTTTAGAAGGACAGGAGACTGGTATGAGGTCCAGTAGCAGCTTAGGAGCGAGGTCCTTGGGATGCCTGGGTGGCTCAATTGTTGAGCGTCTGCCTTCCAGCTCAGGGCGTGATCCTGGGGTCCTGGGATTGAGTCCTGCATCAGGTTCCCTGCATGGAGCCTGCTTCTCCCTCTGCCTGTGTCTCTGCCTCTCTCTCTATTTCTGTGTGTCTCATGAATAAATAAATAAAATTTTCAAAAATAAAAAAAGGAATAGGGCCCTTTGTCTCCCACACAAGAAGCTGCAGTAGGCATAGTCAGCCAAATCAGGAAGGATTTGTATTGATTTTGCTTTTCACCAGGAGGGCAATATTCCTGCCTGCTATACAGAAAAAGAAGGGAGGGCATGAATGTCAGTGGAACTGGAACCAACACAGGAGACGGGTCAGGGGGTGGACCTGGGAAATGCCAGATGGTTTCCTAGTTGATGCTAATATATACTAATTAGTAACTAACATAGAACGACCCCATAACACCTATCATCTCATTCAATCCACACACAGCAAACAAATGAAGCAGCTAATACTATCACCATTTTACTGATGAGGAAGCTGAGGCACAGAGGGGATTTAACTAAGCAATTTGCCTAAAATTTCAGATATCATAAATGGTAAAGTTAAGACTTAAACCCAGGGAGTCCGACTCCAGACTATCATAGGAATACATTATAAAACCAATATTGGTCATACCAAAAAATCCCAACAGTAAAATGTTTAACTCAGGGAACTGATCCTTTTACCATTAACTGTAAAGTATCATATTAGCATAAATTTCCATAAGGTAATTTTCAGCTAATTACAGAATTTTCAGTTCTACTCAGAGCTGTCCTTCAATAAGTAAGTTACTTTTTTCTACATTTTAAAATAATTGCCTATGATTTGTATCATTAGCTCAGATCTATCTTTTCATTTTTAAAAGCCAGGATCCAGGAATTAAGTCCAGAACAACCCAGGAGCGATGAGTTGCTCTGACGTTGCATTCTGAGCTCCGACTGTATTTTGAGATTTCCCTCTGCACAGCCTGGTGCCTAGCACAGGGCCCGGTCCCTCCACAGTGATTTGGGAATGGAGAGAACAGAAGCCAAGGGAACTCCACGCTCATTTCCACTCATTCACTCTCAGAGCTACCTTCGGGTAGCTGTCATTCTCCCTAAGAAACTTCAGCTTTATTGCCAGAAATAAAAAGAGCCTCAGCTATTTTGTTTTCATTATTTTACAGCTCATTTTGAGAATTAATATTTTATAAGAAAATTATTTTGATTCAAAATGTGACTTTTAAAAGGTCTATGGTATGCTTAAGTGTCACTTTTATTATGCCTTGGGGCCAGGAGCTTTTCTAGAGGCACATACTGTGGTTATTGATGTATGGTACCCCTAGTGAATTTCCCTTCCTGTACTGAGGCTGAAACAAGAGAAATTATTTTCTGTGCATAATTCACTCCCTTCTCTCCACCTCTCCCCCTCCTTTTTCCCTCGCTGCCTTTTTTTTTCCTTCAGTGCAAAGTAAATAAAATAACCATTACTAATGAAGAATGAAGAAGAAGAAAGAAGAAGAAGAAGAAGAAGAAGAAGAAGAAGAAGAAGAAGAAGAAGAAGAAGAAGAAGAAGAAGAAAGAAGAAGAAGAAGAAGAAGAAGAAGAAGAAGAGAAGAAGAAGAAGAAGAAGAAGAAGAAGAGAAGAAGAAGAAGAAGAAGAAGAAGAAGAAGAAGAAGAAGAAGAAGAAGAAGAAGAAGAAAACCAGGTTGTATTTTCACCACACAAGAGGTTTTTGTTTGTTTGTTTGTTTGTTTTTTACCACGCAAGAGTTAAAATAAAACATGGGACAGCTACTCACCAAGACCTGGGAAAATGGAGGTGAAAGACTGTACCCACATTTCTGCCCCAGACTAATGTCCTTCCCTCTTCACCAGTCTTTTTCTTCTCTCTGTCCTGGTCTGTGCTGAGATGACCGATCTTTCCACCTCCCACATGATGGAGCAGCAGGCATTGATCTTCAGATAATCAGGCTGCCTGATGCTCTTCTGGAAGATCTAGAAAGCTAAAGTCTGCAAATACAACTGAAAATACTCAAGTCCCTGTATCAGTTAGTTAGTGCTGCCTAACAAATCATACCCCAAAATAACAAGAACTATTGTTTATTTCTTGTGGTCTGTGGATTGGATGGGGGTGCTGGTGGACCTAAGCCAAGTTTGGCTGACCTTAGCTGGGCTTTCCTCCTGCAGCTGTGGTCGGCTAGCAGGCCAGCTGGTCTAACTGGCCTTTTATGAGACAACTCTGCTCTCTTCCACCTGCATCTCACACCCTCTTGCAGGCCATCCCCACGTGTCTTTCCCAAGAGGGAAAGTGGGGGTGTGCATGTGTTTTGCAAACTTCTGCTTGCACCAGGTTTGTTAGCATCCCATTGGTCAAGCAAAGTCACAAGGCTAAGCCTGGTGTTGAAGTAGGATGGGACCAGGGGTTACAAGGCAGAAAGCCTAATACTGAGAGACCAGCATAGAGGCCATTAATGTAATCAGTCTACCTCTGTTCCCAAGTTAAAGCTTGAAACTGAACAAAAGGGACATTCTTTTTTTTTTTTTTTTTAAGTAGGCTCCATACCCAGTGTGGAGCCCAATGTGGTGGTCACAACTCAGGGTTGTGAGCTCAAGACCTAAGCTGAGTCAAGCGTTGGATGCTTAACCATTAGAGCCACCCAGGTGCCTCAGAAAGTGACATTCTGAAAACAAAATAAAGTCGAACTTCATTATTTAAAGATTCCATATTTGCAAATTTGCCTACTTGCTAAGATTTGTTTCTGAGTTTAAAATCAATACTTGGGACACTTACATGGTCATTCCTACACAAGCACACACCAGTAAAAATTTTGAGTTGCCTGATCCACACGTTCCCTCTGCTGAAGTAAAACCAGGTGATGCTCTGCTTTCTTGTTTCAGCTCTCACACTACAAGCAAGTGTCCTTTTCATAGTACACTTGACCCTCAATGAACATAGGTTTGAAGTGTGTGGTCTGCCTAAAAGCAATTTTTTTTTCAGTGAATACAGTCCAGTACCTTAAATGTATTTTCTCTTCCTTATGATTTTCTTCACATTTTCTTTTCTCTAGCTGACCTTAATGTAAAAATACAGTATATAATACACGTAACATACATATGCTAAATGACTGCTTCTGTTATCGGCAACAGTAGGCTCTAAGTAGTTAAGTCTTGGGGGAGTCAAAAGTTACATGTGAGTTTTCAGATGCATAGGGGGAGGGGTGGGGTCCCAACCCCTGACCTTGTTCATGGGTCAGCTATAGGCTTAATGCTACATTTTTTTTGCATTTTATTGGTGATTTTGCTGTTTAAAATGGCCCCAGTTATAACGCTGAATGCCATCCAGTGTTCCCAAGCACAAGAAGGCTGTGATGTGCCCAAAGGAGAAAATACACGCGTTAGATAAGCATCATGCAGGCATGAGTTACAGTGCTGTTGGCCATGAACTCAGTGTTAAGCAGTCAATAATATATATTAAATAAGGTGTCTTTAAATAGACTAGACATCTAAAACAAGGTTATGTATTGATTGACTGATGAATATATTGTGACCAGAGGCTCACAAGAACCTAACCTCATATTTCTCCAGGAGCAATGGCTCAGTATTCACTAATTCAGTGTCTGCAATGACATAATTACCTCAAAAAATGAGAACCAATGGTGCTTCCATTTATTTTAAGCAGTATCTTTTTAAAAGAGATTTTTAAACAACAAACTCTCTATCCTTGTCTCTCCATACAACAGCACACTCCTGAAACACAAAACAAAAACCACACTGTCACATAAATACCACCTTAGCCTTACAGAAAACAATCTTGTGCTTTAAGCAAAACATTTATAAGAATAAGAACACACTAAGTAATTGATGGAGGGACACATATCGGGGAGATTCCCGGTGACATTCAACACATGGTTACTGATCTCCTCCTATGAGTTACTCTAGCTGATGCTAAATTCTTCAGTAAGTGGATGAGAACTCTGAAAGAATAATAAAGATTCCAGAGAGTGAAATAAGATTCAAAGGCGTGTGTCAGTCTTTGAATGAAAATACTGAGCAAGAAAGAAAGGTATAATCATAAAATTATTCATACAGTGAAAGCCAGGAAAACCAGGATTTCAGTATGAATATAATTTTCAGGAATGCATCTCTTATTGGAAGTTCAAAGGCATTTTGTGTTGTTAGAGTACATGGGATCCCCAAAGAGCTTTGAGTCCCAAATTTGAGCTCTGATGTTGGGTACGGCCAAAAGGCCAGATAGCACCACGTTTACAAGCTCAGTCTCTGCAATCAGCCAAAGCAGGGTCTGGGTCCAGGGTCCACTTTATTAGCTGAGTGACATGATAAAAGACACTCTCTCTATGCGCCCCAGTTTCTTCATTTATAAGAGTAAAAATGTGAATATAATCAAACATTTTGTGAGTGCGGACTAGGATCCTGGCACCCTGGGGGGAGCTCTCCATACGTAACTTCATTTAATCCTCACAATGCCCTATGAGGTGGGAGCTATTGCTACGCCCAATGTATTGAGTGAGAAAATAGAGGCCAGGAGAAGGTGAACAATCTTGCCAAGAATTTAGAGCTGGCACAGCTGGAATTTGATCCTAGGCATCTGACACCTATCTATCTCATTATGTCGTGCGTGAAAATTAAATGAAATAACGCATATAAAATACGCAGCACAGTGCCAGGTGTATAATAAGATCATATAATAAAATTTTTAAAGATCTTTCTAAATAATGGTGTGCCACCCTTCCCCCGCCCCACTATAACAGGTCTGCAATATGTAGAGGCCATGACAACGTAGAGAGTTTGTGTGGGGACTGCTTATGCTGCCTTCTACTCCATATGAAAGCCCTACAGGAAAGAGCCTTACCTCACCAGGGAAAGCATTCCAAATAACCCCCTGGAGAAATTTCTATTTGCCTTCATGAATGGAAGATAATAAATGTAAGTTGGGAGATCAGATTCAAGATTTGTGTTTTAACAATCTCTCCCACTGAGGCTAAAACTTCCAATGCTTTATCCCAACCCCTCTTGAATTTGTTTATTTAATCTATCTGATATTGTTCACTTATTTTTTTGTCTCAATCTCAGAGGTCACTATACTATTTTTAAGGAAAACATTTTGAGTACAAAGTGAAGCCAGCTGTATAAGCCAAACTTCTGGTAGGCCAAAAACAAAATGCACGTTGGTATCTCCTGGGTTTCCATTTCCTGGGGTCCAAAGGGAACTAGAGAGAACATGATATCTGGAGCACCGTTTTCTCTTACATAAGCTTCTTTCCCATTTAAATAGCTGTTTTATTAAATTATCACAGTCACATTTAACATGATCTTGCACATTAAGTTTGCATAGACATAGGTATGAGCAGGAAACTACTGACTGTCCTGTCATCTTCAAGAAACAGAATCACTCTGTGCTCTGTCCCCTGCCCCTTACAAGGCCTTCACAGGATCCTGACAACTCAAGCAACTCATGAGGCGAAAAGAACATGTGGAAGAAACAAGAAGGGCAGAAAATGCTCCTTCCTCAGGATCAGGAATCATGTGCTGACTGAGGAAGCCTGAATTATTATTCAGTGAGCTCTGAGTGTGAGTCTTAAAGAACACTCTGCAGCTATTAACAAGACTGAAATAGATGAATATCTGCTAATATGAAACACTTGCCAGCGTATATTGTTAAGTGAGAAAACCCAAGCATGTGGATACTACGCTACTAACTGAATAACAGACGTGTGGATTCGTGATCAAGAGGGACGCAAAACAACTGTAAGGGCAGATTCCTCAGGGGAGGGGCTGAGGGTGGGGTGGGTTTGTTTTTCAACTGAATTTTTATGATAAAGAATGTTTAGGCAATCAGTGGGGAGCTGGAGGCTCTGTGTTGGGCCACACGACCTCCCATCTGGGTGATCTGTTCTCCCCAAACAAGAAAGAGCAGAAATCTAAGGAAACACCTGTCCTTAGGGCAAAAGAAGAGAATTGTGGAAACAGTTTTGAAAAGATCTCCCCCAGATTAACATTTGTGACCTCCTCCCATAACTTTCCTCCTGTGTAACTTGTCCCCTTCACCTATTAGCACAAAGAACACAAAATGAAACCCATGTGAAGATAATACCTAATAGGTAAGAAACAAACCTATCAAATGATAAGCAGATTTTTAAAAAACTATTCAGAAAAAGAATCACTTCAGAAATGAGAATAAGATTTCAAATACTGAACTCTGAGGTGCATTAGAGAGAGACAGAGAGAAAAGAGAAGAAACCAGAGAATCAAAGATTAGAGTTCGAAAATGTAAAAAGAAAGAAACTATGAACTGCACTAGCGTTGGAAGAAATTTAAGATGACAATACAAGATAGGAATGAAAATCACATCAGCAAGGGCAAGAATAGATAATACTGAAAACACAGGGATATGGAGGTGGAAATATAGCTTAAGAAATTCATATTAAAAAATGAAAAAGGGGGTGCCTGGGTGGCTCACTCGGTTAAGTGCCTGCCTTGGGCTCAGATCATGATCTCAGGACCAGGAATTGAGCCCCATATAGGGCTCAGTGGGGAGTCTGCTTCTCCCTCTCCCTCTCTCTCTCTGCTCATGCTCACTTGCACTCTCTCAAATAAATAAATACAAATCTTTAAAAACAATGAAAAAGAACTTAAAAAAATAAAAGATTAGATGATAGACAGACTTGTGAGGGAAGTGAGGTACTTTGGGTTTGTCATGTGCATAAGTGATTTTCCTAAAGTGGAGGACAGAACAAATAATCAAAGATAACAAAAAGAAAGCTTTCCTGACATCAAGGAAGACATGAAGCCACTGATTAACATCTGCAGAAAACAGAATTTTTTAAAGGAAAAAAATTCTTTCAAATTTCATCCATACCTCAATGGAGGCCCTGAAATTCAAGAATTACAAAAAGAGAGGCAACTGGGTGGCTCAGTGGTAAAGTGTCAGGGCTCAGTGTTGGGTCAGGGCGTGATCCCAGGGTCCTGGGATAGAGTCCCATCTTGGGCTCCCCACAGGGAGCCTGCTTCTCCCTCTGCCTATGTCTCTGCCTCTCCCTATGTCTCTCATGAATAAATCAAAAAATCTTAAACTAAAAAAAGACTTACAAAAAAAGCCTCTGGGCACTCAGGAATTAAAAACACGCCCCCCCCCCCCAAAAAAAAACCACATTCCCCTAAAGGAGAAAATGACTGACCTGAGCCTTCTCCATACCAAGAGTCAGTGCCAGAAATTAGTGGAACAGTATCTACAGAATTCTAATAAGGAAAATGTACGGCCCAAGGAATAGGTGCTTTGTGTTTAAAGGTAGCAGATAGGTTTTAATAATGCAAAAATTCTGATAATCTAGCACTCATGACCTCATCTTTAAAAAGAAAAGACATGATAACAAAATACAGCCAACCCAAAGACATGTAAGAGATATTCTCAGTCATGTCATGAACAGATAAGCCATGTTGGTTACCACTGACTGTTCAACTATGTTTCCAGAGCTCAGTGCTGTATGCGTTATAAATCTGGATAATACCAAAAAGCTATAAAAAGTAAGATGGGGGAAGAAGTTAGAATGAAGTATGAAATATGTATTTCCCTCTTCTTTCACAATGAGGTAAAAACTATCCAACATAGATGAAACAAGAAATAGACGTTGAACCATATCAAAATTTCAAATATTATTATTAGAAGTAAGAGAAAAAAGACAAAGTCAAAACAAAGAATTTACAGAACAAATAGCCAAAAAACCCCTCCAAATTTGGCAACAGTATAAGCAGAAAATGTAGATATACTATACCCAAATAGTGTAATAAAAGTAAATGCAGGGATCCCTGGGTGGCGCAGCGGTTTGGCGCCTGCCTTTGGCCCAGGGCGCGATCCTGGAGACCAGGGATCGAGTCCCACGTCGGGCTCCCGGTGCATGGAGCCTGCTTCTCCCTCTGCCTGTGTCTCTGCCTCTCTCTCTCTCTCTCTCTCTCTCTGTGACTATCATAAAAAAATAAATAAATAAATAAAAGTAAATGCAACAAACACATGTTCTCAAAAATAAATGCAAGTGAGATAAATCTGTATAATAAAAGAAAAGACTAATGGTCTGGATTAACAAAAGTCCTCTATTTATGATGCTAATAGTGGAAAATAAGGAGCCTGAATAAAAAATTTGCGATACATTCATATAAGAGAATATCCAACAGTCATTAAGGAAGAACTGGATATGTAAGAAATGTTGTAGAAAGAAGTCCAATATAAATTAATAGAAAAGCATTGTAAGAGGGGTGCCTGGGTGGCTCAGTCCATTAAGTTGTCTGTCTCTTGATCTCAGCTCAGGCCGTGATCTCAGGGCCCAGCGTGGAGCTCACTTCAAAAAAAAAAAAAAAAAAAACCAGCACTGTAAGAATAATGCATAATGCTATTCCATTTGTATTTGGCAAATGATATGTGTTGTGCAAATACGTATTTATACATTTGCCTGCACGTATGCATAACAAAGGCATTTGCCTACGTGTGTATGTTCAGTAATGGAAGAGGTGGGCGGGCATACAGTCTACTCCATAGAGAGGAGTATTTTTTCCTGGACATTGTTTAGAATTGATGGTGCATGGTGCTAATAAAAAATAAATAAATAAACAGGATGACTTTTGGGTTTCATTATTTTTTACAATCCTCTTCTAGAAATGCACCCCCTTACTGCCGGCACCTGGGATGGACCATTCCGATCTCCTCACTCTGGTATGCCACTATTGTGTGCATGAGGTGTCTGGAATAAAAGACAACATGTGTGTCTGTGCGTGTCTAGTAGTTAGAATGATACACAATACACAGCTTACAGTGGTCTCATGGTCTCACCTGGAAGTGGAATTGGAAGACGTATGAAGAACAGACAACTTATAAACATCTCTGTGTCATAGGAAACTTTAAAAATGAGAATATATGATTTTATAATATAGTTTTAATCAACAGTGAAAAGGAGAAGAGTAAAGAAAAAAAAAAAAAAAAGAGTTGTACCTGGAAAGAAGTAGTCCTTGTTTACTTGCATGCTCAGTTTAGTTTGGTGTTCCCACCAGATACAGCAAACCTGAACACACCTTGGGTTATATAGTGCCTTACACCAAACAAAAGAAAACATACTAATTCACCCACATTCTAATACCCAGCCCAGTGCCCAGCACACAATAGACATTCAATAAAGGTTTGTTGAGGGAATTACAACATTAATTGGTTCAATTTTTCTTGGGAATGAACTTCAGGAATGGGTCGTCTAATGAGTGGACACTTCCAAAAATAGACAATGAGGAGATCCAAGAACACTGGCATAATGACGCTTTGCTGTACCAACAACTCTCAGGACTTTCAAAGGCAGCTCTGTCTTTCCTCCTTCGGGATTGTTCTTTGGGAAGCTCAAAAGCACTGGCGTGCTGTTTCCTGGGAGCCTGAATTAATATACAGATGGCGCTTAGAGGATGTAGTGAATGTGATGTGGAGCATGTCCCTTCGAATGTGTCTTTCAAGTGACAGATGGGTCAAGTGGCCTTTAGCAATCACTGGGTCACAGACAGCTATCAGCTGAGTCTCACAAGTGTATGACATGCCATTTGTTGTTTCTGTTGTTTAAAGAGTCATCCATTCTCTTTAGACACCCAGTAAGCTGATGGAGGAGTGAATGCTGCATTCGTCTGTGTAAGGACTAATTTACTCATTCCGGGGGTAAAAAACAAAGCGGGTTCTTTTTCTTCCACACTGCTTGGAGTTTGCACAAAGAGCCAGTTCACAGCATGGATAAGACCCAAGACAGCTTTCCTTCTGCCTCTCATTCTGCCCAGACCCAGTGGGGACGAATGGGAAGGGTCCCCGGATAAAGCAGAGAGTTCTGAGTTATAGTTTCCCACCACTCTAAGCAGAATTATGTTCGTCCAGCTTCTAGAAAGGGGCAGCGGTGCCATCCCAACGCTTCACAGGGTCCCAGCAGGTGAGAGAAGAGTAGCAGGGACCCAGTGCTAGTCTCATTCCTTAGGCTTAGAATTGGGGGAAGGGGGCTTGGAAATTGGGCTTCTCCTCAAATGGCACCAGGTGAGTTTGGTCCTAACTCTTGCTTTGTGACACTTTCAAACACAGGTTTACAAAACACACATACAACTAGAGGACGATGACCCAGTGGGACGTCCATCGTAGCACCGACGCTCAAATGCCAACTGCACTATTCCGATGAGCGCGCATCAACCAGGTTGAAAGCTAAGGCTACGCACTGTCTCCCGCTCTGCAGGACAGACTGGTGATCAAGGGAGTGTCTCATCACACAGTGGCATTTTCTCAGAGGGACCCAAGCCCTAGGGGAGATGAGTTCAGGGGTCCCTACCATGGTAATTTCCTATTACAGACATTGATGGACTTGATTTGTATTTGAATACAGAATGGAGGCTGGCCACAGACATGATGGCAGAAAGGACTTTGGTCTACTCATGCATTTGAAAGCCTTCTCACCCTTCACAGACCCCTCGTGATGCGGCTCTCTCCGGATAGGCCTCTCCGTTGTCCGATCTTATTTCCCATACAGGGATTGCAGAATGCTTCAGGCTACAGATTGCAGGATGTGATTAGATCTTGCTGACTACAGAATGAGATCACAGTACGTTCCCAGTCCACCCACCGGTGCTGTGCCCTCACATGGTGGGTATAAATGGGCACAGGGAAGTCTGGCCATCCAGTTCTCTCCCTTTCTTTTCTTTTCCGTACTCCCATCTGCTTCATCTCCCATCCTCCTGCCATTGTGTTCTGTAATTTCACAGGGAAAGCAGGTCGCTTAAATATAGGACCATGGGTGCCCCCACCACAGTGCCTCGCGTGGCACCATACACACGTAAGCTCTCAAATATTTGTTGAATTGGGAGAGTTTGAATGCCAGTCACACGTGAAAAATTAAAGTGATCTTGGTGAAAGTGACCTTGGTTTCCGCAATGAGAACGCATCAGGAGTAGATGCGTCAAGGAAAACCCTCCAGAAGTCCTATCTTGGGTAGAGGGGATCCTGGAGAGAATGGATTTGGAGAGAATGGATCCTGGTGACATATAATGGATTTGGAGAGAATGGATCCTGGTGACATATAAGGAAGTCTAGTCACTAAAAGCTCCTCTGTGTCTGTGTTTTACAATGTGTGGTTGCATATGTGCCCCTGTAGGTATGTATGAGGATTTGATTCGCATACAGGCAAACATTTTATTATAGCTATACCGAAATCATTTAACGTTAATTACCAAAAAAAAAAAAAAAGTAAGTAATATACCAAAAATGTGGTTTCAGAGAAATCATTGATTAGGACCAGATTAGGGGAAGTATTATGCTGTAATTGTTTGAGTTCATGTAAGGAAAAAGTTCAGTAAATAATAGCCTGAGTGGCACAAAGTCAAAATGATGGAGACGAGAGTATAAAGACTGAAGCGCGAGAAACACTGCCTTCGTCCCTCTCGGTCCATCACAGGTATATGCGGCTTTGGAAGACCTGGCCAAGAACAGCACATCGGAGACGTATTGTGGTCAACTAATAATACACTAGCCTACACCCTGAAGAGCCTTTTAAAAATCACCAATAGTCAGGAGGTCTACTGGGTGATTTTGAGGCTAAATTTACTAAGTGACCTAAAGGGGTAACACCTGCAATGGGGGAATTGTAGGCCTACCCAGAGGGCTGACTGTGCCACCTCAGAGGCTTTCCAGGAACCAGTGGGCAGATGTGACAGGGGATCCGGGCTTTTGTGGAACTGGCTTCCCTTGTTTGAACCAGGTCCTGAACCCTAACCTGGGGCTTCCTGGTTCTCACTTTTAAATCTTTTTTTTTAAGATTTTATTTATGTATTCATGAGAGACAGAGAGAGAGAGAGAGGCAGAGACACAGGCAGAGGGAGAAGCAGGCTCCCTGTGGGGATCCTGATGCAGGACTCGATCCCCGGACTCCAGGATCATGCCCTGGGCCAAAGGCAGATGCTCAACCATTGAGCCATCCAGGCATCCCTGGTGCTCATTTTCAAAAGAGCCAGTGATGTGATGCAAAAGAAACATTTTTAAAAGGAGTGCAATCCAGGGCACCTGGGTGGCTCAGTCGGATAAGTGTCTGCCTTCAGCTCAGGTCATGATCGAGTCCTACATCAGGCTCCCTGCTCAGTGGGGAGACTGCTTCTCCCTCTACCCCTCCCCGCTGCTTGTGATCTCTCTCTCTCTCTCTTTTCAAATAAATAAAACCTTTTTTAAAAAAGGAATGCAATCTAGGACTATGACAAGTGGAATGATAGCAATAAAATGAAGTCAGCTAAAGCAAAGAAAGCACTAAGCAGTCACTCTGCCCCCAGAATCTGAGATGCAAAACTGAGCTGCTGTACTGGCATGTGGCGAGCCTCCGGGGCGGGGCTGGTCACTCACCAAGCCTGAAAAAAATAGTCATCACAGTTTATCCTACCTCATGACAATGTTGTTGTAAATTAGTAATAGTTTGAGAAGGTAAAAATGTAATGGCAGTGAGCCATAATGTCACATTGCGGGGGGTGGGGGGACTGGTGGGGATCAAACCTGGCGGCACAAGGTAGATTCTTGCAGGAAGCCTAGTATCAAGCTAGCCTCGAAGCCAATATGGGAACTCTGGGAAGTCCTGGGACTGAAGGTATGCTCAGGAATGGAAACTCATCCCCAATACCAATCAGTGGACATCTGTGTTAGGGTCATGCCCCAGCCCCAATCTGGGCAATGCAGATGCTGAGTGGCACATGCACGGTTGTATCTGTGTCAAGAAAAGGTGCTCCCCAGGATGCCTGGGTGGCTCAGTGGTTGAGCATCTGCCTTCGGCTCAGGTCGTGATCCAGCATCCGGGGATCGAGTCCCGCAGCAGGGACTCCTGCTTCTCCCTCTGCCTGTGTCTCTGCCTCTCTCTGTGTGTGTGTCTTCTATAAGTAAATAAAATCTGAAAGAAAGGAAGGAAGGAAGGAAGGAAGGAAGGAAGGAAGGAAGGAAGGAAGGAAGGAAGGAAGGAAGAAGAAAGAAAGAAAGAAAGAAAGAAGGAGGAAAGGAAGGAAGAAGAAAGAGAAAGAAAGAAAGAAAAGAAAAGAAAGAAAGAAAGAAAGAAAGAAAGAAAGAAAGAAAGAAAGAAAGAAAGAAAGAAAGAAAGAAAAAGAAAAGGTGCTACCCAAGAAATGCCGACCAGACCCAGACTTAGGGAAGAAATTTCTTGAGGATGCTCAAATGCAAGAGGAAGGGAGAGGAAGGGGCAGCGCAGAACAGCAGCAGCAGAGACAGTAGACAACCTGGAGATGAAGGTGTCCACATGAGAGCCAGGACTCCCATTTTAGGGGCACACTCAGCTGTCCACGGCCAAACAATGGTCCAGATCTCTGGGAGTCCTGACCGTGCACCTGCTGAGGTATCTGCCCTCCCCCTACTTCCAGCAACCTTCACAATTCACCTCCACTCCAGAGCGTGGCTGTGATGCTCAAACCCAAGAAAGCCTAATTAATACGGAGGGGCCCCAAAGAGTAAGGCCGTGAGGCCACGAGCTAACCAGGGCCAGGTGTTACAGCTGAGACCATCAGGGCTGGGGAGGTGGGAAGTGGGAAGGAGTCAGGATGCTGCTAATGCTAACTAATGATCGTTGCAATGGATGAGTTAAGAGTTAAGACAGGTGGTCAAAAGTTAACAACGAGGAACTCCCACGGACAGAGTGGAGTAGAGAGAACAAACTCGAAGCATTAGCTCCAAGGAAGGCGTTAGCAGCCACAACCAAGTAAGTAACGGTGGTAACCCCTCTCCTAAAGCTCACCTCAGACATGATGGCCTCTCTGAAAGCCTTGGGTGAGGCAATCTTGAGAGCTTGGTTTCCCCCCCACCCCCGGTGTGTCCCTCCAGAGTTCTGCTCTTACCCGTTCCACGATCCTTACCACACCGGATCATCCTGTGATGGTGCAGTGTCTTCCCTTCATGTAAGGACAGAGACCATGTCTTATTCCTCTGAGTTTTTCTAACACCCACCGGAGGAGACAGAGAGAAGAACGGAGGGAGGGAGGGCGGGAGAAAGAAAGATTAAGTGAACCAAACTAGTAAAATTCCCCACAGCTAAATCACTTGGCCATCCCACGGGATTGTGTTATTGCAGGGTTTCAACTAGAGGCCAAAAATTAGTTCACGCTTGCCGATGCCTTGGGAGTGACTTGTGGTACAAGAAGGGTCCCTCTGCTGAATCCGATTTCACCCCTCACTGTATTCGTGCGAACACTGCTTTGTCTTTCCACGAAGCTCCACCCTCCCTCTTCTCGGGACCTATTGTGTGCTTGACATGAAAAATGTCCTGTAGAAAGTATAATCACTAATTACATCGATGAAAAAATTCTACTCTCAGATGGGAAATGATTAACCACAGAAAAACCACTTTTCAATAATAATTTTCCAGTCTTCTGTTTTCTACAGAATTGCTTTTCTGCCTGTGTGGTGGGCTTTTCTGGAGTCCTTTGGTGCTTTGGCCCATCATCAATTCCTGATAAAAATCCTCTCACAACAGTAGCCCTCCTGTGTGAGCAGAAGTCAGAGCTGCATGTCACCGAACTGACTTGGTCTCCCTGGCTTCTCTTCCAAGTAAGGACACAACTTCACGTGCCATTTACTTTAAGCTCATAAACTCTGTGAACTTCTAAACTCTCCCTGGATTTTCTTCCCATCCCGCCCTCTTATCCTTTCATCACTGCCTTCTGAGCTTCCTCGCGCCATGCTTCGCTGTGAATGGAGGAAGGTGAAGGTGGTGAATCCCGCAGTGTTTCCCAGGGCTCCTCCATCTCTCCCAGTCAGTGTCCTCCATGGCCCACCATCTGCCTGTCCCTCAGATGGGTAGAGAGCCCTGCAGTGGGCCCTGACCTGTGCTAAGGCTGAGGTGAGGGCAAAGACCAGTCAGATGTAGGCTGTTAGGCCTCTGGGTCTCCACCTGGCAAATGGCCTTCCATTCAAGTGCCAGCTCTAATGTCACCAATGGGGACCAGGTCTTGGTCAACCTGTAAAAATTAGTGAATGCCAATTCTACTTCTTGAACCATCAGCTGGCAGCTGCAGTATTCATGGGAGCTCTGGCCCTTGGGTGTGGACCCGAGGAGGAAGAATGCCATTGATGACTAGCTGGTTGGGCAACAGTTACCTCCACCAGTCAAGGTTAAGATGACCTCACCAGCCCCAAAACCAAGCAATTACCACAAAATAAAGGAAGTAGCCAAGAAGTAAATTGTCTTTAAGGCTGACATACTTTTAAGGATACAAAAAGGGGGAAAGTGTGATTTAACCAAAAACGTGGAAACGTAGCTCAGTTGCAAAGGAGCATGATGAGTACCTCCAAACAAGGAGAGGCCAACAGCATGACCAGCCTTTCCTTTCCCCCATCTCCCCAGATGGTGCTGTTTCCCATTTGCTCACCTCAAGCCCCAGCGAGGTGTCTGTGAGTGCGTGGCTCTAGCCCCGTGTGCGGCTGTCAGCCTGCGGCTGGATGGCAGTGGCAGCGAGTCCAGCAGAAGCGACAGATACAAGTGATTCAGTGACCCCATCGGAGGTAGTGTGCCATGGAGGGTGCTTTAACAGGAGACTAAAAGCAGCTCAATCTTATTATTTTCACAGAACACAGAACGCAGAAGGAGGTGGTCCCGCACTGCCGTGGAGGCTCAGCTATGCCACCACCTTCTTGTTCTTCCGTGCTGCTTGGCTCAGCTTCTACTCCAAGTCCTGTTCCTCGTGCTCACAAGCTCGCAGCCCCAGGAGTTCACACAATAAAATCCAGAACAGGAAGAAAGGGATGGAGAGAAGGAGTTGTCTTCACATAGCTGCCTCCTTTACCAGAGAGAACAAGCTTTCCTGAGGACTTCCCCTAACATCGCAAAGGCTGGGAGCAGGCCCTAGGATTGCCTTGAGCTGCAAAGGAGTCTGGAAAAGTGATCCTCTGGCATTTTTGGTCTTTTCTGGGGGAGGAGGGCTCTGTCAGCATGAAAAGAAGCAAGACGGAGGATTTGTGAGGTGGAGTAATTAACAATGTCTGGCCCCACTCTTGCCTCCGATGGCTATTGTCGCCTCTGGGTCCCCACCTGCCTTGTAGCCGGTTGACTCCCTTGGACTGGACCTGTGTGTCTGTGTCAAACCCCAAATTCAATCTTTCTGCTCCCTGCTGTGGTACCACATCCCAGGTAGCAGGCTGTATGAGGACGAAATGGCTATCACACCAACCAGCACCCAGCCTCTGCTCATCCTAGGTGGCCAGCAAACCACACAGAGAGACTAAGACCTGGGACTGGGAAGGCGGAAGCAGCAAGCAGAACAACACCAGCAGACGACTCATAGCCATCTCTTCTGGGAGGCCAACCTCTTTGTTTTTTTTTTTTTTTTTTTTTTTTTTTTTTATTTATTTTTTTTTTTTTATTGGTGTTCAATTTACTAACATACAGAATAACCCCCAGTGCCCGTCACCCATTCACTCCCACCCCCCGCCCTCCTCCCCTTCTACCACCCCTAGTTCGTTTCCCAGAGTTAGCAGTCTTTACGTTCTGTCTCCCTTTCTGATATTTCCCACACATTTCTTCTCCCTTCCCTTATTTTCCCTTTCACTATTATTTATATTCCCCAAATGAATGAGAACATATAATGTTTGTCCTTCTCCGACTGACTTACTTCACTCAGCATAATACCCTCCAGTTCCATCCACGTTGAAGCAAATGGTGGGTATTTGTCATTTCTAATAGCTGAGTAATATTCCATTGTATACATAAACCACATCTTCTTTATCCATTCATCTTTCGTTGGACACCGAGGCTCCTTCCACAGTTTGGCTATCGTTGGCCAACCTCTTTGATCACCAGCCACCGTTGAAGGTCTCGTTCATTGAGGCCAGCATCAAACGTAGGGTTGTAATGCTGAAAAAAGCACGAGTTTGGGCACTACGGATGTGAATTAGAACCTTGCCACTGACGAGCTATGTGATGTTGTGCAAGTTACTTAACGTCTCAAAGTCTTTGTTCCCTGAGCTATAAAATGGGGTCAACATGGTCCCTAAGTGCAAGGCCCGTGGAGGAACTCCAGGCACAGTACTTGGCCCAGGCTCAGAGTCCACAAGGCTCAAGGACGCCTGTTCCCATCATGTTGCCCTGCATATTCCATGGGTCGTGACTCAGAACTTTCAGTCTGCAAGAGCATAGGCTCTGGGGCCAGGCTGCCTGAGTTCAAATGCAGGCTCGGTCACAGCTCTGTGACCCAAGGCCAGTCGCTTAACCTCTCTGTCCCATGTTTTTAGTATCAGAAGAGTCAGTATCAGAGTATGTGTCTCTGGTGAGTAGGAGACTCAAGTACAATAATGCAGGCAGTGTCTGGAACAGGCCTGCACATAGTATGCAAGCAAGGCTACGTACGTGTGAGCGTATAAACAGTTACAACATTTTTCTGTGCAGTGTTGAAGAGTAAAAGGAAAGAAAGATGTTTATGGGAAGACTTTATCAAATGGCTAACGGGAGACTTAGATCCTTACAGAGGAAAGCTTCCCTTATCAAGAAAGTACACTTTGCCGGCACCACCTCATTTCACTGGGCAGAGGGCAACCTCCCACCACTTGCCAATGGCCAGCAAAGGTCTCCGTGATGGAGGCCAGATGAGGGTCTGATTAGGGTCAGACAGACCCAGGCCAGAGCAGCTGGCTCCAAGGCCTGGTCCTGCCACTTCCAGGCTGCACAAATAAGGGCACGTTATTGAATTTCCCTTTGCCTCAGTATCCTCTACCTGTAAAAGGGAGTAATAAAGCCTCCTTCCAAGGGTTGGCGTGAAGAGCAACCTGGTGTGGGGCACCTGGGTAGCTCAGTCGGTGAAGCATCCAATTCTTGACTTCTGCTCAGGTCATGGTCTCAGAGTCATGAGATCGAGTCCCACGTTGGCTCTGCGCTGGGCATGGAGCCTGCTTAAGATTCTCTCTCTCCTTCTCCCTCTGTCCCTCCCCGCCTCCCACACATGCGTTTGCTCTCTCTCTCTTAAAAAGAAAAAAAGAAGAAAAAAAAAACAGCCCTGGTACAAACTCAAAAAATACTATCAATTATTGTTAGTAGAAGCTTAATTAACTGACAATGATTTAAGTGGCATTGTTGCTGTTGTCGGCGTTTTACAAACGAGCAAATGAAGGTGGAGTTGGTGGTGGTGGAGTCTTCTAGAGCTCAGTCTCCTATTTTACTGCTTATTCCATTAAATTCCACTCTGAATGAAAGATTGATTTTTGGTGTGCGGGTACCACTCCTGGGTGATTTTATTTTCCCCTGGTGCATTTTAGAAACAAGGAGGTTGGTATTCCTGGCCAGCTCACCTACCGTTTCAGACTTGTGAGACTCCTTTCAATTTCCTCCATAAAATTAAAAGTGCAGCACACAGAATAGAATGGCACCTTGGAAAATCTCCCCAATGAAGTGAGACCTAATTATGGAAAATTGAAGCAGGTCTTCGAGATAGACCTAGAGACGGAACACAGTGATGTCACCACTTCCCCACCCCACACTGACCCTTCTTTTCTTAACCAGCCAAGAAAAGAACAGAAAGAGGAGAAGGGAGCAGGGCCCCCCTGTTTAATCACAGTAATTAGAGCACAATGACCAATGGTCATGGAGCAGCTTATGCCTAAATTTCAAAAGAAATTCCTGCCAGGAAAATACATCTGTTCTTCCCCGACACTCTAGCATCTCTTGATCTATCTCTGCTGCTTCTGGAACTTGCCGTTCAGATCCATCATCAGGTACCTACTGGGGAAAGAAAGTGGTTTTCGTGTTTCAGACACAATAACTTTTTCATCCTTCTATCTGAACACATGAACAGCTGCCGGAACCACGCATCCTTCCAGCTGACATGCGAGCGTCAAGCCCAGGGTGATCGTTGCTCTCAGGGACCCGAGGGTGGAGGTGCCAGCTCTCACCTCCACCTTTCCGGAGCCTACAAACAACTCGGGTCGAAGAGCCCAACTATCCATGATCAGCTAAGTGTGAATTTGAGACCAAGCAGCGTCGGTTCCTCCTCCAGAGCTCACAGTGATCATTTTATCTGAAAGCTCAGAGGGTGCTCACGGAAGCTAATGAAACACAATATTAATAAAAGCAGTTATTTATAGTGTACTTTCTTATGCAGCAGAGAGCCTGCTAAGTGCTTTATATATACATTGTTTGATTTCTATCCAAGCCCAACCTATGGAGGAGTTTGTCATATATTTCTGAGAAAGCTAAGGGTTGTAGAGCAAAAGTCACTTGCCCACAGTGGCACAACCATCAAAGAGGCAGAGGTGGGATCTGGACAAGGGTCTGCCCCCAAACCCATAATTTATCCACTACACTTTAACTCCTAAGACACGTCATCCACCCTGGATGTCACATACTCTCTTCAGAAGATAGTTGGAGATTCATTCATTCAGTGGATTTTTTTTTTTTATTGAGCACCTACAATATATCAGCTATTGTGCTGAGCGCAGGAAGCTTGTGGTGTGCTAAAGGCAGACAAGAACTTATGGTCAGTCAATGTTGTATCCCGTGGAAACAGACAACCCTCAAATAGGTTTCAGGAAATCCAAGAATAAAAGAAGCTGCTACTGACTTTCTATCTGGAGCCCTGGGACACTTGCAAACCGAACAGATAAACATAGAAAGGACCAATTACTATGCGGTTTCTGGGCCACTGAGGCCAGGGGGGTAGCCTTCATGTTCCCATAGATCCCCCAACAGCAACAGGGGAGAGCAGCCAAATTCTCCCAAGTTCCAGGGAAAGAACTTGATGAGTACTGCAGACTTGAGGATGAGATGCAGCTCTGGGTAGGCAGTGTGGTCCTGCTAGGTGGGCCCAGGCTGCTTCGGCGGATACCAGTGAGGGATTCTCACCACAAGCCAACAAAGCAAGATGAGACAGCGTACAGCCCAGAATGAGCACGAAACCAGGTGCCTCCCCAGTACCACTGCCCCATGACACCCCCCAACAGGAATAGCCTTGCCTTGCTCAGGAGAGGCAGGGAGGGAGAAATACTTGCATATGACTGAGATTAAACCCAAGTAAACTGAGAAGTCATGGCATTTCACTGAGTCAACCTAGCCATGACCAGATGGAGCTTCCTGCATCAGTCATGCCTGGAGGGAGAAATTGAGTACAGCTAAGGGAGGATTAGAAACTCTACATTTCTGCAGGTGAGAAGTGTGAACCCAAGTCCAGGGGCCAAGAGCAGTAGGTGGCATATGCGTTAGAAACCTTAGAAGGGGAAAAGGTTCTGGGGAGAAGGGAGGGGCTTTCAGTCCTATTTCAGAGGCAGTATTCATGGGACACTGTAACAGGTGGGATTTCAAAAAACCAGGTGTTGTGGGTCAAACTATGTTCCCAAGTAGTTCATATGCCAAAGTCCCCAGTCCCTAGTCCAGTAGGAGGAGGAGGAGGAAGAGGAGGAGGAGGAGAAAGAAGAAAGAAGAAAAGGAAGGAAGGAAGAAAGAAGAAAGAAAAGAAAGAAAGAAAGAAAGAAAGAAAGAAAGAAAAGAAGAAAGAAGAAAGAAAGAAGAAAAAAGAAAGAAAGAAAGAAAGAAAGAAAGAAAGAAAGAAAGAAAGAAAGAAAGAAAGAAAGAAAGAAGAGGAAGAAGAAGATGATGACGACAACCTGGTGAAGCCAGAGACACAGGAAGAAACGCCATCGAACATGAGAGAAGAGATCAGGGTGATGTACCCCCAAGCGAATGAATGCCAAAGATGGCCAGCAAACCACAGAAGCTAGAGAGAGGCACAGAACTGACAGGGAGCAAGAACTCCTGTCCCCTTCAAGGTCCTTCTAGCGGGACTAAGAATCAAAGTGACATGAGCTAGATGACCAGGGGAAAGTCAAATTTTATAGCACGCACATGGGAAAATCCACATGCCCATGGAAATTCCAAAGACAGTCAGGCAAAATGAGCTCTATATGTCCTCCAGAACTAAAGACAAAGGGAGGGGGGGTGTCTGGGACTTCAGAGGGAAAGAATGAAATTCACGGGACAATAAGGAGAAGAGCTGCGTGGGGAGTGAACGTTAGTCCTGCCAGACGGATGGGCCACTCACATACAACTGATCTCGGCTAATAAGTCTTATTCTGGGAAAGACCTTCAATCTAGATTCTTCTACATAGTTAAGGGAGGGGCAAAATTTTCTCTTCAGCCCATAGGATCTCAAAAATAATCTTCATGCAAAAATGGCGCATCTTGGGGGCAGCCTGCCTCGGGCCCTACAGATTGTCCCTCATGGCCCTCATTAGGAAGCAGCACTGTGGACACCTTAATCTTGGACTTTGAGCCTCCAGAACTGTGAGAAAAAATTCTGTTGTTGAACCACCAAGTAGAGGAGACCTAGCAAACCAATACAACGGGAAGGCACCGTTTTATTCATTCTTTACACATTTCCTAAGAGCCTAGTAGAGGCCGCATAAAGCATACAGTGCTCTGGAGGATACAAGGCTTGACACTGCCTCTGACCACTATTTCCTGTCAGAGGCAACAAGCCCATAAGTGCTCCTTCAGTCCCAAGGGGCTGCTGAGGGGGGTCTCTGCATCTCTGGTCAAGCCTCCTTGTGGAGGCCTGAGCCCTTCCCAGGCTACTGAAGATGGAAGCCTCACTGCCACACAAACCCACGATCTCACACTCACATAGCCTGGCCCCAGTCCAAGACGTTAAGTCCCTCTCATCGTCTATCTTCTGTACCGACTCTAAGTTCATGTCTCCTGACCCGGTATCTCCTCTCATGAGATTGACTCCCAAGTTGTCCTAGAAGACACAGTCCAGGAAAACCAAGTCCCCAATCCTCACCCTCTTCATGACTCACTCTGCCTCTTTGTGTTAAGTGAAAACTCACTCTGACCTGAGAACACCCCTTTCAACCTGATTTTGTTCCTTTCCCCCACACCCCCACACTTCAGAGTGCAAGGGGAGCATCAGGAGGGCACTACTAGTTTTCCTGATGGAAAACTAAGCCTCCTTCTTCACTCTTTTGCTCCCACTTTTCTGGAAGCCCGTGTGCCCACATTCTGGGCGGTGCCTGGACCCTGGTGTGCTCCTCATCTCCACTCCGGTAGCCTGGGAAACGGCTCATTTCAGGGAGTGGAGAACACTTGTTTGGACCCATATTCTTTGACCATTGTGTAGCCCATGATCTTAGCTGATAAATATTCAAAACATCTTTTTCTCTCAAGACGTTGTCACTGCCTTGATATTCAGATCTTAGTTTGATATTACAGAGCAGAACCTGGGCAGCTTCTCTCTCTTTGCTGTCGTAGAACACTCCAGTCTTCCCCATGCAACAACGGAGTCTCTGAGGAACATTCACAGGAAAAGAGCTCAGTCACAGAAAGAGTGCCTTTGCTGGTTTCCTGCCCTGTGCCCCACTGGGAACAATGAGTTGGGGGGCAGGAGGGGTGACTAAAAGTGGGGCATCCGATGTTGTTCAAAGCTTTACTAGGAGAAAATGTAAAGAGATGAGATGTGGAGCTATCAGCCTATGTTTTTGCTTGTGCTTCTGTCGCTTACCTCTCTTCCTCCCCCAACCCTGGTGCCCAAAGAGTCTTCTTCTCCAACCTCTCCCAGTTCACCGCTCTCCAACCACACTGGCCTTCTTTCAGCTGTCAGGCTTGCCAGAACCATCCCCATGCCATGCTTTCCATCCTTCTGTCCCATGGCCTGCTTACACACTCTTCCTCAGGCTTCGCAGTCTTCAGACAGAGCTGGCACAGGCTCTTCTTCCCCAAAAAGCTTCCTGAACTCTCAGGGGGTTCTGTGCCTACCCTCAACCCCACACTTCTCTATATCAGCACTGAGAGGATTTCCTGCAGAACTGTTTCATTTGTTTATGGTTGGCCTTCACTTAGCTTGTGGGTCACCTCCATGAAGGCAAAAGCCACCCGACTTGGGTTTACTCTCTCATTAGCAGGGATTGGCTCCGCGCCTGGCATTCAGTGAAGACGTGTTAAATTAAAGAATCAGTGGACCCCAGCTTATTGCCAGTGCAACTTCTTTGATGGACCCAAAGGAAGAGTGAAGTTTGCTCTGTTGATGTGGCTAATGCTTCCACAACATCTGTTTATAGTACCCCCGGGAGCATTTTGCCTTAACAAGCCCAAGAATTTACATTGGCAAAAAACACAAGTGGTTACTAGTGACATTAACCTAGTGGTGAGCAACCTTTTCTGCTTGAGAGCCAATGATCAGCATTTCTAAACATAATACGAGAAACTTTACTCAATCCTATGGAGCAGAGGGAGTGGTGTGTATTCTTACCATCAAGATAATGTATTTTATCTGTCAAATTTCAATGGTCAAGGGCATTACTTTTTAGCCACTGAAAAGCTAATACGAGCAGTGATTCATAGACATCTGTGATCTCATAAGAAATACATATTTGGTCTTTGCTGATCCTCACACAGAGCTTCATAAACCTTCAGGAATTCCTGAGTGGTAAAGATAATAGGTACGTTTTCTGTTATTCATAACAAGCCCCTTTCAAGTCTACCTCAGTTTATGCTAATGGGATGACTCTTGATGGGCCCCTAGACAGCTCAGGGATGAGGGTTGTTTGCCTAAGGAGCCAACCCTGTGATCGGAGCTTTGGGGGCCAGTGAGGGTGGGAAGGCGCCAACCCTACCTCTGGGGATGAGAAAGTAGCTAGAGATTGAGTTCAATCACCAGTGGCCAATGATTCAGGAATCACACCTATGTAACAAAACCTAAACAGTGAGGTTTAGGGAATTCCCAAGGTGGTGAACACATCCAGGTGGTGGGAAGGTGATGCACCTGGAGAGGGCAAGGGAGCTCTGTACCCCTTCCCTCAAACTTTCCCCTATGCACCTCTTCCATTTTTTCCATTCCTGAGTTGTATCCTTTATAATTAAACAGGCAAGTAAAGAACTTTCCTTGGTTCTGTGAGTCATTCTAGCAAATTATCAAACCTAAGGAGGGAGCTGTGGGTACCCCCAGAATTTATAGCTGGTTGGTCAGAAGTACCAGTGACAATCCAGGGCTTGTGATCGGCATCTAAAGTGGGGACAGTCTTATGGGACTAAGCAGTTAACTTGTGAGCTGGGACATTAACTCCAAGTAGTGTTAAAATTGAATAGAACTGTGGGACACAGCCGATGTCAGAGAGCTGAAGTGGTTGCAGTAGATGCCGTGCATTTGATGTCAGGAGTGTTGGGAGTGAAAGCAGTTCAACAGCTCATCTTTTCCCCCTAAGTGTACAGCAGACTTCACACTCATGATATCCAAAGAAGAAAAACACACCCCAAGGGTATATAACATTATTCACTGAATTAAAGAGTGAATATATTAGAATGTCTATTTTTTTTGCCTTGTCCATTAAAAATATACACTATGTAAGTATATAATAGAATATATGCATTATATATAGGTAGAGAAAGAAAACGATAGATACAGATATAGATATAATGGGGTGTATATTTAAACTTTTTATTAACAGGAGGACATACAGAAAAATATTGGAAGCTATTGATGTGACATTCTCAAATGCATTAAATTATCTCCTCCTTGAAACAATATGAAAGTCCCTATGATCTATACATAACAGGTGAAGCTCTAAGGAGAAGTGACTAGTTCAATGTCACTCGGGGTGTTAGGGACACAGCTTAGGCTGGAATGTGTTCATGCCATTCCATAACATCTACTGACTGACCACCCATTGTGTCAGGCTCCGTAGCAGGTTGTTGCGGATAAAAAGACAAATGAGATATGCTCCCACCAGGACATATACACACCCTCCTCCGCTCAGGTCACCTACTCCCACTAGGAGAGAATCTCCTCTCTGGTCTGGGTGTGGGACTTAGAGCAACACTGTAGCTACTACCAGTTTCCTGGGATTCCCTCTTTGCTCCTCACCTGCCTTCCTGACCCGGCCCTCCATTCTTCAGAGAACACAACAATCTGAGGATCATTGATTCCACCTGAGGTGATTCTGAGGCCATCCTGGATGGTGTGTGGGTCCCTCTGGGGCTCAGGAGTCTTAGAGTGGGCACTTGCATGGAAAAGAGGAGAGGACTCAGAGGCTGGAGTCCCATGGGATAGGGCAACTCCCCACAAGGCCCCAGCAGGAAGCAAGAGTAAGAAGGACGCTGGGGTGTCAGGGAATCTGGGCCTAAGGGCTGCACAGAAAAGTCTTTCTATTGAAGGCTGAAGGCAGTACTGTGTCGAGGGCACGTGTGCACAGTGATAGCCACCCAGGCTGGTTGTGGTGCTCACATCCCGTGGACAGCTGCCAGAGGAACAGAGCAAGGACCTGTTTACTGAAAGCGAAATAAGAGGCAGAAGCTCACTAACCAGGAATGAAGCAAGAACCCAGTTACTAGAATTGAAACACAGGGCCACAGTGGGCCTGGCAACCATGCTGGCTTATTAAATCCCCAACTACCCATCTAGAGTAACTTTGAATTCCCTCATCTCAAAGTGGGCACTTTTATTGACAACACCACCAAGTAGAAGGGGGGCTGAGGCTATGCTGGCAACAAACATAGGTACCAGTGTACACCAGTGTACATAGCTGTCAGGCTTCATGGCAGGATGCAGAATGGACTCTGGAACACGATCACATTTAACAACTCGATTCATAACTTATCTGTAACTAACTTAGTGATCCTTTGTTATGGATGGAATTGTGTCTCTTTGAAGGTCTTATGCTGAAGCTCTAATCCCCAGTGTGCCTGGACTTGGAGATAGGGCCATTAAAGAGGTAATTAAGATTAAATGAAGTTGGAAGGGTGGTGCCCTAATCCAATAGATCAGGAAAGGAAGAGACACCAGGAATGTGCACACACACAGAGGAAAGGCCATGTGAGGGCACAGAGGGAGAAAGCAGTCATCTGCAAGTCAAGGAGAGGGGCCTTACGAAAACCCGAACCGGCTGGCACCCTGATCTTGAACTTCTAGCCTCCAGAATTATAAGAAATAAATGTATATTGTTAAAAGAGGGAGGTCACTTTTAAGAGCCTGGGGTGAGGCAGAAACTAGAAACAATGAATCAGAAGTAGGTAAGCTTGTCACCTTTCTTCATTCATTAGACCAGCATTTATTGAGGGCTTACTATGCTAGGTGCTAGGTGCAACAGTGAATAAGGCAGCTGACCCTGCTCTCATACAGCTTTCTGTATCCAGGGAAACAAACAACGGAGGACGATGTTAGAATATTTCAAGTGCTGAGAAGGGATATGGAAGTGACCAAGGGGTTTTTGTGCTTCTTCAATCAAGATGCAAAGGTGTAAGCATATCCAAGCAAATTCAAGAATTCAAAGATATATCTTATCAGAAAGGAACCTGAAAGAGCCAGAGGAAGAATATGGAGGGAGAGAGGGGCTAATTAATGCATCAAGGAACTCAGGGATTCAGGAAGGGGACGAGTTCTAGAGCCTAATAACTTGGTACAGTATTTGGTTTACTAGAAGAAATTGTAGCTGTCTCTTGAACTCTAATATCTTAATAAAGAATCATATGTTTCTAGAAAGGCTGTGAATTGTCTGTGATCCACTGTCTAATTGAAAACTTGGCATTTGGAGTGGGATAAACTGGTTCTGAGTCCCAGTTCTACCGCCTTCCCAGCCAAGTGAGGTTGAGCAAATCATTTAACTGCTTTTAGCCTTGGATGTGTTTGTTTCTTCCCCCTAGAACCTCAGATGGACAGAATCTGGTTCACCATAGTCCTTGGCTCATGGCCTATTCTCATCATTAGCCCATCGTATTGCAGATTCATTTACAGTGTTGCATATAGGTGATATATTTTAAACTGCTGTATGATATCTCATTATATCAATCCATGTATGGGTCAATGATATATGTCAGACTTTAAGACCTTATCAATAGGGAAAGGAGAAATTCAACTAAAGAGAGCTAGACAATAATTTTTCATATGGAATAATAAAAAAAAGGAATGTCTAAATGATCCCATATGTAGAAAAAAATCAACCCCAGATGAATTAACATCTTACATGTCAAAAACAAAATATTAAAACTTATAGAAGAAAATTTAGGATATTTTAGACACTAGAGTAAGGAAAGATTTCTTAAAGACACATACAGCATTGATTCTTAAATAAAAAGATTCACAAATTTGAATCTTAACTTTAATAAGTTATGATTGTTTTCATCAAGAGACAGCTTCAAATTCCTCATTTATAAAATTAAATAACGCACGATAAATAATAAACAGCACAGACCCTAGCACCTACAATATAATAAATGATAACTATCATTATTATTCTCAAATAACAACGCTATTATGTATCAAACAATACCAAGTGAAATGACAAGACATATTTTAATCCAGTAAACCATATGAGAGTAAGTATTTAATATCATAGTGACAGTTTAAAGAGAGAGATAATTATGTAAAATACATTTATCAGACACTTATAATCAGTCAACAAATATTTACTGAGTATTCATGCCAAGCACCATACCAGGAACTGGTTAATTTATATCAACCACCATTAATTTTTTTGCAACAATCTAACATACACACAACTTTCACACATGTATCTGTGACCAGAGCAGAGATATGGCCCCCACACATTTTGATAATCTGTATATACTACTAGAGAAAAACTCTGGCACTGTCAGAGACAGAAATCCCAGAACTGTCCAACTCTCAATTGTCAGTGCTAATGGGAGAGTCCAGGAAAAGAGACAATCCAAAATAGTAGCGAAGTATACTCTCATTTGTTTTGTTTTGGGTCTTGTGCAAATAACCGAAAGCCTCAAATCAATCGGACCCAACACTAAGGAAACAGAGAACTAAGATAGTCTTTAGGAGCTGACTAATCAGGAACATAATAATGATAAAGATTATCTCCATTTCTGTTTTGCAGTTCTGGAAGCAGAAATACACATATAGTTCAATTTGCCTGATGGCCGTTCTGGAATGTACAAAACCTTGAGTGAGGAAAATAAAGCTATGGTACGAAAACCTGGCTCAGTATCTGCTCTGCCTCTCCATTTTCTAGGATTATACCACCTCATACTCTCAGAACATTCATGTTTTAGGTCTTCTCTGTTGAGGTCAGAGAGGAGAGGTCAACAGAAGCTTTTAACAATAGTAAGTTGTGTCAAAATAGACTTTATCATATAATTTGCCTAATAATGCATTCAGTAAACAATTATTGGTTGACCTCTAAGGTGTCTACAATTATTCAACTCCCACAAATCATTTTTGCTTTAGAATCTACCCAAGAATAGGAAAAGGACTTTCATGAAATAAGAGCTCACTCCTAGCTAACCAGGAAATAAAACCACAAACAACTAAATATCCTCTGAAATATGATTCTCCAAACAATCATCCTGATATGATTTATTGAGGCTGACATGGCTTTGGACAATGCCTTTTAGGAAAAAACGGAAAAGAGGAAACCACAACATATCCTTTTTCTCAAGAGCTGAGTTTCCTCCATATCTAGAACCAATCCAATAATTTTCAGAATACTCCTTTCTGTTTCCAGGAATGTACTGAGAGCAGGAGTGATATGCCCAGTGAGGTGTAGGAAACAGGAAGAAGATGAGATCAGGGGCGATAGTCTGGGTTCTAGTTCTGGTCTATCACTTGCTAGCTGTGCAAAGCTGGGTTTAACAGGTGAGTTTCTGTTTTGCCATTGTGTTGTGGGATGATGTTTTCAGAAGCAAGTTAAATGTTATAGCACAACCTTATATTTATTTTCTATAGGATCATGAGCCCCTTGAGGCCAGGGAGCATGTCTGAATCACATTTGTATACTCCAACATTCCTAGCTCAGAGCTATCATTAGGTTCTCAATAAATGTTGATTTTAAGTAATAGCTGTCACATAAGAGGAAAACAAAAGCCAATAATAAAGGTTCAAGATACCTGCTGATTGGCATGTTACACCTAATATCTAAAAAAGAATGGTGGCAGTTAAAAGCAAAAGAAGTATACTCTATGAAACTATCTGGCCAATGAAGCATTGAAAACCACAGACTCTTTCTGGCCACTGTTTTACATTTAGATATGAAAGCTAGTCAGGCGGCTGAGAATAAAGAATGGCAAACAAATTTCAACAGGCTTAGGATAGTTTCAAAGATGAGAAATTCTCCTGGCCTTTCTCCATGTTGGTTCCCCTCCCTCCTCCTGGAAGATATTCTTCTCTAATGTGCCCCATGATTGCTTAAAAAGAAGGAGTAACTGGGGCTGGCTCTGCTCAGTGTCTCCTCTCTTCCCCTTCTCACTTTCCAAAAATGATCTGCAAGAGAGAGGTAAAGTGATTGGGGAGAGGGAAAAGAGAGGTGAGAGGAAGGAGAAAGAAGCTGCAAGAGTAAGGCAAACATGGAGATGAGCAGAGCCAGTGAAAATAAGAAGTTCCAACAATAGAAGTGTCTAATATGCATTTTTTTTCTGATTTTGTGAAAATCATCTCTTATATAATATGGCAATGTAACTAGCTTTGGTACACATGGTCCTCCAACCAAGGCCACAGCACATTCATGGCCTGCATGCATGGCTGCCTTGGAGAATTGAAGGAGAAAGAGCTCATGCATGGCTGCCTTGGAGAATTGAAGGAGAAAGAGATATGCCTGTGTGCGGGACATGATGTACAGAAAGGACAGTGTGTACAGGAGGAAAGATGAGAAGAAATGAAGAAAGAATTCAACAAAAGCTGGACCAAGGAGATAGAGAAGAAACACAAGGCCATCTACAACTCTTGGAAATATAGGGGTACAATGGGATTCCCAACAATGAGATGAAGGCTCCAGTCATGCCACTGGACTGCCAACTGGCAAAGTGGCTTCAAAAACCTGGAGAAACTGGGGGATACACAGGTGCTGACATCTGGGTTCTAAGTCTCTAAGCCTTATTATTCTAACTAAAAGTATGGATGAGACTGGAGAAGATGGAAAGTGGAAGAGGAGAGTAGAGAGGCAGAGAAAAGAGATTATTTCTTGTCTTCTAATTTAAGTGTCAGAGGGCAAAGCCAGAGAGCTATTTGTGCCCACTGGAAGGTAAAATGTTACAGCCTATGTCGGACTTAGGAGGCAAGAGTCAAGCCATTCTTCCTTCAGATTAAGGCAGAGAATGAAGCAATTTCTCAGAAATTTGGGTTTTTTAAAAATCATCTTGGCCTGAATTATTGGGAAATTGCCCCACGTCTTTATTTTATCTGTGGATTCTGGCTACACAATCATTTCCCAAGTATATTCGTTACCTCATGGGAGTCAGGAAATAGTTGGCATATATAGTAGCATTCATTTTTTTTTTAAGATTTTATTTACTTCCATAAGTGAGAGAGCAGGAGTGAGGGGAGGGGCAGAGGAAGAGGGCAAGCAGGCTTCCTGCTGAGGCTGAGCATGGAGCCCAGTGTGAGACTCAATCCCAGGACCTTGAGGTCATCACCCAAGCTAAAGTCAGACACTTAACTAAATGAGTCACCTAGGCACCCTTCAGTCATTTTTTACTTTGTGTTAAAAAATATCTCAGTAGTGGGGCACCTGGATGGCTCAGTTGTTTAAAGGTCTGCCTTCACCTTAGGTCATGATCTCAGGGTCCTGGGACCGAGCCCCACGTTAGGCTCCCTGTTCAGCAGGGAGTCTGCTTCTCCCTCTCTCTCTCTGTCTCTCTCCTCCACTCATTCTCTCTCTCTCTCTCCCTCAAATAAGCAAATAAAATCTTTAAAAAACACACACAAAAAAAAAACCTCAGTGACTTTGAAGACCTTAACATACAGAACAGACTTGGCAGGCATTGCCCAATCCTATGATACTTGTTGGCTAACTGGCTCCACCAGGGGAGCCTACTGCATGCTGGAGGTAAAAGCAGAACATGACAGCTCTGCCCTCTGAGGATCTGCAGTCCAGTGGAGTCCAGGGTCCATCAGGGAAGTCACTTATCCACCGTAGACCCATGATGCCCAAAGGACTTTGCCAAGCCCCCGACTGACCCTTCTCTGACCAGCAGTGTAGACTACCAGCACAGACTGCACATTTTCCCTCCCACCATGAGGAAGAGAGACTAAGAATCATGGCTCCTGGTTACTCAAGTTTTGTTTTTTTTGTTTGTTTGTTTGTTTTTGTTTTTTTGCCCAGCTCATCTTTTCCTGGTTTTGTTCATTTTTATGCAAGCTTCTCTATCTGGCTCACTTATCTCCCTCCATCCCTCAGAACCGTCTCCCCTAATTCCACAGACTACTGGGGGATTCTCTGTCAGAGAGCCAAGTGGAGCCACCCACTCTCCTCCACTCTGCAGCCCCTCTGACCCCACTTTTGAGGTCAGTGGAGACTTCCCAGACCTACCTCTTATTTACTTTAGCTTTTTCATTTCCAGCTGTTGGGTTTTCTTTTTTTCAATTACATGCAGAGCTGCATTTCACACAACAGAAGTCAACCCAGTTTTCAGGTGGATTATGGCACTGTGGCTGAATCCCATTCTTTCCATTCCCTCAGCAAAGCAGGGCTAAGTTCAACCCACTGGGAATATGAGAATGGAAATGGCTGGCCAATATGGTGTTGTGAAAAAAGCACTGAACTAGGTGCCAGGGGGACGGCACAGGGCCAGGCCCTGCAACTTCATCTGATACATGACCTTAGGTAAGTCCCCTAACTTCTCTGACTTAAAAGCTTATGCCTCTCAGGACACCAGGGTGGCTCAGCGGTTGAGCATCTGCCCCTTTGGCTCAGGGCGTGATCCTGGGGTCCTGGGATTGAGTCCTGCATCGGGCTTCCCACAAGGAGCCTGCTTCTCCCTCTGCCTGTATCCCTGCCCTCTCTCTGTGTGTCTCTCATGAATAAATAAAATCTTTTAAAAAGTCTTTTAAAAAATTAAAAATAAATTTTAAAAAAAGGAAGGAAGGAAACATCAGGTCCTCCCACAAATCTGTGAAACCTGCTGGTCGGAAGAGGAATACCTGAATGATTACCATGTCTTTCCTCAATTTGCATCTATGAACTGAGTCTCATTTATGCGAAAAGTGAAAAAGCTGAGCTAGGCCAGGGATGTTTCTGCTTATAGCTCCACAGGAGAAGTCCTGACCCAGCATGACCTGGTGGGCGTTGTTCACTCAGGTAAGCTACTGTCACAGCAGTAACATTGCTACAGTGCTTTGGAGTTTATCGAGCATTTTCAAGTCCCTGACCTCATTCTGATCTTCAAAATATCATGTAGACGGGTAATTTAGATTTTTCCTATTCTCCAGATCATAAAACTGGGGCTCATAGAAGTGCAGAAACCAACAGCACATCCCAAAGCCAGTTAGTGGCAGAGGTGGGATTTGGACATGGTTTCTCGACTTCGGGGACTTTTCAGCTGCTAGTGAGGACAGTTATGCCTCTATGGCAGTCAAAAATAGTCTTATTTCCCCTTTGTTTTGCTACAATTACTTTTAAAAAAGATTTTATTCATTTATTCAATGAGAGACACACAGAGAGAGGCAGAGACACAGGCAGAGGGAGAAGCAGGCTCCCTCTGGGGAGCCCGATGCGGGACTCGATCTCAGGACCCTGGGATCACACCCTGAGCCGAAGGGAGACACTCAACCCCTGAGCCACCCAGGCATCCCTGCTACAATTACTTTTATCCTGAGTCCCTGGAGAGAGCAGAGACGCTACCCTGCTAAAATAAGGACCAAAAATCCTTCTCAAGCAAAATATATAATCGGCAAATAAACACAATTTCAAACAATCGACTTCATAAATAATCCATTAATTGCAGGCAACACCCGTGCTGGGCCCTTTCCCCCTAGCAGGCTAGCAGGAGCAGCACTGAACATTTCACACTCTGCGCCCATACGCTGCGACCGCCATGTGGAAGCTGTTGGTCCTCATACATCAGAAGCCATGAAATTGCTCATATTCTCTGAACCAGTAATCTCACATTTCAAAAAAAAAAAACCTCACATTTCAGAATCTATCCTAAGGAAATAATATGAAATAGAGAAAGAAAAAAATACATATATCTTCCTGAGACCTGGTTGTTGAATTCTCCCTTGGGGAGCAGTGACATCTCATGGTATCTTTTCAATAAATTTTCTCTTTGTGTGAGCTCCTTCCTGTTGGTTCCTATTACCCGGCTCCTGAACCATCATTAGTATTAAAAAGCTCACATGTAATGACAGCTAATTTAAATATTAATAACCTCACCGCCCTTCCTTCATAGTCGATTCCAACTGACCTTCTCAAGCTGTTACCTGTTGCCCCATCTTTCCACCCCACCCCTGCTCAGCAAACTCAAAGCTCGGGTCAAGTCAAACTTCTCATAGTGGACCAGAAGGGCCATCAATACACACCTTGTTAACTTTCAGGAGCCTCAGCATCACCTGGAAAGCTGTCTAAAATGCAGACTGCTCACACACACACACACACACACACACACACTTTCCCACAAGCTCTCTCATCCAGTAGGTCCCATGGGAAGCCTGAGAATGTGCATTTCTAGCACGTTCCAGGCGATGTTGATGCTGCTGATCAGAGGCCACACTTAGAGAACGAGGGGGTGGAGCAGCAATCTGCCTTGTGTGACTTCCCCTCTCCTTCTCCAGGCAAAATCTTTCCAGCCCCCAAGCCCCAGCACCCCCCTGGCTTCCTCCGCAGCCACCTCCAATCCCACCAAGCTGAACTAATGACTCATTCCCTGTGCTGCTCTGGGGGAGAGAACAGTGCCCATTGCACCGAGGAATGAGAGGTAGCTGGACCATCAGTGCCAGCTCCCTGCTAACTGGGGGGTCCGGGGGGCTGGCCCACCGCCTGGGCATCTCCACACCACCAGCACCAGCACAAGGCTTGGCACAGGTCACCCAGCAACACCAGAAACGATGACCCTACTCCTTGCTTCCTCCTTGTACAGGGAGTTACAGCGTAATCCTGTTCCTAGAGGACCCATTAGCATATTGAATGGCTATTTAAAAAAAAAAAAAAAAAAGCCTGATTAGCCATAGTAGCAAAAGACACATGAGCAGAGTTTATTAGTTTGCCAGGCTAGTAAATATCATCTTGCTTTGCTCTCTAAACTCCCTAATGAAGATAGCAGCTCTCAGGCAGATAAATAAAACATTAGGTTGACAACACACAGCACATCACAAGCACAGTTCACTAATTTGCTCATTGCTGAAGGACATTAGCCGCCTTCGGGATAATCTCCATAAACACACTGCCCAGGCTCCCTTTCTCCTAGACAAATAGTATCAAGCTATGGTTTAGCATTTTTCAATATTGCATATGTATTTTATTTCAATAAGTGTCTTTTAATAGCGAGATAGCCATCTTAATCAAATGAAAACTATTTTTCAGTAATTGTCCTAAAAGCCAATGCCTTTTGTGGAAAAACATCCCCTGAATCACAAGTGGCTGGGCTAAACAGTATTCTCAGAATATTAATGTGAGCTTAAGCTATTAAAGTGTCATGGCTAACCTTTTTAAAACCTAATTAAATTAAAATAAGAATATGTGGAACAGTTTTACTGGAAGGAAGGGCTCTTTTTCAAATAACCTGTTCTAAGTCTCAGAGCTAACACCTTAAAGCCATGGTGGGAAAGAGGTTTTGCACGCAGAGAGAGCCTGGCTTTGCACATGTTGTGATTAACTTTTACTTGTTGGTATTAGAGTTAATTATTGTATCATGCTGGAGGGCAGGGACAATTTACTCGCCAGCACCTCCTGGACTTAATCAACAAACTATCAAGACAATCAATGCTATTAGGCCTCATGTCCTTGTGATACCTTTTTCCAAAAAGAAAAGATAAAATCCAAGGACAGAGCACTAGGGAGGTAGGCAAGCTGCACAGGAGGCCTCTGCTAACTCTATCAGGCTTAACTCCCTCCCTGGAGGCTGGAGCCAGTGTGCAGGAGGGTTTGCTCACCCTGAGGCCTCTTTCTATTGGGAGCAAAGTTCAAGCCAGTCCACACTACATACTAGGAAATCAGCCTGCAAAAAAATCCCTCCCTTCTCACTAACTGGCCCTAGGAGGCTTCAAACAGGGCCCTTTGTACTCTTGTCTGGTGTGGGAAAAGGTTGTTACCCTCAAGACATTGCACTATTTTTCACTACACAAAGAATGAGTTTCTGTTCCTTTATTTGACAATTTACACTTGGGTTTATGGAACAACTTTTTTTTTTATAAATTTATTTTTTATTGGTGTTCAATTTGCCAACATATAGAATAACACCCTGGAACAACTTTTTAAGAGAAAGAAAGGAGTGATGGTATACCACAGGTTGGCAAAAGCCACAAAATATCATGTCTTAGTTTCAACCTTGTTTCTTTACAGGACCCCCAAAACATTATGAGGAGGTAGGTTGGGCATCCTGCATGGGCACACAAAATAAGGAGGGTAAGACCATGACCAAGCTAGAGGGATCTTATGCAGGTAGTGGGGAGGTCCAGGTGACAGGAGCAGCCAGTCTGAGGACCACTGAGAGCTGAACTAAGACAGCCTTTACCTCTTGAGTTATCTATCCTGAATAATTAAAGATGACCAGCTTTCAGCATGGATACCTAGATTTCTATGTGGTCCACTCATGTACTTATCCACTCATTCACTCAACATATATGTCTATTGAGGATCTACTTCATACCAGGCTCTGGGCAGAACATGTCCCTGGCTTCACCAAGAATGAATGAAGCTATGTGATTTTGGGCTCTTGGTTGTTCGCACAGGACCCATCTTTTTTTTTTTTTAATTTTTTTTTAATTTTTATTTAAGATTTTATTTATTCATTCATGAGAGACAGAGAGAGAAAGAGAGAGAGAGAAACAGGCTCCATTCAGGGAGCCCGATGTGAGACTCGATCCCGGGACTCCAGAATCACGCCTTGGGCCAAAGGCAGGCACTAAACCGCTGAGCCACCCAGGGATCCCCAGGACACATCTTGAGCAAAAGTGTTTATATGACAACATTGAGGATCTTTGTTGACATCCTGGCTTCCAAAAGATGTCACCACCCCAGAGGTGAAATACATTTCCATTCACATTCTGCTGATGAGAACTCATTACATGGCCGCACCTATCTGCAAAGGAAGCTGGGCAATGCAGCTTCATTCTGTGCCCAGCTAAAATTCAGTGATTCTATTACCAGTCGAAAGAAGAGGAAAACCAATATTCATGTCTTTGCTATCATAAGATAGCAAAGGCTTTGGTGTCCTAATCAAAAGGAAAAAATGACGATGAGGCAAGAATTTTTAGAATTTCCCTACTACAGAGAGATAGAGGGATGGCCAAGAGCCAAGAGCCGTGCAGGCAGATTCCTCAACCAAGACTTGATCCTACTTCAGGGCATGGCCTCAGAGTCAGGCACAGCCATTGGGCCCCCAGAGAATCAACAGGTGAACCGTGTAGGCATCACCATTTATGCCAACTTCAGAAAAGACAGTGCTCTGTCCTATTCAGGTGTGTGTGGACCTTTCTAAAGTTTGAAAACAGAGGCACACATTGCAGAATTATCCCTCATCTACAGTTTCCTAATAGGACTTTTTTTTTTGGCATCAAGGAGGTAAAACGTTTCCATTACCCTCTTACGTTCACATTCAGTATTTTGGGGGCAAGAAAATTAAACTGACACAAGATAGAAGAGCAAGAGAAAAGACAAAGTTTATTCACTTACCCATGTGGGGACTCACCAAGAAAGGTTCTCAAATAAGTAGGTTAGAATTCAGAGCTTATACATCTTAATAAGACCAGTGGCAGAGGGTTTCATGGGACAAAAAATAGTGAGGAATGACTGAGAAATATATGAGGAAACTAGTGCCAGGTAAAGCTTGCCTTACTCAGGTCTGTTTCTGCATCTAGCCCTGACTGCTCATCTCCTTCCCTCTAATGTGGGCAGCCTCCCTTGAAGGGGAATTTGCGACAGTTGAATTCTTTCAGAAGGCTGTGCTTGTAGGCAGGTGAGGGGCACACTGAAAAAGCCTCTCCCCAAATCTCTTGATTTTCAAAAGCCTTCTTCAATTCAAAAATGATCCTTATGCCCCAGCAGCATATTCTGGACTCCCTCATGCGTCATACTCAAATTTTGTAGAATCAATTACTTTGAAAGAAAGAAGGAAAGAAAAATAGAAAGATGGAAGAAAGGCAGGTACTGATTATAATAAATTATTTTTCAGGCAGTGGATGAATTTTAGGAAAAAATTATAATTCCATCTCCAAAATGAATGCATCATTTTTTAACAAAACAGCATGTAGTGCAAGACCTAAGTTACATTCTAAATTCACTTGGAAAGATTTCATACTCAGTGTGAGCTACCCTCTGCCTGTTGTGTCCTTGACCTGAATGTAGCCCCACAAACCTTGGATGACTGGCTCTGACTTGTACTTAGTACTGTACAACAAGACCCCCCAGAATTTGAGAAAGCATTGAAGAAACACTTGGAAAAGAAAAGAAAGCCATGGCCCTGGAAGAGAGGACTTTACTGCACACAGAGCAACCATATTAACATCCTCTGGGATGAGGAAGGAGTGCTTTAAGCATTCTAGATCCTAACATGAGAGACTTTTAGGACACGTAGGTGTTTTACTATGCTTCCATTACATTTTAGGAAATTGGTTAGAAATTTGGAATTGATGCAAAATGCAGTATAATTTTTCCCACTTCAAATAATAGGGAAATAGGCTCTGGCTAGCATTTTCATGCAGAACACCTGATTTTTACATGTGGGTTACTGATGTTAAGTGAAAGGTGCCTGTATTTTAGAAATCGGATGGGATGTGATGCCCTGTAGCTCTTCACTTACTCGATATCCATTCAGTGAACAGCGACTGAGGACAGGGAGCCAGGCACTGTGCTGAGGGCTGGGGAGAGAGAGGGGAAGAAGCCAGCATCCCTGTCCCACAGAGCCTCGAGATGGGCTCTGAGGACAACACAGAGTCAGGCAGCTCCGGGAGCAGGTGGGGTGCTGGGAGCTCTAATCCAGCTCCAAGAGCCAGAGAGGGATGAGTAAAAGCTCACTTGCTAAAGAGAAGGGGGGAGGCAGGCAGAGGGACTAGCCAGTGTGGAAGCGCAGAGATAGGTAGCAGGGCAGCCAAACCTGGCTGCCTCACTGAGCCCCAGAGCAGGTCTTCCCATTGCAACACCCCCACTGCCTCCTGTGAGAGAAACCAGAAGTTCCACTTCCTCTCTGGGGCTCTGCCCACGTGCTCCATCTTCATCTCAAGCTACCACAGGGACCAAATGGAATGGGCTCCAAGACTTTGTTTCCTTATCTGTAAATGGGATAACAGGGGTACCTGGTGGCTCAGTGGTTGAGCGTCTGCCTTCGGCTCAGGGCGTGATCCCAGGGTCCTGGGATCGAGTCCCACATCAGGGTTCCCTGCATGGAGCCTGCTTCTCCTTCTCCCTGTGTCTCTGCCTCTCTCCCTGTGTCTCTCATGAATAAATAAATAAAATCTTTAAAATAAATAAATAAAATGAGATAATCAAGCTCATCTTACGGAGTTATTGTGCATATTGAATGGGTTAATACACGTAGAATGCTTAGACCAGGGCCTAGCACGTTTGCAATGCAACAATATTATCAATGCTGCTGTTATTAGCTAGAGGCCCTGTAAATGTGTCATAGCCAAAGCCCCGGGTTCCCTCAGCTCAGCCTAGGGATGTTAAGATAGAGGTTTCCCCTCTCTCTCTCTCCCCTCCCCTCTTCCGGCTCCCCCCTTCTTCTCCTCTACACAGAGCTAATACATTTTTTTTGACCCTCCCATTAGTGCAAAGACACTGCACAGATTTAGTTTAAGCGAACTCAAGCATGCCCACCTGGCTAGATGAGACGGAGGAGAACAATTTAACTACCACCAGTTCCCTGCTTGGGTCAAAGAGCACAGGCCCCACCATGAGCTCCATGGGAGCAGGGAAGGACCATTTCCCAGCCCAGCCCGGTCTAAGTGTCTTCAAGTCTACCTCGCAAGTGACTTAAGGGATTCTCCAGCATAATTTGGACTGCATGCAGCCTCCCACTCCACACTGACTTTAAGACCCAACCCTTCCTAAAAAAGAAGCCACCCTGCACCTCTCGGTTTAGCACTGAGTCAATTCTAATCAAGTTGTAAATCTTTAAGGCTTTCTGAGAGCTGGTCTTTACTTTCTACCATTTAAGTCACCCCTAAGTGTAGCCTGAGGGATAGGATTAAAGCCTCCCGGATGTGGACAGACTCAAAGAGGGGCCGTGATTCACTACCTGGGCCACCACCTCTTCCCCCCCCCCAGCCCCCCAACCCCTCCAGCCTTCAGAGATCAAATCAACTTCTCTCTGCCTAAAGCGGGGCTTAAGAAGAGATGGCCAATCCTGACACTTGTCACATGGAAGCCACAGCAGCGCCGGCACACAGACCCAGAGCTTGGAAAATAGATGCTCTTGATTCTCAAGTCCACAGGGCCAGGGCCTCTCCTGAAGCTCGGGCAGGTATGTTATCTCCCTGCTGGGTTTAATTTCCAAATCCAGTGCAATCCCTGAAAAATGAGAGCTATTTGCTCCTTGAGCTATGCATGATTTTCATCAGCAGTCTCTGGTGGCTACAGTCTCGGGCTGTCTTTTACCACCTTTCCCTCGTCCCCCCCATATACAGACCCATAACCGGGGAAATGGTTTTTTCTAATGGCCTGTGGACACCTGCCTGTGTTTGGAGGCAGGGTCTGAGCACCAAGTCCAGGGCTGCAATCTCTTTCCCCAGGCAGCTGGTCCGAGAGAGCTGTGGTCTCACATTTCAGCAGGCCTCATCCTCCCTCAAACTCTGGAAATCTGATCCTCCCTTTTGTGTCTCCAGCACTGTTCTGTATGGAAAGATAGACATGACACTGCAACAGTGTGGTGCAGACACACGGAACCGATTCTCTGCAAGCAGGTGTAGAAAGGCCTAATTGCAGCTGGAAGGTGGCAGGTGGGGGGTGGGGGTGGAAGAAAGAAAAGGGGGAAATACTCTTTATAAAATATTCTTGTCTTGATTTTTGGCATTCACATCTCCTTTTCTATCACACCCGGAACCAAGTGTACACTCATGGACACAAAAAATACTCCTATATTCACGCACGCACGCACACTGTCCTACACACTCAGCAATATCATAGAGCCCCTCGGTCTTTGATGTTGCTCTTTTCAGCAAATGGGCGATTTGCCTCCATAGTCCAATAAACCCCAGAAGAGCAGGTTTTTTGCCCTTCCTCTGCTGCTCCTAAACACAGGGAAGAGATGAGCGGAACAGCATGAAACCTGAACCAGCTCACACAGAGGGACTCCAGAGGACAGGATCTTCCAAATGGAAACTCCGGTTAGTTGCAATGTCCCCGGAATCTCATCGCTCACATTGTGATTCCAAAGAGGAAATCCCCTTGGCCCAGCGAGCACATGCCATCAATTGTCCACATTATTTACATAAAAACCTGTCCTGCTGAATATTTTGGACACGGAGGTGACGGTCTCAAAATGAGATTTGCCTACACAACAACCCCTTTCCCCAAACAATAAGAATCAGCAGACTATCCTTCCGAGTCCTCTCAATTTATTCTTCATCAAGAGCCAGTGGGAGGGGAGCTCAGCTGAGGGGGATCCCGAGCGCACAGGAGCACTAACCTAATGCCCTACAAAGGTAAACGAGTGCCAAGTGTGAGGCCAGAACCCCTCAATTAGCTCTGACTTAGGCTGGGCAATGAGGACAGCAAAGTCGCAAAGGGCCGGGGCTCCTGGAGTGTCCAGGCTGTGTGGGGCCTGGCAGGTGACAACAGTGTTCCAAGGCAAAGACTTTGGGTCGCATACCTGTTCACAGTGGAGTAGGTGTGTTAAGCACGATGACGTGTGTATGTGTGTCTTGCTTTAAAAAGAGGAGGGTAAGGAAACAAAAAAAAAGCAGGAGGGCAATGAGGCTTTATTTTGCACGAATTCCACAATGTTGACCAAACTCACCCTCCTAATTTCCTGCAGGCTCCCCACAGGAAGGGGATCCAATTAAGCACAAAACAAGGCCTTGGCCATCCACAATGGGCTCACCTCCAATACCGCTCACCTCCTATGCCCCTTCCCGCCTCGCAAGATTTGCCAGTGGAACCTCAGGCGTCCTTAGAAAACCATCTCCTTGCCTGGCTGTCTGCTTGCTCTTTGCTCGGTTTCCTGGAGGGGTGGCAGTGATGGAGGCTGCCTTCTGCTGGGGTGCTGGGCAGGGGCGCCCTGGAAAGCTCACAGGGGTCAGCGTGCGGCCCTGGGAAAGGCAGCAGGGGCTGCTGGCGGATCCAGGTCTGCTCTGGCTGAGTCTTCGGGAAAAGAGAGGACACCCAGTTGTCGAGTTTCTGCACTGTCAGCCCAGATCCCCGGCTGGAGGAGAGTGTGAGTGAGGCCCGTAGCCATGCACGGGAATGCATCTGCCTGGAATGAGCTTGGAATCTCCCATGAGAGGCAGGAAGACGTGCAAATCAGGCCTGGGTCAGGGGAGCCTGGCTTCCAGGAAGCCCCCAGCACACAGCACCCACCTGTCCTCTAGGGTCGCTCAGAAACCTCAGGCTGGCATCGTGTTGCTGTCAGCAGAGCTCTACGTAAGAGTGGAGATGCCTAATTACCTCTAGTTTCCCCTCAGCCTGCTTTTCGTGTCACAAGCCCTGGCATTCGACCCACACGCACGCACACGTGCACACACACATGTATATGGCCAATGTTATAATGACACAGAAGTTAACAAGACACCACTATGCCCCCAAAGTCTAGGTGGTAAATGGAAAGAGCCTGGCTTTTTGAAGCTATCCTGATCTTGGTTCTGTCATTTATAAATGGGCAGCCTCAGCCATGTTGTATCCTTATACAATGGACACAGAAATACCACCGATTGTTCCTGAAAGGATCAGAGACACGGTGTGTAGAAAGCACACCTTGCCGGGGGCACGGCAGCCTGAGATCAACAGCAGCAGCAGCATTAGCTGTGGAGGACCGCTGGCTTGTAAACAACAGCAACGGAGCAAGAAAACGACACTGAACAGAGCAGGTCTGGAACCCAAGCAAAGTGGACCCAACACGATGGGCCAAGAGAGGGTTAGAGGGGACCTTGTCACAGACGACCTGGCTCGGCTTCTTTCAACAATGGAACAGGCGATGACTCCCCCCCCAGACCTGGCTTCATGGGTGTGTGGCCTGAGCAACCGTGCACAGCCCACACGTAGCCTAGGAGTCTGCTGTCACTGTCATAAATTATGAAGTCTGAAATTCTTCATAATTTTTTTTTAGATTTTATTTATTTACTAGAGACATAAAGAGAAAGAGAGAGAGAGAGGCAGAGACACAGGCAGAGAGAGAAGCAGGCTCCATGCAAGGATCCCGATGTGGGACTCGATCCCAGGACCTCGGGATCATGACCTGACCTGAAGGCAGAGGCTTACCCAACTGAGCCACCCAGGAGCCCCAATTCCTCGAAATTTTTGGACACCAGTCTCTGCAAACTGCACAGCCCGCCCTGTTCCTATTTACTGAGACCGATGGGGTTCTAACTAAGCGTCTTCTCAGCGACCTCCTGAGCTGCTCACGCCCGTGGTGCTCCTCTGACAGCCCCGCCTGCGGGCACACTAGGCACAGGGGTTTTCCTTCTCACCCCCAGCCAGCCCTCCTAATCCATGTGACCCACCCCAGCTTCTCTGTGGGTAACTGAGTGGGCACTAAACCTGCACCAGGCTCTTGCTTTCAATGCACCAGGCAATGTCCCCCTCCATGAACACCGTCTCCAGAATTCAAGAATCCTACCCAGCAAAGACCATCCGTGTGTCCAGCCCCATCTGCCTTCCAAATGGGTCAGCGCTTCCCAAGCCCCCAGGAGGTGCTCAGTGCTCAGCCGGGCTGTATGAACCCCACCTACAACTGGCAGGTTAAAAGGAACGATGTTCCCCGGGACGTCAAGTAAGTAAAACTGTGTGGTTCAACCTGAGAAATCTGGACAAGATCTTGTCCAGGAGAAAGAGCACATTCTGGAAGCCTGGGTGAGAGCACAGAGGCCGTAGGGCTGCGCCCTCTCTGAGTCCAGCAGCAAGTGCCAGGCAGCTGGAGGAGATGCTGCAAACCCCCTTATGTTTCCTTGTCTGTTGGGTGTGCTGCTTCACTGGGCACAGTCCTCTGGGACATCGGGATGGCCGTTGGGGTAGGCCACCTGCCGCCTTTGGCCTACACTCACTTTCCCTGAGAGAAGGGGTCTGGGCCCGCACAAGAGCCCCTGGTGTTCAAAGGCAAAGGCACAGAAAGAATTGAGAAGAGCTTGAAGAATGTGGTCTGCAGAGTGGCGGGATAGTGGGTAGTGGGCACAGGGGTGAGGCCTAGGTTCCTGCTGACTAATCTCTCTTCCCTGGTCCTTGGAGAGTCCTTCTTTCGTGAGCAGCTGGAGACTCAAAGGAGAGAAGGTCCCAGAAGCTGATCTAGAGAGTGTGCCAAGAACAGACTCCCATTCATCAGAGTCGGTGAGCAGCAAGCCATGAGCAGCAAGAGCAAAAATAGCTGCATCCATCTCAGGAGGGAGACCAGAAATAGTGACGGAAGGACCTGCTCCTCCAAGTCAGCTCAAAGCCGGGGGCTGGGCTTTGTTTTTGGGTTTTTTTGTTTTTTTTTTTTAAAGGAGATGGAAGGGGCAGCCCTGGTGGCTCAGTGGATTAACGCCACCTTCAGCCCAGGGTGTGATCCTGGGGACCCGGGATCGAGTCCCGCATTGGGCTCCCTGCATGGAGCCTGCTTCTCCCTCTGTCTGTGTCTCTGCCTCTTTCTCTGTGTCTCTCATGAATAAATAAATAAAATCTTAAAAAAAATAATAAAGGAGATGGAAGTTTATTGAATGCACTGCAAGGGAGCAGCAGGCGGGACAGCGAAGCAGAGACTGTGGGCCAGGGCGGGCAGTGGTGAGGCTATAGTTAAGGGGAGGAGTGAAGAGGTATGAGAAAGTATGGAATTTCCCTTTCTTGGTGACTGCCTGGGTGAAGGGGCCCATCAGTCAGTTAGGGCCTGTGGCTTAATGAGCCTGTTTGCATTCAGCCCGGTGGTCACTGTGGGCCCTTCGACCTTACTCAAGGCCGCCTCTATGTTCTCCCCCAACAGACTGGCACCGGCAAATCCAGGTCCATGGGACTTAGGGGGAGGGGCCTCTCCAACGGTGGGGGCTGGGATCGCTGCTGAATCATTCGTTGACTCATGGGATCATTCGTACATGTAATTATTGGATTCTACAAGAGACAAATTTAACAAAGAGATTAAAGAGAGGAGGACTGATAATTTGTAGTATGAGTATTGAAGTCTGGGGTTCTGAGAAGGGAAGAAGCCATGAGAGGCATGACCAGGTCTTTTTCCAGGAAAACCATCCTTGTGTTGCTCTGTGGCGGAGGGAAGAGGCCACTCAGATGCCTAGGAACATATTTTGCCTATAGATCAAGATGGCAGCTGGATCCAGGAACAAAGAAGAAAGGGGAGAGGCCCCAAAAGGAGCAAGTTGGCATCAAGGATGGATCCCCACCGAGTCCATACCAAGGGCAGGTTCACCCTAGACCAGCTGCTGTTGCCAACTGCACCACACGTTGGGAATGGACACCTCAGGGGACCAGAGCGGAAGAGGAGAGGAAAGAGGTAGGTCCTTCACCCTCACAGGAACAAGCAGACCACCCTCAGACCACACTGGGGAGCCAACTGGCTCAGAGACCTTCAGTCATCTGGGGAGTCCTAGAGGTCGACTGCAAAAGGGACAAAAAGGGGAAGGACAGGGAGGGCAGGATCCCTCTGAAGGGCGAGAAGGGAAGGCCCTCAGCCTTCTGAGCCAGGGCAGTCCAGCGAGCTCCCCCTGGGGCTTTCTACCCCCATCAAGGAGCCACCTCAGTTCCCCAGGGAGAACCAGTGTAGGTCCACCGAAGAAAAGTCCCAAGAAATTCAGGAAATGTCCCAGCCCAGCAGAGGTCCCCCATCTGGGCCACCAAATGTGGGGTGAGCCTTCAGGGTGGAGGCCAGAGGTGTGGGCAGTGAAAGGACTCACCTCGGCAGAAGCCAGGAGAGAGAAGCTTGCTGCCTACACGACGCGGGAACAGCCAAGGAGAGACCGTCTGCGGGTTTCAGCATTTTTAAAAACTCATTTTATTTGTAATTAATATAAACAACTCCCACGGTCTTTTATGCATTTCAAGGGAACAGAGTGTATCAACGTCAGTGAAGTGCAAGGCAAAACGGTGAGCTGCGCCTGCTACTCCTGTCTCCCTGTTTCCTGCCCCATGGCCTCAGGTTCCAAGAAGCCCTTAAATGGGGATATTTCCTTTTGTCCCCCAATGGGAAATATTTCATATAAGCTTATTTTCGATTGTGACCTTCTTAAGTCTCTGTCTTCATCTTCTTGGATCTTCTTAAGTCTTCGTTGGGCCCATGGGTACTCACGGAGAAGTTGGGGCTCAGGAAGACAGGAGAGGTTGTCGGCAGGGGGCCACATCCCATGCATGCTGGTTCCATGCCTAGGACACGGCCTACCACTTGGGCTCTGCTCAGGATGTGCTGATGCATGATGGCCAGTGTGGACGATGCATCCGTGGGTAGAAGGGATCCCAGGTCAACATCTACTCTTCCATAGGGCCAAAGTTAACTTTGTGCTGTAACCTTGAGCTTTAGGGGATCATGGTCTGGGATAAGATGAGAAGAATGGACTACTTCTTGGAAGAAGGCAGAGGACAAAAGGACAGGTAGGGCTTCACCAATCGAGTTTTCTATACTTGTTGAGAACATCTACCTTCCCAGGCCTCGCTGTTCCCACCTGGGCCAACCCCCTGCCTTTGGGCAGCCATGAGTTGTGAGGCACAGAGCAGGCTAGACAGAGCCAGAAAATGCTGCAGAGAGCCTCACAGGACCCCCAACCTCCTCACACAGGAAAGCCCAAGGTTACGAGTGACCCCCACCCACCCCTAGGACTGCGGAGAGAGAAGGGGAGATAGGCCGTAGCTCACTCTGGCCAAGCAGAGAACATCCAGATAAACGGGAAGGGATCTAGAGCCGCGGTAGGCATGATCAACAAGAGAATGAATTAATTAAGAAAGAAAACCCTTGGGGAGGGAAGAAGGGAGGTGGCAGCTGAGAGCTGAGAGGGACAGTGTGTTGAAAGTGCATACATATATTTGGACGCTGAGATCGAGAGAACAAGGAGAGGTGTGTTTACTTGTACGTAATGGAGCAGTTTCGAAAAACTACTACTGTCCCACAACGGAGTGCGCAGGGCTGTCACTGCTGAGAGATCTTATGACTAAGTTTCCCCTCCGTGGAAGAGCTGAAACGAGAAGCTGTATGCTCATCTGTCTGGGCTGTCATGTGAGGGATTTCTGAGGTGGAGGAAGGTGGGGCCAGATGATTGAAGGTTTTTCCATGACTCATTTGCTCAGGTGAGGCACCCTCACCATCCCCATCCGGATGCCACCCCACCCCATGCTGAGACTTAGAATTCAAGTTTGTTATTCAAGGGTCTAAATACAAACTCAATTCCCCACGGAGAACTCCAAATCTCTCAGTTCCTTGGTAGAAAACCCTGCTGTCTTCCCCCTGGTGACATGCAGTCTCTTTTGCCCATATAGGGACACTCTCCAAGGGATGGTACCAAGCTTCACTAAATAAAGTCTCCTCAAACTACCTCTGGGTTTGTTTCTCTGTCCACACCCTCACTCGTGAAGTGATTCCCAGAAAGTGCTTTGGAAGGTTTCTGCCCTCAGCCCCTGTCTCTAACTCCATCCTGGTGGTACCGTAAGTACTCCTGCAGCTCACCTCTGGAACACACCTTACTCACAACAGTGTCCCTCCCAGTGGCCACCAAGCTCCTTAAGGAAGTAGTCCACAGCCAGGATCACTAGGAAATGTGCTGAGGAGCACCCCATGCCCTTCTGTCACCAACCTGGTGTCCTGTTTTCCAGCCTTCGGCCACCACCATGGTGTGCTCTGAGTGGGGCACAGGCCCACTGTCAGGTGTCCTAGCATGTCTGTGCCCAGTACCACCCCAACCCAAATGACTACTGTTGTAATGAACCCCTTTCCCTCTCCTCAGGTATGCAAAGAACCTGAACACTAGAAATTTTAGTTCCCCTTCCCACATCCACTCTACCCACACTGAACACAGGAACGTATGCAAATTCAGCGCCAGGAACTGTCCAGAGAGATCATGGGCAGCCCACTTTCAAACTCTACCCTGAGCTGACCCTTGGTGGCCTCCATCATCAAAACCGAGGATGAACAACCAGACCATGTACATCAAACCTGGCAGGGGCTCAGGAAGGAGTCAGGGTGACCACAGCCATGCTGCTGAGTGACTCTGGGCACAGATTCAGGAGTCAGGAGAAGTGAGGGAGCTCCATTTCATCATCCATCAATGAGGAAGTTGCTCTTGATTTCTGGGGCTTTACCATGTCTAAATGCAATTTTCTCACTGGTAGGGACATTTCTCCTCAATCTCTTCTGTTTCCTAAATTTTTTTTAAAAGATTTTATTTATTTCTTCATGAGAGACAGAGAGAGAGAGAGAGAGAGAGAGGCAGAGACACAGGCAGAGGAAGAAGCAGGTTCCGGAATCATGACCTCAATCACTGAGCCACCCAGGTGCCCCAATCCCTTCTCATTCACATGAAGAAATCTCTGTCCTGGGAGATACACTGACTTGGCCAAGCTCACACTGGACTTTATAGCCTGGACTTCTGCCTCCTGGTCCTGGCTCCCATGAACAATGTCAAACCATGTGTCCTTGACCCCAGACCTTGGGAAATAGATGGCTCTAGATATTAGAATTAGGAATTGAAGAGAAACACAACAAAGGGTAAAGGGAGCCTGCAGTCCCCTCCTTGGCTCCCTGGCAAAAGGTTAGCATCCAGCTGTTAGCATCCAGCTCTTACATCCCCCACCACAGCACCCCCAATCCTCTGTCCTGTTGGAGCTCAAAGTGCAGCCCATGGTGAAACAAGCCCCACAAAACATCTCTGCCTGAGACTGGGCACAGATCTGGAGCAACGATTACCAGAGAACCACTTCACTGTGCACTCAATGGTGCTATAACCCTGGCGAAGTGTATGCATTTCAGGGGATGCTGTGAGCTGACCTGGGGTCCTCCCACAGGCAAGCAAGGGTTCCCTCAGCAGCTCACAGAACACCATGGGATAATTGTTACCTTCCACTGATGCCTAAGACTGTTCAGCCTCTTGTGTGTTGATGGTCCTGTGATGCCAATAAGGTAAAGTCAGTAGAAGACAGAGAAGCCAGGTCTTAAGTTCCAAACCCAAAACCACATGTGCGGTAGCTTAGTTTAACAAGGTTTCCTAAGTGAAATCATGGCTACTTGACAATGGTCATGGGATGAAGTTTTGGCAAATGTTGTTAGGTTTTAAGAACGCAAAAGGGAAATATTGGGGGCACTTCAGTGGCTCAGTCGGTTGAGCAGCTGACTCTTGATTTCAGCTCAAGCCTCACAGTCTTGGGGTCCTGGCATCAAGCCCCATATCAGGCACTGCACTCAACGGAGAGTCTGCTTGAGGATTCTCTCTCTCTCTGACTCCTGTCCCTCCCCCTGCTCTCATGAGCTCTCTGTCTCAAATAAATAAATAAATCTTTTATAAAAAGGAAATATTGGATGCGTAGAACAGTTATGCTGGAGGAACTATGCTATAGAGTTTTAATTTGGAGAAAGATCCTTTCTTCTGTAGCATTGTTTGTGCCATTAACTTTGATGATCTAATTCACCTTCAGATTTTCCATGATCCAAGCCAAAGCTGAAAATAGTCACATGTGCAGTGAACATTTTTGAGATACAAATAATTAGAAACACAGCCTGCTTATTGCTCTGAATGATTTACAAATTGCTCTACATGAAGACCACCACAGGAGACTTCCAAATGCCTGCACAAGTGTCAACAGGTAACAAGTCAGGCTGATGTAAGTGACTGGCTAAATCCACATCCCAAGAACTCAGCATCCTGAAATGTTGGCAAGGCTCAACATGCTGATAAAATTACTCCACTGTGGTCAACCCTAGAACTTCTCCAAATCCTATTTCCAGAAGTGATAAAGTAAGTGTTGTAATCTAAATGGCTAAGACATCCCTTAGCTTATGTCAGTTATCTGATAAGCTCCACAGAAACAAAGCTATTCCAAGTTTATCACTGTTTCCTTCTAAGCCTGGTCTGTTTGCCAAATAGAAATGAGGATATGCACAACAAAATAACTATGGATTATCACAATAGAAGGGGACCTCAGAGCTCATTAACCCAGTTTCCTACATCATTTTATAGAGAGGTAAGCTGAGTTTCTAGCCAAGTCACATTCCTTAAAAGCAGAGCCTGAGACAAGGATGCAGGCACACATGCTTTATTGAAAGGAGTGCTCTTTGGGGCACCTGGGTGGCTCAGATGGTTAAGCATCTGAGTCTAGGTTTTGGCTGAGGCCATGATCCCAGAGTCCTGGGATTGGGCCCTGAATCAGCCTCCCCACTCAGCAGGGAGTCTGTTTGCCTCCCTCTCTCTCTGCTCCTCCCCCTGCTTGCTCTCTCTCTCTCATTCTCTCTCTATACATCTTAAATAAAATAAATCTTTAAAAAATAAAAATAAAAAGGAATGTTCTTCAAGAAAAACCTATGAGGGAGAATGTGAAGCAGTATAGGAAAGAGATAAGGGCTAAGCAAAGATGCGGCCTCAGGAGAAGTTTAGCTTTACGTGAAGGGCTCCAGCTAAGGCCTCCCCCAGAATGGGGGCATCTGCTGTCCTATCACCAGAGGATAATGCTCTAGAGGAAGGAGCAGCTCTGAGCTGCCTATGTTAGTGGGCAATGCTCACAGCAGCTAGGGGAGGCTCACCAGCCCACTAATGGGGACCTGGGCAGGGCCCAGTGGGAGTGTTCACCACAGCCCCAGAGAGGTGTCTATACGAAAATGTCTGCATGTAACATCTCTCTATTAATATGTCAATAAATGTCTGTGCATCTCTCTATATAAACAGAGAGAGAAAGACAGAGACTGAGAGAGAAATTGGGTGGGGAGACAGAAGCTGACAGATAAAAAGAGACAGATAAAGAGAAGACAGCCAGGTTAAAATGGGCTGTGTAGAAAGGGAAATAATAAAGGAGCACACACTATGAGTAGCGGAGACACTCAGTAGAGCAAATCCACTGAGTGGAGGATGAGGAGCCCATGCCACTAGACAATGGAGTAGGCACACGGAAAGGGCCGAGCTCACGGCAGAGCTCTAAAATGAACCATAAGCTCTTCCTACTGAGGCCGAGTTTTACTAGCAAGACCAGGGAGTTGATAACCCAAGGAAGGCTATATCTATGAGAATAGGACAGATATTGAGGTGTGCAGCCAGCTACAGACGGAAGGAGGAAACCCAGCAGACAGTGTGCAGAGAAGCAGGAGGCTGACAAAAGGCAGGGAGCAGAGAACTACAGTCCAGGGTCATGAGTGAAAGCCTGCCAAGGGGCAGAGCTCTAGCCAGGGGGATGGGACTAGAATGCACAGGTGACTTGGGACAGCCATCTGAAGCCAGTGGCAGGGGCCGGTGGGACACCACACCAGTCACGGGAGACTCGGCTGGCATGCCAGTGTGGCCCAGTGGAAGGGGATCAAGGAAAGGAGTACCAACAGAAGGAGCCCACAGTGAGCGCCAGGTGCCCGCATACCCAGCAGCAGACCATCTCTTCCTGGGGAGGGTTTCTTCTGTCCCTTCTCACTGGCCCAGAATGAAGAGCAGCCTGGACCTGCAGGTAGCTGGGTGAAGCTGGGGGAGCTATTAGAAAGGTGGTCAGCAGTGGTGGGGAGGCAGTGGACCCACCGAGGGCAGAAGCCAGGCCTCAGCAGTGACCTGGGACATGAAACCTATTTAGGGAATGAAGCTTTGCAGACACTGAAAGACTCAGGATGGGAGATTTTACCTGGATCTCTAGGACATCAGGGCAGCCCCTCTCATTATCCAAGCCTGTGTTTGCTGAATGCACAAACATTCATGAGTAGGGATCTTAAAAATGATTAAAAAGAGCAAAGCTCCTATAGGGAAAACACGCTATTAATCTTGAAAGTTCTCTTCCATTTTTTTTTTATGGTTGCTCTTCACCAATAAAACATTACATCGTGGTTTTGTTTATTTTAGCATATTACAGTTTTGATAAAGCCCAAATCCTTCCATCAAATATATTCTTCAATGTCAAAAGGGCATGCAAAGAAATGTTTCCTAATGAAAGATTTGTCTTTTATCTGACAGTGATGATTTAACTGGTTCTGATCTCTTCATCCTCTTTTCCATTAAAAAAAAAAAAAGTTGAACAAAATTACCTTTCTTGGAATAACAGCCCCTTCTAAAACCTGACTGCTTTGTCATTACCTCTGTAATCTCCCTTGGAGATCATGGGCTATTCATTTTCTCCCTGACTCCAATTTGCCTTTTGATATTTTTCTTTGGTCTGTTCAAACGGTCCCCCGATTGCCCAGCTCATCAGAGCAAGGCCTGAGCACAAGCAAGAGCCCATTGCCACCACGTGTCACCCACGGAATGTCACCCAGTGCTCTGCTAGCTCTGGGTCCCCTCCGTGCATGGTGAAGAAGCTTTGAAAATGGTCTAAGCTTTTCTCATTAAAGCTTTCTCCAGCTCTTATCCCCGTGACATCTTTCATCTACATATCATGTCAGAGGCTGCAGCTTCATAGCCCTTGAAAAAAAAGGAGCTACTGAGCCCTTTAAAAAAAAAAAAAAAAAGGAAAACCTGAATAAAAGAAAGGCTGAAAATATAACCTGGATGCTCAAGGCTCCGCACACATGTGTTGGGTTCCCTGCATGAGGGGGCCAGGTTGAGGGGTGAGGGAGCCTGAAACTGAGCCCGTGAGGGCTGTGTGTGCCCTTTCCCACTTCACACCACAGCACCGTCTCTGGGTTGGCAGTAACCCTGGATTTTCAGTGGGTCATTTCCTCCGGGTGTTGAATTGGGCCAATAGGCTGTTGTATGACTTGCGGTTTCTGCTTGTCTTCAGTTGTTGCTGTTTTCTTCTTTGGTTATTTTTCCTTTAATTTCATCTCTGTGGTCCCCCATGGAAAATGTGGTATCCCCCTGGCACAGAGCATATGCAAATCTCTCGCACCTCTCTCTCAGCCTCTCCTCTTAAATATCCCCTCAAAAAAATTTTTTTTTCTTTTCAACTGTGTTTAATCAGCAGTGTGGATCCAACTGTGCTGGCTTAGTCCTTACGAGATTTCAAATGCACAATCACGTCCTAACTCATTAGTGACAAGAAAGCTGAGCTGTCAAGCATGGCTTCCACTCCACGAAAGGGGGCTGTGTGAGAGCAAAGTCCAGGATCCACACAAAAGCTGAGTTGGCTTTTTTTTTTTTCCTTTTAAGTTTATTGATCTTGGAAGAACTGAAGGCTTGATAGAAAAAAAGTTGGGAATCAGCTCCACATACTAATTTATGTATTATTTATGGACTCTGAGCCTACACTCCCAGCAATACAGAAGAGTGATTCAGTACAAGAGAATGGCCATCGTACACAATTCCGACATGAGGGGCACGTCACACAGGAACTGTGTGAAGGAATGGGTTCCTAGAAGCGATGTGGAATTTCAAGCCAGGCTGCACCATGTCCTCCTAGGACCTGGAGCAAGTTCCTAGAACTCTACAGCCTTCAGTTTTCTTGTCTCTAAAATGGACAGAAATACTGACTCTCAGGGTCATTGTGATAATTAAATGGCAGAAGTAAAAAAGGTACTTTAAAGTGGCAACAAATACGTGTTGTGGGCGTCCTGCGTGAGGAAGGGCATGCATCGGGCTCCTGCATGTCTTGACACAAAATAGTCACCTTCCCTGAGCCCAGGGCCCTGGGAAGAGGCAACTCTGGCAGCAGTAAAGAGCTCAGCCATCCTTTGTCCAAACAGGCCTAAGAAAGACCTGATCCACTAATTCAGGGCACGGCTCCCCCCATGCGGCTCCCCCCATGTGCTCTCAATTTCCCTTTTCTAAAAACAAGACAACAGCTGGCATGTTCACCCACCTACCACATGGCACCCAGACCAGGATTTCTCCTAACTACAGCTTCAGCCCACCTCCACACCCGGCAGGGAGAGCACCTATCCCCAGGCCATCCTCTCCCATTCGACTTTCTTGATACCACCAGAGCCCCGTTTGAAATTTGCTTGACCTCAACCAGCCTCAGACGCCCTTCCAGCCTGCGCTGATCCAGTACCCTGGGCCTCTGAGTGAAGATCTAGACTTCACCGTCAAGTTTAACTAAGGATGCCTGTCCCTAACACGGTTTCCAAGAAAGCAGTTTATGGCAGATGTTCTTTCCCTCCCTCCCAGCCATTCCCCAGGTGTCAGAGTTCACAGGAGCTCTCCTGGAGTTGGTTCAGGTGGCAACAGTCTTCTGGACCTCTCAGTCCCCTGCTCTCTATGCCCTCTGAGGGCAAGCTGACGCTTCCCTTCATTTGTGAAATGCAATGGATGTTATAACAACCAAGGACCAAGGACCGCTATTGGCTGTCTCCCCATCCACCTACCCTCCCCCCTGCCCACCCCCAGGCTCCCATCCCCATCCCCTCCCCACATTCCCCTCCTCCCATCTCCACACCCCACCTCCACACCCTGCCCCCTCCCTCCCCCCTTCCTTCCCCCTCCCCTCCCTTCTTCCCCTCCCCCTCCCCATCTTCACGCCCCCGCCCTTCCCCCTCCTCTCCCACCTTCCTCTCCCCTTACCCATCTCCACAACCCCTCCCCTCCCACCTTCCCTTCCCCACCATCCCCACACTCGCCTCCCCATCCCCTCTCACCTTCCCCTCCCCCCATCCCCACTCCAGCCAGGCCTCCACACCCCCTCCCTAGGGCCCTCCCCTCCTTCCCTTCCCCCTGTCCCATCTGCCTCAGAGGACAGAGCTGCCCCCTGAGTTTCAACACACTGACCTCATCTCTCATGCCAAACACAAGTTGAATCTTCAGTGAGACATTTCACTACAAATGTAACATTCATGGAACACTCATATACTCATTTATGTATGACAAACACCCTGCTAGATATTTTACATCTTTTTTTTTTTTATATTTTACATCTCTTATCTCATTTATTTCTCACAAGCATTTGGTACAGGTACAATCTCCATTTTACGAATGAGGAATGGAGACTAGAAAAGGCTCCTCCCAGGGCACATGGCTTGTAGGTAGCACAGTATAAATTTGAACCCCTGTCTATCGGATCCACTGCCCATAGAGCTCCCCTCCCTCTAGCATTTGCTTCCATGCCACTGTTCCATATATCTGCTGAGGACATACTGTGCCAGGAATTCCTAGCAGTTCTTAGTACTCCTCATAAAATACCTCATTCCATCCTCCCAGAAACCCTATGAGGTAGGTCCCATTCTTTTTTAAGATTTTTATTTATTTATTCATGAGAGACACAGAGAGAGGCAGAGACATAGGCAGAAGGAGAAGCAGGCTCCCTGTGGGGAGCCTGATGTGGGACTGGATCCCAGGACCCTGGGGTCATGACCTGAGCCAAAAACAGAGGCTCAACTGCTGAGCCACCCAGGAGTCCCAAGGTAGGTCCCATTCTTATCCCCATTTCATAGATGCAGAAACTGAGACACAGTGAGTTTAAGTAACTTACCCAAAGTCCCACAGCGGGTAAGCGGCAGGACAGGGCTGCAGACCCAGATAGGCTGAGCCCCTTCAAGCTGTATGGTTCCTGCCCAGCACAGCTCCTTCCAGAAGGGAGTTCTGACTGCCCCAGAACCCTACAGCCAACGGAGGGAGGCAGACAGGAGCCAGCAGGACTCGGGCTTCCTAAGGCACTCTGCTGAGAGAAGACTTGGCAGCCAGTATCAGCAGGACCTGGGAAGAGTTCACACCAAGACCACCCATTTGTATGTCATGCTCCCATCCCTGCCACAGATGGCCCAGCCCCTGCACTCCAGGTCCCACATCTCACCTTAAAGATTTATTCCCTTGACCCCTATAGATGTTTCTGGGACTGAGAGCCACCTGTTGAAATGCAAATGCATCTGGAAGCTGTACCTCCTCAAATACCCTCTCAGCAGAGGTAAAATACGTCAGAGCAACAAGGCCTTCCATTCAAGGCCCCGCTCCCAGCTCCACTGTGCTTGGCCCCAAAACAGCTCTCCCTGTGGTGCAGGCTGACCGGGGTGCCCCCAAGGGGCCCTAGCCCAGGAACAAAGGAGCATAGGGAGCAGGTCTTTGATGCACCGCTTTGAGGATGTGTCCTTTACATCTTCCCAGTCCTCACCACTGGCCCCAACAATCTGAGAACATGTGGAGACCTGACCTTCTTGAGAGTAGCTAAAAGAACTCTCGTCACTCCAGGGTGCGCTAGAGCAGGGACCTCAGAAAGGACAGATTGGAGAACACAGAGCATGCCAAGAACAACCTGGGACCTTCCAAGAAAGGAAGCTGTTCGGAGTGGGGTGAAATGCCCAGGAATAAAGACAGTGAGCTTTCAGAGTCAGAGTCAAACCTGCACCTCCAAGCATTAACTGAGCACCTACTATGAGTTTAATACAGTGACTAAAACACTTGGTCCTTGCCTTCATGGGGCTCTTTCTTCACTCAAGCCTTTGGCTCCCAGCATGATACTGAAATTGATCCAGAGTTGCAATGGTCGTTTTTCTTGTTTGAAGATTTCATTTCAACACAATACCAAAAAAACAGCAAATAATAACCTTCTCAAAGCCCAAATTCCCACCATGTGGAATTTGTGATCCCGTCTGCTGGCTCTTTTCTTGTCAGCCTCATCCCCCCCACATGCATTCTCACTCCAAACTTTCACCTCCAGAGAATCACCACCAGGACTTTAGGGCATGCCTTCTTTCTAGTCAGTCCATCTTTTTCTACAATTTTACCTTCACAATCCTCTATTTTCCACTCCTGGTTTAAACATTTGTGCTTGCTATTTACATTCTTTCAGAGATTAACTTTTAGATTTTATTTTTTTTTTAAGTTTTAGATTTTAAAATGCATAGCTAACTATATATTTTTTCAACTAAAATAATTGACTTATTTGATATTGGTATCCCACTTCAGAAACCTCAGCTTGCTTTAACTTCCTTTCCAAATGAAACCCAGTCTCAAATCTTTGCTGTATTTACAACCAGAATTTCAGTTACGTTTTGCTTAAACATACACATGAATTATTGTCTTCCTCCTGCATCCCATACCCTCCTTCCAGGTTCATTTGCATCCTGCTTTAGGACATCCTGTCTCTCTGTATCTGTAGGTGGCAAATTCTCCAGGTCCTTTTATGTTTTAAAATGTCCTTGTTTTGCCCTAACTCTTAAAAATACCAATTGCCTGGTGTTATATAGTCTATAATTCACTTTAAAATGTTTCAGCAGAGATAGCATGACATTTATCTATGAATGTAGGCTAGTTTTAATCTGTGGTCTTAGTTGGTTAACATTAGCAGTCTCGGGATCCCTGGGTGGCGCAGCGGTTTGGCGCCTGCCTTTGGCCCAGGGCGCGATCCTGGAGACCCGGGATCGAATCCCACATCAGGCTCCCGGTGCATGGAGCCTGCTTCTCCCTCTGCCTGTTGTGTCTCTGCCTCTCTCTCTCTCTCTGTATGACTATCATAAATAAATAAAAAAAATGTTTAAAAAATAAAAAAAATAAAAAAAATAAAAAAACAAAAACATTAGCAGTCTCCTAATCAATAAAAAACACACCAAGAGTAGTTCATTTGAATCTGGAAGATTCTGTTCAAGACTCCTTCCCCTGAGGCAACTTCTATAGGCCCCTGAATACTGCTAAAATCACGCAGAGATCATGTAATGAGCCTAAGTTTACAGAAAAAAAATTTTTTTGATTGTTGCAATAATTGGTGGCTAAGAAGTACTGAACGTATTTCCTCTGCTCCTGTGTGGATAGGGTATAAAACTGGGCCTGCCCCACAGCTTACCTCCCTGCAGAGCAGTGGGCTTCCTTTTGACTTGTGTTTTACTACTTAATAGAAAACTCTCATTTGATCCATCAGGAATATTCTACATCTAGAATATTGTCACATCTGCCTCCACGGAGTGTAATACGCATTTGGGAGAAATGCCTAAAGGCTGCAGAACTAGAATTTCCTTGATCTTCTAAAAACAGGTAAGACTTTTGTCTTATTTTGTTTACCAAAAATGTTTGCGAGTGCAGCTGAATTTGGTCTGAGACTTGCTTTCATTGTAAGATTCTACTTGGTGGCAAGATTATGCAGAAGACAACCTCACCACTAATCTCAAAGTGGGTGGCCCTCAAAATTCATCAAAAAAGAATAAGGCAGCGATTGGGGTGCCTGGACGGCTCAGTTGGTTAAGCATGTCTTGATTTTAGCTCTGGTCACAATCACAGGGTCGTGAGATGGAGCCCTGCGTCAGCTCCACACTGAGCATGGAACCTGCTTAAGATTTTCTTCCTCTTGGGATCCCTGGGTGGCGCAGCAGTTTGGTGCCTGCCTTTGGCCCGGGGCGTGATCCTGGAGACTCGGGATCGAATCCCACATCGGGCTCCCGGTGCTTGGAGCCTGCTTCTCCCTCTGCCTGTGTCTCTGCCTCTCTCTCTCTGTGTGTGTGTGTGACTGTCATAAATAAATAAATAAATGATTTTCTTCCTCTTTCTACCTCTGTCCCACCCCTCCCTCTTTCTCTTTCTCTGAAAAAAGAAAAGAAGGAGGAGGAGGCAGTGATTGAATATTGAATAGACTTAGATTAGTTCTTAACAGCTGGATATGAAACTCTAGGTTTGGATTTGGGAGCAGTAGTCAATGTTTTCTGACATTTATGATAAGAAGCCTACTGTAAGTGTGATGGCCACAGCCTTGTAGGTATTCTGGTGAATTTAGGATTTTATACTCAACCACTCTACCACAGTGGAATCTACTGAAGGATTTTTTTTTTTTTTTTTGCCCTTTTAAATTCTTCTTGGCATTTTGACTTTCTTCTAGAACATTATCCCTTCATATATAAAAGATATTCAGCCATTGCCTCTTGGAATCTTGGCTTCCAAATCGCTAATTCTCTCTTTATCTATGTCTAAATTATTTTATAACCCATGTGTTGAGTTTTTTATTTCTATGAGTCTGGTTCTCATTTTTAAGATTTCTCCTTGGCTCCTTTTAATTTGACTTTGAGTAGTTTTTTTTTTTTTTTTTTCAGGCATTTCTACATGTTTGATGTAAGAACAGTGTCTCTTAGCACTTGTTCAATTTGACCCTTTGATTCAGAAGTCATTGCATTAATTCTTCAGGATAACTAGGAATTACATCCAAAGCTGCTTTCTTTTAGGAAAGTATACAGTAGAAGTATGAAGAAGACACCCAGAATCTGTTTAACATTAGAAAGACCATAACCAGGAGTGAGACATCAACGCAGGAATCTGAAAGATTTTCATGAGCACAGAGAAACCATTTTACACCTATTTACTATTACTTGTGCTCTCTAATAATCCATTTTTAACATCACGCATCACGAGAAGAGCTTGGCTCTAAACCCTTGAAAGAAAATGTGCCAAATGCAGAGGTGTTTGATCCTGAGAGAGATAGTTATTAAGGGACTATTTGATGCAAATAAAGCAGAACCATGAAGCAGCTGGAAACCTGATAAGGGCAAGCTCAGAGAGACTCAGAGGCCAGCCAGCAGGGAAACTGCTAATTGAAAATAGACAATCATGGGATTTTTAAGCAGACCAGTGACATCATGCTGCTACTTTATTTTTCTTTCTTTTTTGGCTCTTTGACAGAATTGAAGAAAGACATAAAGATTTTCAATTGGTCACAAATGCCAGAAAGGTGAAATCAGGCCATGGCTCTCATTAGCAAACAGACTATACAGAAAAAAGTTTGTAGTTCTGATGAAGTATTGGAAGTTTGCAAGACCAGAAGTCTTGCAATTACAAAAAAAAAAAAAGAGAGAGAGAGAGAGAGAGAGAAACAAACAAGCAAAAAAAGGGAAGGGAGAGAACACTGTAAGGACCAATGTTTACTAAGGCCCTCAGGACAGACAGGGTTAATACTAATTAAAACTAGTTAAGCATTGCTGGTGACTCCCACCAAAATCCCCTGGAGCGACAGCTCACACTGCAGATCCTTGGCTTTCGACCCAGAGTGTTCCATTCAGTAGGCCTGGAAGGGGGCCCAGGAACCTGGATATTACCAAGCACCTCAGATGGTTTTGACACGAATTGTCACAAAATACACTTTGAGAAACATTATACTAAATTGCAGAATAAATTATATCTGGGCGATGCTACCTATTTCAACTTAGCATTAAAATGCCACTGAGCTTTTTAATAGAAGAATTATGGATGAGTAGTTGTTTACACTTAGCTATCTGGAGAAACCTCCTTTCCCTGAACACAAAAAATATAGAATTTTTTCTAGGATTATCGGTTACCTACACCTATGAGAAGGGCATCGTATAAAGAAGTGCCTCCGGTGGAGATGTTCTGACACAGTGATTCGCAACCCTGACTGCACATTACAATCATCTAGGGCACTTATTAAAAGTAACAGCGCCCAGGATCCATCCCAAATTAATTAAATCTAAACATCTGGGGGTGGAGCCTGGGTATCAGCAATTTTATAAAGCTCACCGAGCTGATCTAAGGTACAACCAAGGTTAAGAACCATGGGCTCTATTGGGAACTGAGTGGCTAGTGCTGCATACCCCACCCTGGAACACAAAGGCAAACATTATTGCCCGTTTCTCAGATGCCATTCAGGCTGAACCTGAGAAATAATTGGGCATCTGGTGGAAAGACTAGTATTTCAGACTGTACCCCGAAAGCAAGCTGCTATGCAATTCACAAACAGGGATTTTGCAGGTATGGCTGTTTCCGAAATAACACCGGACAGGTGCCTTCGGTTCCATCATCTTCTGGCTTCAAAGTAAGAAGTGTCAGCTCTGTTGTCAGTCAAATATCAGAGGCAGCTGAAAATAAGCTCCATGGTCATCATCGATCAAGCAGTATTTTTCAAAGCCTCTATTCATCAGGAAAGGGAGGCCACCACTCAACAGATTAACAGGGTACTTTAGTGATTAGCTAGGGTTTTCCATCAGGTTAGAGATGCTCAGTAGACCTCGTTGGGCCAGGTACACCCTGATGTTGATGAAAGAAGTCTCCCATAGCCTCTCTCTCTCTCTCTCTCTCTCTCTCACCACCACCACCCATGTTTGGCCTGGGAAGGCAGGAAATGACCCCACAGGGGCTCCGTGTGCTCCATCCTTCCTGCCTCCTCCGACATTCCAAGGAGAGGACAAGTTCTGCTTTTTGACTTGACAACGATATTCAAGTTCTCCTTCTCAATGTTGCTTTTCTAAATGAAGCAAGCTCCCTATCTTGACTCCTTTCACTTCCCCACGTACCACCTTGCAAGTGTGCAGGTATTTCTATCGGCTTCCTCTGCACTCTCCATCTTTCTCACATCTCTTAAGTAGCAGTTTTAGCAAGCAGTGCCTTGGGCAGGTGCCAAGTGAAGGTGGGCAAGTTGGCAACAGGGAAACCAAGGACTCCTCTGCTCTTGCCCTGAATTCTGCAGCACTGGATCTCTGATACTTTGCCGGCTTTGTGGACGCAGCCTTGCTAGAAGCCCATTTCTTGTTGCCCCTGACAATGCCACTGCAGGAAGCAGCTTGGTGTCGTGGAGTCGGGGAGGGGGGTGTCCGAGCCCAAGAGCCTGGAGATGCAACAGAGTGTCACAGCCCCACCTTCTATCCACACAACCTTGGCCAAGCCATTTAACCTCTCTGGCCTTCTGTTTCCTATTCTGTGAGACAGAAGTAAAACACCCATCCTGCCTTCCTTAATAGATGGTTGTGAGAATAAAGTGAGGTAATAGATTTGAAAGTGCTCTGGAAATTGCAAAGCCTGGTATAACTCCCAAGTTTTATCATTAGACCGTGTGATCCGTGCACCCTGGAATTCCATTCTTCATGACAAAGAGCCGTCAACATCAAATGCACAATTGAAGGGTCCCCCTGGGACACACGACAAGCTCTCCTTCCTTCCGTCAGAATTACTGATGGGGATAGATATTCCCAAGGCAAGAAAATGTTGCTAGCCTTGGTCCCCTGAGAGCTGTCACAGAAAATATGACAAGGCAGCCTAGAGAAAGATAAAGGAATGAAGGGGCATCAAAGAAAAGGGTTTTGTTTTAGCAGAGACCTTTTTCCATTGAGGTCTTTAAACCAGAATGGGCTTTTCACTGTCCCCAGATGGTTTGGATGGTGGCCCTGTCTGATGGCCACAATGATCTCTGACAGCATCACTGCTTTCTGAGGAGCCTACATCATACACAAGGCAATCAGGCTTCCAGTTTTTTACGTTGCATTCGGTCAGCCACAAGCACATCAGAGATCAAGCATTCCACCCATGTCAAAAAACAGAACCGGGCACATTCTGACCACTATAGTTTCACAGCCCATGAAATGTGAATTCGCTTGCCACGCGGAGGGTGGGCTAGAGAAGTCACCCCCGTCCAAAGAATGAACTGGCTGACAGTCAAAGAGGGTGAAGCTACGTCCCTAAGAATGAGTGTCGGATTGAATGTAAAGGATTCAGAAAAAAAAATAATGATGTGGAAAATGCATCCAGCACAAATATACTTGTGAAGTATTAACAGAATGAGGGAAGCCGTGGCTGTTAAAGCCTCCAATGCAGTCGTTCTAAGAAACTTGTTATTTAGTGACATCTAGTGGTGTCGGTACGAAAGCCCCCGTGGAGGCTGTTTAGGTCTGCAACACGATGAATTCATCCAACTCGCCTATTGGTTGGAAACCGGTTTGGGGTTTTTGGTTTTTTGGTTGTTTTTTTTTTTTTTTTTTTTTTTTTTTTTTTTTCAATTCTCCTCTTGCCCATTCCCCACCAACCAGGACTTGAGAAGTCAGATCCAGCTGCACGAAACAGTGGCAACAGTAACCGAGATGAAAAGGCCACCAAGTCTGTTATATTGTGTGTTTTTATGATTATGGCACTTACGGACCCACACTCCACGACGCGGTGCCCGGAACAGGGCTGCTTCAGCAGACAGCGTGCTGAGCAGACGGCGGAGCCGAGGAACAGCCTCTTATAAGCAATGAGAAACATGTTCCTTTTTTTTTTTTTTTTTTGCAAAGGTTTATTTTTGTTTTGTTTTGTTTTGTTTTGTTTTTTATTCATGAGAGACACATAGAGAGAGAAGCAGAGACATAGGCAGAGGGAGAAGCAGGCTCCCTGCGGGGAGCCCGATGTGGGACTCGATCCCAGGACCCTAGGGTCACGCCCTTGGCCGAAGGCAGATGCTCAACCGCTGAGCCACCCAGGCGTCCCATCCAAGGGTTTATTTGTTTGGGGGGCAGCAGATGCAAGTGGAGGGAGAGGCGGAGGGAGAGAGAGAATCTCAAGCAGATTCCCCACCGAGTGCATAGCCCGACATAGGGCTCCATCCCACAACCCTGAGATCACGACTGGAGCTGAAATCAAGAGTCAGACACTGACCCGACTGAGCCACGAGGGAATATGGCCTAGGCCTATGCTAGGCGCCCCTAGCATATTCCCTTTAAAAAGCTGCTTCTCATCGGGAAAGTGGTGGCCCTTCTCCCTCCTGCCCACTGAACCTACTGTTTCTTTTCCCTGACTCCGTGCAGCCCCAGCTCACAGAAACTCCATCCTACGGGGCCAGCACGATCTTGACCCTGAAGCAGCCAGAGAATGCCTTCCCAGCGTGTCTTCGAAAACTCCAAGTGTGCCAACGGCCACAGGCGTCAGCTCCCGAGATACCCATTCCCACGAGGGCTTTGTTCCCAAGGAGACAGGGAGGGTCTTGGGGTTGGCCAGCCGTGACAAGACCTAGGCCCAGCTCAAGTAAAGGAGAACACTCCCATGGGACTTGCCACAAGCAGAGAGAAACAGCGGCGGCTTTACTTCCCATTCTCAGCCCTTTCTGGAAATTCCCCTGGGATTTTACATAAGCACTCATTCATTCGTTCATTCATTCATTCATTCGTTCATTCACTCAACCTATAATTCAAGACCAAGATCGGGAAAGCAGAGAAATGGGACTTTCATGGAATTTTCATGCCTTTGTCATCGAGTTTCTTGGATGAGGTGTCTTCTGTATCAAATCAAGCGTGACCTGAGCTTGAATGGGCTAATGCTTCACTCTCCCGCACCCCACGCCTGCAGCAGCCTCAGAGGACGGCTGGCCCTGGAGGTCATCCGGCTGAGTCGGGTTCCTGGGAGGCCCCCCCCCCCCCCCGCCGTGTTGAGGAGTGGAGTCTGCGCCACGCAGGGAGGACCCGGGGGCTCCCTGCCACCCCAGGTGCGAGGGGATCGCCATCCAGCACTCCCAGCGTCGGGGCCAGAGGCCTGATGGGGTCCACGGGCGGCCGGGCTGCTACCCAGACTGGCTGGACTGCTACCCGGCTGGCAGGGAGCACCCTCCTCCCGACCCCGGCCCGGGGCTCTACAGCTGCCAGGTAATGGCCAGAGGACAAGCTAGTTCCCCTGGTGAGAGATCTGTGGGGCACCCCCGACTCTTTGCAAGTGCCTGTTGGCACCTTTCCTCCCCCAGAGGGCCCTCCTGCCCCCCCACCTCAAGTCCCCACCCAAGTCCCCGGCCAGAGCCCACTGCCGACCCTCAGAGCCACGGTTGTCACCCCAGGCCTGCTTCCCCTCCTCCTTTTCGTCCTCCTCCTCCCGGGCTCCCCATCTCAATTCCCCACACCCAAGAGGACATTCCGGGCTATCCCGTCTTTGGCCCTTCCTCTCCCTGCTGTCCTCCCAGCCTCCTCCCTCCTCCACTTCCAGGCCAGCGCCCGTTGGCTTCCCTAACACAGCCCCCTGCCCCTAATTGGGCGCAGGCTCCTATTTTCTTTCTCACTTGTCCATTGAGCACCCCCACCCCCTTCAAGCTTGCTTCCTCCAATGCATTACCCACACCAAAGCCACAACAGCCTTCCTGGGCCTGTCTCATGGCCCGTCCACCACCACGTGCAGGGTGGACTCTGCACCGAGTCTCCACGAGCTGGGTCCTAGACCTCGCCCCTCAGCAGCCCTCACGTGCTCACCATGTTTCCTGTACAGACAGGAACATTCCATGCCCTTCTATGTCCCTACACCATCACATGTGCTGCTCCCCTGACCGGGGTGCCCATCCTCCCAGACTCCTCTTCTTCCCTGAGCTTCTTTCCCGATAGATTTAGTTCCTCCTTCCTCTGAGTTCTCATAAAACGTGGCTTCATCGCTACTCAACAACTTTCTCAGCTCTTTCTTTCTTATTATCATTTTGTTCCCCCATACGTCTCCTCCACTTAGACTATAAAATCCTCAACAGGTGGGATGATATTTTTATTATCCTTTCTATCTCCAGCATTTGGCACAGTACCAAGCAGAGATTTAATGGCTCACTGAGTGTTTGTTGAATGAATCAAAAGTATAAAGTAGTAAAAGGTCTGTGAGAACCACTTGGCTCTCTCACAGGCTTCATTATTCAAGTATCTCTTCCCCACTCTTCTTCCTCCCTAACAGAAACCTGATTTCCTTCAAGAAATGATGCCTCCCCGTCGCCCCCCGTGCAGCCCATGCGAGCGATCTGACCTCATTCCCAGCCCCAGAATGTAATGTCCTTCCCATCCCTTCCCTTGGGTGGTTTGAGCCTCCACAAAGCCAGATGGCTGAATTTGGGCAAGCACACCATTAGAAAAGAGTTTCTGGAGTCTTCTCAATCCTTTGGCAACAAGCCTTTTTACTCTTACTGTAGACATGGCCACACACGACAAGCCCAGAAAGGCCCCCACAGAGGTCAGCAAAGGCAGGAGCAACTCAGGAAATGGAGCAAGGACCCCTGGATTGGGCCAGCACTGACGCCTCCCCCATCTCTGACAAAATTATCGCACCCGAAAGATGTACTCAAAACAATATATTTACATGTGCATTTGAAAAGTACCACCTCATCAGTGATGCCCTCACTGATGCTTCACAAGTGGCCTATGTTCACATCCTACGTCCCATCTGACATGGAAATAGAGCACAGGTTAAGGGCCCCTGTGGCCCACACAGTGAAGCTGGCTGACAGATCCAGTCACATTTAGACGAAGCTTGTCCTCTGGCTGAACTGGTGACCTCCTGGCCGTGATAGGCCCGTCCAGACTGGGGCAGGAGCACATTTTTATCACTGTCTATGGCCCCCTGCCCTCTTCCCTGGCTTTATGACGACAGTTTGTTGAAAGGTCTAACCACCCCCCCAACCTTGATTATTTGCCTTAAAAAATAAATGTAACCCTGAAATAATAACATTAGGGGTTCTCAGTCATAAGAGAGTCAACAGACTTGTCAAACTACCCCTGGAAGCTAAGGGAAGGCAAGCAAGCAAATACAGGCCGCAGGTTCAGAATGGCCACGGCTTGGTCAGCCTGGATCTGTGCTCATGCAAGGAAGTGAACCCCTGAGCATGTTTTGAGGATAAAGATCTAATGCCAGGCCCCAGAAAGCTGGAAGAACCAAAGAGAAAAGGTGTGGTGAGCCTGAAGGAGAAACAAGAAGAGCGTTGTGCCCCAAGATCAGAAAACTGCTGCCACCCCCTGCACGGGAAACTTCTCGCTCAGCTCTGGTGCTGAGGGGCTTCCACCGACGGCCCCGGCAGCCAAGATCTGGGAGGCCACCTGCAGTCACGCAGAGCCACTCGCTGAGGCCACAGGCACCGCCACATCCACGAAGATGGCTCCCCACCTCCTCCAGACTTTCCATCTCCTTCCATGAGAGCATTGACGGAGCCCACAGGGAGCGAGCGAGGCTCGTAGGCTGCAAGCCCCTACAGAAGAGAGCACGGGAGGGTGAGTGGGGCACCTCTCCATCCGTGCATGAAGAACCAGATCAGGAATGACAAAATGGAATAGGAATGGCCAAGACCATTCCCTGGGTTTGTGCCCAAGAATCCTAGGATCCGAGTGGAGGAGCTCAGACCTGTACAGAGGCCAAGATCAAATCCTGCACGTAACACCTGCTGGCGTAGAAACCACAGCCCATTGCTCCCTGTCAGGCCATCACATGCATGCATGGAGTTCAAAGGAGCGCTCACAAGAATCGCTCCCTCTTCCTTTTAGATTGCTTGTTAGTCTTCCTTCCATCTTCTGGGGCACGCCTCCCATGCTTTTTTTTTTTTACATGATTTATTTCTTCAATTTAGAGGGAGGTAGGAGAGTGCGAGCTGGGGAGGGGAAGAAGGAGAGGGACAATGAGAGAGAAATCCAAGCAGACTCCGTGCAGAGTATGGAGCCAGACGTCGGGCTCCCCTCCACCCCGCCCCCCAGGACCCTGCGATCACCACCTGAGTGGAAACCAAGAGTCGGACACACAACCAACTATGCCACCCAGGCGTCCCACCTCTGACCTTTTTTTTAAAAGGCATCAATCCTGTGATGCCTCTCTGGGCTGCCCAACAATGGAGCTACAAGGGCACAGATGGGTGGTTTGAGCCTCCCTGGCAAATAAGTCAAATAAATCCACGTGTCACTACTGGGATTCTTATAACAAAAACACAGAGTATCACGATGCTGAATCTGAATTTTCCAGAGCACATCTTCCAAGGAGTGAGAGGGGAACATCCTGGAGGAAGTTTGTTTACCAGATGTGATATGGAAAGATGTCAGGTTGCTACGAACCATACATCTTGTTTCAGAGTGTGCTGCTTTGAGGTGTCCAGAACCTGCCTCCATGAGAGTCTTGCTCACCCCCCTCCTCACACTGACACTGTGTCCCCACAGTCACCAATGAGTTCCAAACAAAGGACACCCCCGTTTCCTGCTTTCTGTGCAAAACCTTGGGGATTTAAACCAAAGCACTAAAGTCCTGCCATTGAGGAATCACCCTCAAGGTGGTGCATGCTAAAGCCAATGTGTGGGTGGTTATGATCATTTCATGCAGCTCCCCAGTCTCTCTGAGAGGCCAACAGTGAATAAAGACTATAAAATGCAAGCATGATACCTTCCTGCTTATCTCACCTCTGCGCACCAGGGATACAACCTTGTAGAAAACAAAATCCCACTTAGCCAAGCTCCTACGGTCCCAATCCCGGCGTGCAGCACCCCACCAGAAGAGAGGGCACTGGGATCATGAAGCAGCAAATGGCAGGTGTGTGACCACATGACAGAGCCTCGTGAGTCAGGAGCTCCACTGAGGGGTCTTCATCTCTGTCCGCACACCTGCCCTTCTCACAGCGACTCTTTGAAAGAGGTTGAGGAGGGGAAGAGGATTGGTCCTCATGCACCTGCTTGCACATGCTTTCCCTGCATAGAAGCAGAGTAGACCAGCACCTGCCCAACACCCTTTCTTGGAAGAGTAAAAAGGCCAATTGACGTTTTCAGCTCTTGCAGGCTGCCTGAAATTTCTGGCATTCATGACATTACTTTAAGGCCCCAAAATGTTTCTAGTGACCTAAGGCATCGTAGTAACCAAGAGAGAAATACACTTGAGGACAATATTGTTTATGGGATAAACTTTGGTGATTCCGAATGGCTAGCCATCTCTAACAAGAATTTATTTGGAAGACCCAGTACTAATTATTTCCTCATGGTCAGAGACCGGGGTCTTCTCAAGAGCCTCAAGGGACTCCAGGGAAAGGTCTTGGCAGCAGCGAGACACAGTGAAACAGAGCAGGGCTGCGCATGCGTTTGGATTTCTGCCTTTTCCACTGAGTGCTGTGTAACCTCGGGCAGTTTACTCAATCTTCCTGGTCTCACTTTCTTGACCTTTAACATGGAAATGTTATTTAACAGACAGTTCCAAAACGGCCCTAGATCCACACACACACCCCCACCCTGGGCACGCCCTGTATAACCTCCAGAAATGTGAATAGGGTGGATTTTACCCCCATGACTGGGTCATGTCATATGGCACAGCTGACTCTAAGAAAGGGAGATTGCCTTGGTGAACTTGGTTTAATCAGGTGGGCACTTTAAAAATGGCATTTTCTCCAGCTGGTCGCAGAGGATGGAAGCCAGAGGTGCACATTTTTGCTGGATGGGAAGAAGAGGCCACAACCGTGTTGGGCCTGTGGCAAGGAATGTGGTGGCCCTGGGTACTGAGAGTAGCCCCAGGAAATGAGCATCTCTGCCCCAGAAGCTATAAACTGAATTTGACAAACAACCTGAACAAGCTTCAAAGAAGATTCTTCCTCAGAACCTCCAGAAAAGAACCCAGCCCTGCTGTTACTTTGATTTTAGGTTTACAAGACCCTGAGCAGAAGACCCGCCCATGCGATGCCCAGACTCCTGACCTACAGAAGTGTAAGAGAATAAACGGGTATTGTTTGAAGCCAGTAACTCTGATAATTTGTTATATGTGGAGTAGGAAGCTGACACCTGCACCAACTGTGTAAGGTCTGGCTGAGGGGGAAAATGGATATAGAGCATTTAGCACAGTTTTCTCACGCATAGCAACTGCTCAGGAAACACTATGACTGTCATCACTGACGGGTCACCAACAGAGCACTGAGAGAAAAGACAAAACTCTATGGCCTTAAATTCTGATCTTGGATAAATTACTATCTCTGAGTCTCAGCTTCCCCATTAATAAAATGCAACAGTAGAGCTCAGTAACTATACTGGTATATTCGCAAATGGTAGCTCATTGAATTGCTCCAGTAGCCCAGGAAGGAAACATAATTATCATCACTTCTTTATCTATCTATCTATCTATCTATCTATCTATCTATCTATCATCTATTTATTTATGTATGTAATAAGCTCTATGCCCAGTGTGGAACCCAGTGCTGGGCTTGAACTCACGACCCTGAGATCAACACCTGAGCTGAGATCAAGAATCACACACTCAACCAAATGAGCCACTCAAGCACTCCTAAATAAATAAATAAATAAATAAATAAATAAATAAATAGATAAATAAATAAATATACTATCACTTTAGAAATGAAGATACTGAGATTCAGAGACGCTAAATGGCTCACCTAAGATCACACCTAACTATGGCAGAGCAAGCTCTCAAACCCAGGCTTTCTGACTCTAAATTTACGCTCCTTCCACCTACACTTTATTCCGGCAAAGAAGCTTTGTATTTCTGAAGGTGTGATTCTGCAGGATTTGCAGCAGACTGTTGCTCCCAATGGCAGGATTTATTACACTAAGTGCATCAGTTCTCTTTCTGTGAACCAACATCCAACTGACCACAAGGTATCAGTCAGGGTTCTCCAGAGAAATATAACCAATAGGAGGATGCATGTGTGTGTGTGTGTGTGTGTGTGTGTGTGTGTGTGTGTGTGTGTGTAGAGAGAGAGAGAGAAGGGAGTTGGCCTTTAGAATTTGGCCCTTGGAATTATGGAGGTCCAAGTCCAAAATCTGCAAGATAGGTCAACGTGCTAGAGAGGGAAGAGTTAATGTTGTAGCTTGAATCCAAATACAGTTTGGAGCTGACGCCTTTCTTCCTCGGGAAATTTCCGTCTTTTCCTTAAGACCATTTACTGATTAGTTGAGGCTCACCCACGTTATGGAAGATAGATAATCCTCTTCACTCAAAGTCTACCATTTAAATGTTAGTCTCATCTGAAAAAAAAAAAAAACCTTCACAGCAACATCCAGACATGTCTGACCAAATATCGAGGCACCAAGGTCTAGACAAGTTGACACCTGAAATTAATCATCACACAAGTCAACACCCTGTATATTACAATTCACATTGACCTTTGCTTATTTACTTTCTCCCGTTCGCTGAGGAGTCCCCACATGGAAGAAGCAGAAATGAGGTTGGGGGAAGAGAACTCTGGAGGGAAGGAGGGAGGTCTTGAGCTATTTACCAACGGTGGTTATATAAAGATGTTGGCTGAGCACAGACCCCCAGTACTTTACACTGGCGATCAGTCTCTAACAACCCACAAGGTAACAATGACAAGGCTCTGCCTCCTTGGAGGATGTGAGCATCTGTGCATATAATTTCAGATCATTATCATTTTATATTCCAATTATGTATAAATATATCACTTATATATTTCAGAGTAAAGAAGGCATAAAAGGATAGAAGGAGGCGGGGGAAATAAAGATACTCAAAATCACAAAGGTTAGTAAGCTGCTTCCTGCTGCATTCAGAAATACCATCCTCTCCAACACTTCCTTACATGTTCCGTATAATTCAAAATTAAGCCCTACAATGAAGTCCTCTGGGCAGGAGCATCTTACCTTAAATGGTCCCATGCTGGTAGGACAGTCTCATCTTACACCCTCCTGCCTCATCCCCACACTGGGTCGGAAACTTGCTAATTAAACAACTTCTCCCCTCCAGCTTCCTCTTGGCCAACATTTACTGAGCCCCATTTGGAAACTAGCAGGGTGCCAGAGCTGCCTGGGACACCAAATTTCGGAATAAGGTTCCTGATTTCAAAATGCTTCTAAAGTGAATTTCAAAATACCAGCAACACACCTGTGATGGCTCCTCTCTCTGCGACTCGCCTGGACCACGGTGTCCACAGCCTTGTTCAAACATTATTCTGGAGGCTCCGTGAAGGCCGTTTGGAATGAGAGTAACATTTAAATCAGTAAACTTGGAGGAGAGAGGCTTGCATTTCCTAGTGCGGGTGGGCCTCACCCAATCAGCTGAAGGTCTGAATAGATCAAAAAAGATTGACCTCTCCCCAGCAAGAAGGAGTTCCACCAGTAGATGACTCCAGACGTCACCCGCAGCATTGGCTCTTCCCCTGCCCTCCAGCCTGAAGACTGTGGGCTTACCAGACTCTGTAATCACATGAGCCAATTCCTTAAAATAAATCCCCCTCTCTCTTTCTCTACATACACACACACTCTACTAGTTCTGCTTCTCTAGAAAACTTCTACAACCCTTAAGGTGATTCTGGAAGTACAAGATGTCGCAGGTCCAATTAGAAGGGACAGGAGGTCTTCTAAAGAGGAGAGACCGGCAGAGAGGAGAGGAGGGTTAGGGATTAAAGATCAGAGCTTTGCCTCCGAAAAAACAGGGGATTGAAATAGTCCCAGAAAAAGAGAAAGGCATGGGGAAAGGAGGAAAATAACTGGAACCAGTAGGAGTGGCTTCTAGAGACTGAGCTCTGCCCCCATAGCAGGCACTGTGCTCAGGGCTGTACAACCGTTATTTTATTCAATCCATCTTGTGGTGAGGATGGGGAGCAAGAGGAACTTTCGTTCACCACTGGTAAGAAGGCCCAATGGTACGGCTACTTTGGAAGATGGTTGGGCAGTCGCTCACCAAGCTCAACCTAGACTCAGCGTATTTTCCAGCAATCACGCTCCTAGGTATTCACTCAAATGACTCGAAAATCCATGTGTGCAAAAATGTGCACACGAGGCTTATAGGAGCTTTATTCAAAAAGGTCAAACGTGGGATGCAACCAAGGTGCTTCTTGACAGGTGGATGGATAAGCCAACCGGTGCATCCTTACAATGGGATATTCCCAGGTAAGAGGAAGTGAGCTGCCGAGCAATGACAAGACACGGTGGACCTGAGATGCTAAATGAAAAAGGCCAGCCCCGAAAAGTGTACAGGCTGTACGAGTCCAACCATGTGCCTTTCTGGAAAAGGCGAAGCTGTGGAGACCGTCAAGAGATGGGTGGTTGTGAGGGTGGGCGGGGGGCAGGGATGAATACGGGAACCACAGGTGAGTGTTAGGGGGAGGTGACACTGCTCTCTGGGATACTGTGGTGATGGGCACATGACATGCATTGGTCGCAGCCCGTAGAACTGTACAGCCCGAATGGGAGGAGAGGAGGTGCGTGAAAACTCACCGCGCTACCTGCACCATCTTTCCGTGAACATAAAACTGTTCTTTAAAAAGCCTATTAATAAGGAAAAAAAATTGACAACCCTATGAGATGGGTATTATTCCCATATTACAGGTAGGGAAACTGAGATACGGAGAGGCCAACAAGCTGGGGCACCTGGGTGGCGCCGTCAGTGAAGTGTCTGCCTTCAGCGCTGGTCATGATCCCGGGGTCCTGGGATCGGGCCCCGTGCTGGGCTCAGCGAGGAGCCTCCTTCTCCCTCTGCCCCTCCCCTCGCTTGCATGTTCTCTCTCTCTTTTTTCAAATAAATAAGTTAAGTATTTTAAAAAGAGAGAGAAAGGTAAATAACCAAGATGACACCACACGACTAAGCCGTGGCAGCTCCAGGAAGCACACTCTCAGCAACGGCTGTGATCACAGGCACTTCCTCCTGAGGACGCAGGAGCTGGGCCCTTCGCCACCCATTGACACACACACGCGCACACATGCACATGCACTCCCGCCCTCTGGGGCCCCAGGACATCCGCCGCCTTTCCTAAGTCTTGCACGTCAGCCTCTCTCCACTTAATGATCCTTATATACGTGTCACTCTCTTTCTGCAGCTTTGAAGCCAGCGCAGGGCCAGCAGAAGTCTGGCAAATGCCCTCGAATTACAATCGCCCTGAAACGGTCCACCCGTCAAACGCAGCAGCACCCAGGAACTTGCTAGAAGCGCGCATTCGTGGGCTTGACCCCCAGATGTACTGAAGCAGCAACCCCACGGGTGGGTCCTGCGGGCTGTGCCAACGAGCGCAGCAGGTAATCACGGCACCTCCCACCGTCCTTCGTGTCCCAGAGTCCCCGTCACTGACCCCCCTCTACACTGTAACCATCTGTGGCCCCACTGGGTGTGGGGGGCGTGGGCAGGGCCTGCTTGTCGCGCGTGCGTCTCCACCAGGCCCAGCTCGAGGTAATGTTAGAGGAAAAGATGGAGGGGAAATAGCCAAGGGAGGGGGTAGTCACAGAAAAGGAAGAAAGGGGGCCTGTCACATATGTCCCCTCATCGCCCTCCTTCCCTCTGCCACCCGGGAGACAGGAGCCCAGAAACCCTGACAGTGGACCCCAAGGCCTGTGGCAAACTTCCGCCAACGCCTAGGCCCCTTTGCTTTCGTGAGCGTATCCCCAGACCGAAGCCGGACGCTATTCTGGGCTCCCCGGGCGTGGGCACACTAGAGGGTCAGGAGTGGCTACTGTCGCCCCCTCCTCTGAAAGCATCACTCACACACGTTTGGCATTAATCCCTGAAGTGCTCCCCTAACCTCTTCCTTATAAGACCACACGTGCCTATAACTTGCTTCGCGCTTTTTTAAGTTAGAGGAGGCTTTATCGAGTTCTAAAATCCTCAGCACCATAACTTAATAACCCTTTATGGGTAGGGGGGCCGGGGGGTGAGGGTGGAGAGGGCACCTGCAGCCTCCCCAGAAACACGAGGACTATAGAACCTGAGAAATGACCCAGATCCCAGCACCTCAGGGCTAATAGTCACTTCAGCAAGAGACGCTTGCTTGCCTCGACTTTTGTGGGATTGTCTGTCACCTAATTCTGTTGTCCACCCAGGCGTTAAATGGATTTAGGCCTCTTAACCCAAAAGCTTCTGCTGTCTCATTTATTATACCTAGAGCCCGAGTGCAGGCTGAGGCTTGCTGAACATCGGTCACGGATGATGCCGAGGTTGGGGCGCACACCGTGGGAGAGCGGGGAGACTGGGAGACCGTGGGGCTTTGCAGCCGCCTGGGGCCTTGCCCCTCTGCGGCCTTCCCAGCACCAAGCTGACCACGGGCCTCGCTCGGCAGCTCGGGCTTCTTACCAAGTATTGTTCACGACCCTTCTTACTGGGAGACCTGTTTGGAACTGAGCACCTGCGCAGGTGTGGGAGAGAACAAAGAGATGGAGAACTCAGGGCCAACACCCGGGTGCCTCCAGGCCCTCAGGCCAACCGCCGGGGCTCTGTGCTGAGGCCTTGCACTGGTCCTTCTGATGTAACTATTAAAAACTATCTGTCATTTCAGTTCATGGATTTATAAAATGGATATTTTTCCACCTAAAAAAAACCTCGGAGGCCCAGAGACATGAATCATTCTCATTTCAGAATTCCAAGGGGAAAAGATGAACGTTTCCTGGAAATCGCTATTAGCATCGGAGTTGTGACAGACACTGTATGCATCTTACCTCCTTACCCTTCACAATAACCGCGTCAGGTACACAATAGGCGTGAGGTAGGTAATGAAGTCATTCAGGGGCCTGCCAAGGAGGGAGGTGTAGACATGCCCCCGTCTGAGCCCCATGCCTCAGGTGAGTCCGGCAACAGGCTGGTGCCAGGACCTTGAAATAAGAGTCTTCTAAAAATGTGTGTGTGTGTGTGTGTACATAAATGTATATACGCACATACACATGTATAGATACAGGTTTATTTATATTAAATTTATTATATTTCTATTTTTAAATTTATTTTTTACTTTATATGTATATATATAAACTCTTTAAAAATATAAGGATGATGGTTGATCTATATTAACATGACTTTTTTATGATTTTATTTATTTATTCATGAGAGACAGAGAGAGAGGCAGAGACATGGACAGAGGGAGAAGCAGGCTCCAGGCAGGGAGCCCGATGCTGGACTTGATCCCGGGACCCCAGGGTCACCACCTGAGCCAAAGGCAGACACGCAACTGCTGAGCCACCAGGCATCCCTAACATGACATTTTAATGCACTGTCATATGTATACTACCATGAGTTCCATCTCACAAAATAACCTCACAGAATATCAGGTGCTGGTGCTCGGTGGCCAAGTCCATCCCTGGGGCATGCTTCTGGGCCAGAAGGTCATGGTCGTGCACTGTAAGGGCATCCACAGTTCTGGCAATTTCTACAGAAACAAGGGAAGTACCTGGCCTGCCTCTTCAAGGAGATGAGTGCCAACGCACCCAGCGGCCCCACCACGCCCGAGCACCCAGCCCCACCCTCGGGCAGACAGTGCGAGGCATGCTGCCCCATGCTGGCCCCGACCACCTCAAGGTGTTTGATGGGATCCGGCCACCCTAGGACAGAAAACCTACAGATGGTGGCTCCTGGGTCTCTAGGTGGTGCCCCTGAGGCCTACACGGCTCATGAGCCCGGCTAGAAGCACCAGACAGTAACAACCCCCCCCCCCCACCCCGGAGGAGAGGAGAAAGGAGAAGGCCAAAATCCAATCCCATAGCTGAAGAGGCTATGGAAACAGGCCAAAAAAAAACATAGAGAAGAAAATCGATGAATACACAGAGGTCCTCATGATCCACAGGCCTGAGCTCAATAAGATGGACTGTGAAGTCCTTCTGCTCGGCCCGGCCTGGCCTCCCTCCCTCTCTGCCCTAGATATGGGCGACTCTCCGGGGCTACTGTCCTTGTGCCACTGGCAGCCTGGGCCTTAGAATGCCGGGAACACAGAAAGGGCCTTAGTCACCGCTGTGAAGAAAGGCCTTCTTGAAAGGTAAGGAAAAAAAAACTAACCACCTCTAAGAGCCACCTCTAAGCATAATTGTCTGTGACCTACTCATTCCTGAGAGTCCTGAGAAATTGGCAGTTGAACAACAGATGCCATGTCACTGTTTGCAAGAGAGATCTGGAAAATGATTAAGGCGGGGGTCCTACGTTGTTAGGGAGGTGTGTCTCAACTTGCTACAGGGTCTGCAGCTATTAGGGTATGAGGACGCCTGGGGCCAAGCTTGCTGCCGTACAGAGGTAGTTCCAGATGCGGAGACTGGGAAGTGCAGCCAAGGGGTCACCGGCACTGCCCTCGTGCTTTCCCTATGTTTTGTGATCCAAAACTAATAAATTGTTCTTAAAGAAAAAAAAGATATATATAAATATATACATCAGTGTGAGCAGTGATTACTTCTGGGACAAAAGATCATATACAATCCTTGTTTTCTTCTGTATACTTTTCTGTGATTCCTAAAAGATGTAGGCAAGGAGCATAAATAACTTTTTCAGTAAAAGCAAATTAAGTTCTGAAAGTACGAGATTTAAAAAAAAAAAGTAAATCAGAAAAAACAGAACCTAAGGATTTCAACGTCAGTAAATTTCTCTTCCTGTTAACTTTCTCTCCAGATTTAGTAAGTAATCTAATCTGTTTCAGAAAACACATCTCTTCATTGACCCGTTCACTCAGTCCAAAGGGTTTGTTAAGCGCTTACTATGAATCAAGTACTGAAATGCAACCCCTCTGGGAGCTGCCCTGCAGAGTCTCTAGGGAATGAAAGACCTAGAACCATCGACCCGGGGCAGAGGGATAGATAGTAAGACCAGGGAGTAAAGAAAAGGAATTGAAAATTAGAACAAAGTGGCCTTAGCTCCAAGCAACGAAGAACTAGACTGTGCTTTGTCTTTTTTTTTTTTTTAAGATTTTATTTATTTATTCATGAGAGACACAGAGGGAGAGAGGCAGAGACACAGGCAGGGGGAGAAGCAGGCTCCATGCAGGGAGCACGACGCAGGACTCAATCCTGGGTCCCCAGGATCACACCCTGGGCTGAAGGCAGACGCTCAACAGCTGAGCCCCCCAGGTGTCCCGGTGCTTCACCTTTCTATGCTACAAAGTGGGGTGGGACGGAAAGCTATGTGTGGTGACCCAGTTCCCAAATCCTCATGGTAGAAGAATGACTGGGCCAGAGGGGAGACACAGGGCAGAGAAAGGGTCACCCGAGTTCGGATGACTAGAGCAGAGGAAGGCCAGAGGTTCACCACCTGACCCCCCTCCTTACCTGCCACCCACACCTGCTCTGATCTCCCCCACCCAGGGTTCCCTGGGCAGCACTCTCTCCGCTACTTCCATGCCCACGAGCACTAGAAATGGGGGTCACCCTAACAGGACGTGGGTGTATGGGCTATTTCAGCTGGTTTTCTTAATAAAAATAAATGTATCCGTGCAATCCTTACTAAAATATTTATTTCTTCAGATATTTTGATTCAACTTCTTTGGAACTTATCGATTTATATTTTATAACCAAGATGAATTTCAAACTTGCAAAACTGATTCAGGAAGACTGAGATACAGGCCACCCACAAAAGGCTGATCTCTTCAAATGACAGGCTGTAAGAATTTGTTCAACACATCCTAGCAGGGGTGGGCTTAGCTGATATTTTGCAAATAAAAGCTATATAGGTCTTTATGGACAAATTAAAGGATTTATTATGCATTCCAAATCTTACAATTAATCTTGTATTGGAATCATCTATTCCATAATTTCTCCTTTAAAACTGTTTTGAGTTGGTCCCACACGATCACAAAGGATGGGGTCACTCACAACCATTCCAACTTTTTTTTAACATTATCCACTCATAGAAAATGAGAATATTTGTATGGTATGCTAGGTAATCTGGGGGAAATCTGGACATAACTCTTTGGAACTTGGTGTAAATAAAATTGTCATTATATTTTCATGATAAAAATAAGATTTAAGATAGTAGGGAAGATGTTAATTATTGAACTTGAATAAAACTTTCCCCAACATCTTTTTCACATATTTTAATGAGAACTTTGAGCTTATTTCCATGAAAATAACAAACTAAACGTCTTGTATCAGATTTTAAGGCTAAAACAGTAAGCACAATTTCTCATCAAGAATTTTCAATGATAAAAAAAAAAAAGAATTTTCAATGATTAAAAAAAAAAGAATTTCCAATGATGACCGCTCAAATTCGTGAGTCACCTCAGTGAGAAATTTTGTTCATATAATTACAATCCAGATTTTAAGATCATTTTTAAGACCATTTTTATAATCACTGGAAAATTCATAACAGTGAAGATGACACTAAAAAAAAAATCTAACTACTCTTCTTTCTTTTCATTGGCAACATAATACTGAAATGAATTTAATGATGGGAATGAATTTTTAATGCAATGAAATTTTCACATCAAGTGTTCCAAAATACTGATAACACTCTAACTTGGAGGGCATGAATGTCATCCTTCAAGGCCAATTGGTTGCAAAGCAGAAAGGTAGCCATCCCCCTCTCTGTGTGGTAGGCTGAATAACAAGTCCCCAAGCATGTCGGTGTTGCAATCCCCGACTTTGTCACTTCACACCACAAAAAAAACCTTGCAAATGCGCTTAAAATTAAGGGTCTTCAGATGGCAGGACGATCCTGGCGATGCATGTGAACTCAAGGTGATCCCAAGGGTCCTTATAGGAAAAAGGAGGAGGCAGGAAAGTTGGAGTCAGAGAAGACGTGATAGCAGAAATCAAGGGTAGAGTCAGAGAGAGAGTTGAAGATGCTGTGCTGTGGACTTTGAAGATGGAAGAAGGGGTCAGTCATGAGCCAAGGAATGCAAGTGGCCTTTAGAAGCTGATAAAGATCAGGAAAACAGATTCTCCCCCAGAGCCTCCCAAGAAAGGCAACCCTGCTAGCATCTTGATTTTGGTCTAGTGAAACCCATCTCAGAATTTTCACTTCTAGAACTATAAGATAATAAGTCTATGTTACTGGTTAAGCCACTAAGTTTGTGGCAATGTGTTACAGCAGCAACCGAAAACTATTACATATACTTAAGCTAATGCAGAGCCAGGACTTGGAGCTAAGCTCACAAGGAAACTTATCCAACCTCTGTACCTCCCCTATCTCCAACCACCTATTTCTTGGGCATCAGAAACAGATTCTCCAACAACTCCATAGGGCCCTGTCTACAATGTGTATACTCTGCAGCTGGCCACTAAGGTAAGCCTCTGGGTGGTAGGACTCTGCCCTCATTCAGTACATCAACCTAGACCCATGAATGCTTGCCACCCAATGGGACCACAGGGCAACCAGGAGACCCTGCTCCACTTGGGCCCCATATGGGGGCTCAGAAGCTCCTGCCTCTGCAGGTCCTGCCCTGCCGCCTTAACACTGGCAGCAACAATACCTTGCAACTCCCATGTGGCCATTTGTGACATCTTGGTGACATGTACTGGGAATCTCTGTCTTCTGTGGCCATTGTTAGCAAGTCTGGTATAAAGCAATTCTCCACTTCCAATTTCTCAGCAGAACTGGGTCTAGATTCCAGGCAATGATCAACTGGTGGGTAACAGAGCTGGCGGTGCAGTAGGTGTTTGCACCATGAAGCTCTCGCCATACAGAAGTACTCAGCACAAATACATCAGGGCCTTATACTTTGACTCAAGAGTACTGTTTATTTCAATAAAATGGATGAATTTATACTTTGCTTATGTACCGAGCCCTGAGTTAACTGGCATAGTATTTCTTTTTTATTCCAGCGATTTTTGGCGCCTTTGTTTTATTTAGATCATTGCCTTGGTTTGGCCCTTAATCTGATTCTGATAAATCTCACTTCTGGCAGCATGTGGACATGTTTTCTCTTGGGGTGGACTAACAAAGACATTCTAAAGTGTCCGAGGTCAGCCCAGGCCTCGTTACCGCCACGGCCGATGCTGATACAGCTGAGCCAGTTGCACACATCTGTACCGATGCATCAGGCTCTATTTTGACTGATTGGTGCCAGTGCTGCCAGGTGTTAAACAGTTTTAATGGAAGCCTTGCTGTGCCATTTGCTTGAGTGTTTGGTTGCGCGACAACACTAGGGAACTAACGTTTCAAGGGCTGTGACAGGAGTATTAAGAAAGGAGAGGTGACCAATGAAAATGTGTGGTGGATTTGAATATATCTGCAAGAATATATTAGGTCTATCAGGTCACATTCATAATTATGCCCTAAAGAGGTGCTTGGGAACCTTTAGACCTCTTTCTCTGAGAATCAGTGATTTCTATATACCAATGAGAGTCTTTTGTGGCCCTTCCAAAACTTGTTTAAGACAATCCTTTGTAAGCTATAAAATAGCTGCTTTTTTATGCCTCTTCCCCTCTCAGAAGATAAGGAAGGAGACAGGAAAGCCTGGAGAACAGGAGATAGCAGTCCCCTCTATTTTCCTTCTCAGATGTGTCATTCTCCTCACTGCACCTCTGGGTGAAAATCTCCAGAACCCTCGTGAACAATCTGTACAGGTTACTCATTGACCACTGAGCTCAGGTGTCAAACCCCTTACCTGTGGTGTGAGTGATGGGTCTGACAGGCCTCTAGCTCCCTGCTTCCCTTTGGTGCTGGAGACAGTGTGGGCCACACCATCCTCGTGCTCTGAGTCTGAGCAGAGCAAACAATTCCACTCTTCCTTCCAACATTAGCTTGAATTATGTCACACATAACATCCCTCGAGTGCTCTGGACTGGTTTCGGTTTTGTCCTGGGTCCCTTTAATTGCCTGAGTGAAATAAGTGAGACCAACTTGTGAGACCAACTCACAAGAAGGGCACTGAATTGACAGCAAAGGAGTCAATATCTTTTGAGCTGGTTATATACCAGTAGGGGCAACACCTTTAGTCCTAAATGCCCCTCTTCTTCTTGTGGCACAAGTACCCTCGCTCAGCATCCTACCCCGTCAGGTATACACCACTGCCCACAGAAACAGGCAGGTACTCTACCTGGAAGGAGAAGCTCACTTCCTCCCAGAAAATGTTCTTGAAAGAAAGATACCCTTGGGGTATCTTTTGGGGTCTGTGACCAAAGAGAATGCAGTACAGAAGGCATGACATTCTGTCAAAATGTGTTTAGTTTATCTTAGTTTTCCTAACGAGGAGTCAAGAGTTCCACATCTTCCTGAGAAAAGTCACATAAGCAGATGAAGAGTACTTCCAAGTCGAGAAACTATATCATCCTGCCTTCCCGCGAGCCTGCTTCCTATCTCTCGAAAATAACAAGACACCCAAGATTTGAAAAAACATTCAGTTCCCAGTCTTCACCACCCTTTCAGGAAAGATAGAGCATAAATAAAAACACCTAGTAAATACAGTTGACCCTGGAAAAACAGGTTTGAACTACACGGGTCCACGTAGGCAAAGTTTTATATTTTTAATAAAGGACAGTACAGTACTGTAAATGCATCTCTTCCTTATGATTCTCTTAGTAACTTTTTCTTTTCTCTAGCTTCCTCTATGGTAGGAATATAGTCCATGATACATATAACATACAAAATATGTGTGAGTCAACTGTTTATGTTATGGGTAAGATTTCCCATCCACATGAGGCTATTAGTGGTTCAGTTTTGGGGGAGTCAAAAGTTATACATGGATTTTCAACTGCACAGGGGTTGGTGCCCTTTAACCCATCATTGTTCAAGGCCCAATGGTACTGTATTAACAAAAAGGTAACATTTACTCACCTTACGGGAAGATAAAAATCCCAGTCTAATGAAGGAGAACTAATGAGAAGATGCATGGAATTGGCTTGAGGGCTAATTTAAAGTAGACTACAAATGCATACGGACAATAAATTACAGGTATGTACCATTTTAGGAAGAAAAGTCATTCAACCAATATTTTACTGAATCTACACATGATCCAGTGTTGCTTTTATTAGTCACTAGATACGCATGGCAACTTTTTTAAAAAATGTAGATTAGGGTTATGTTCCCTATCTTTTTTAAAGGGAGGGCTTGAAACACTAGCATATATCAAGAATCCTATTTTTTTTCTAGATCATCTGCCTCAAACTGAGGGCTAAGCTATTGGCAATCGGTGATGAATGGTGTGAAGAGGAAGGCAGCTTACTCAGGTAATTTATCTAAGCAAGTCATGCGCTGAGTTCCATAGAAATGTGACCCATTATTTTATACACATAGAACACATGTTTTGCACTAAAAATAAATCTGTATTACAAATGAAGTATCAACACTAACTATATCACAATTTATAAGAAATGATACATGACTTTGAAGCATGGTTTAAAATAAATACACTTATTTTAAATAGATACAAATACTGTTTGTATGTAAAATAAATGATAGAGTCATCCATCTTGATGAGGAGGAATATTTTCTCACTGACATTGTTTAGAATTACTGGTACAGGTGCTAATAAAAAGCAAAATGGATCCTAGTCAGTTTTATTATTAAAATAAAAGTAGTAGTAGTAGTAGTAGTAGTAGTAGTAGTAGTAGTAGTAAACTTCTCTTTTGCTTATCTCTGGGGCAGACTGTTCTCCACCCATTAGTAGCAATCGCCTCAAAATCCTATTGTAAATGGGGCAAATATAAATGAATGAATGCAAGCAAACTTGGGAACTAAATATACCTAAAAGATTTATTTAGAAACCTCAGAACACCAGCGCCTACAGGAAATATGAAGACCATTCTAATCAATCAATAAGCCATTACTATGTCATCTTCCTTCCATTTCTCTATTTTGCTTTAGGAAGATGTAGTTGGCCCACCTCCCAAACAAGATTGAACAGCCCCACTTCCTTAGGATTTCGGCACAGCCGCACCACAGCTCTCACAGTGCAGGCTGCACCTGAACTTTTTTTTTTTTTTTTTTTTGCACCTGAACTTATTTTACACCTGGGAGATGGCTCCAGTGCTGCCCCCCAGCAGACTCCATGAGTGCAAACTCCCAGGTGTTAGCTTTTAACCCAAACAAAGATAATAAAAATCTCTTTTTAAACTCTTAGCCTTTATCAAGGGCGGCAAATTCAAATGTAGAAGGCCAGGCAAGTAATGCAAAGTGAGCAAAACTATTAGGGGCTGTCAGCACCACACAGACCTGGAGACACGGCAAGGATGTACCTTTCAGAAAGTTCATGATCACAGGGCACATGGGTGGCTCAGTCAGTGAATCATCAGACTCTTGGCTTCAGCTGGTGTCATGATCCCAGGGTCATGGGGTCAAGCCCCAGACCAGTTCCCCACTCAACAGGGAATATGCTTCTCTCCCTCTCTGCCTCCTCCCCACACATGTTTTCTCTCACTCTTGCTCTCACTCTCACTCTCAAATAAATAAACAAATTAAAAAAAAAAAACCCATCTCTTGATCTTAAGGATACAATGGTGGTAGTGGTGGTAGTGATAGTGTGTTGTGTTTCAATGTGTTTAAGAAGGTTGGTTTTTGTTTAGTTGGATTCTGTTTTGACTTGTTTTGTTTCACTGTTTTGCTTTTGCTTGTTTGGGAGATTGGATTTTGTCTGTTTTATTCCTGCAATGAAAGAAGTAATTTTCTTAATGGGAGTGGGGCATTCTAGTAAAATTAGAAGATATATTTAGAAATCTGAGGAGACCCCTGCATATAAGAATATTTAAACAATTTAAACATTTATTTGGACTTATTTAAACCACCCTAAAGAGCATCACTGTTCCAGCATTCTCTTAATGATATTCATTAAGAGAAAAAGATTTCACAATATCCTGAAGTAGAACATTCTAATCAAGAAAAAAAATGAGACTCCTCTGAGGCAATGCTTATTTATTCTATATTTACTTTACTTGTAGTTTTTATTTCCACCTGGCCTCAAAGATATTTAGAAAAGTGTTTTATGATGTCTGTTACTGGTCGGAGTTTCTGTTTTCGTAATTTTTGGTCTTTGTAAAATGTATTTACTTTTCTTTAGGATCTATTTTAGATTATTTTAATAACATTCTTATGGTTACTTGAAAAGAATATATATATGTGTAGATAAATATAGATATAGATATCAGAGTAACTCGTATTATTGATGCTGTTGGGATTCTCTTTCCACATTATTTTAATATTATTTGCTTTGTATATTTTGAAACAATATTGTTTGGTTCATAAGAGTTCATGACAGTTATATATTTTTGACAATAATTTGTTTTATTAACATAAAAGGCCCCATAATCATATTTAATCTCATTTAATTGGCTCCTTAAATTCTATCTTATATTTACTTTATCATCTGCTTTCAACTTGTTCAATTACCTGATATACCTCTACTTATCCTTTTACATTTAAGCATTTGCTTCACTTTGTTTTAGGTCTACTGCTTTTCCATAGCATAAGGTTGGATTGTATTTTCTGACTCAGTATGAAACTGTACTTCTTTTAATGACATTTTATCCAATATATATTTATCATTGCAACTGAACTGGTTGGTCTTATTTTTATCACAGTATTCTATGCTTTCTGATGCTAATTTAGTTTTAAGTCTTACTATCTTGACTCTCCCCCCCCACCCCCACCCCGCCGCATTCTATGTTTGTTCAGTTGGTTTTGATTTATATGCTCCAAAGTTCTGGAAACTAGTTTGTTTTTTATTGCAGTAAATAATCTAATACCTCTGTAAATAATTCTTTCAGCTAAAGTTATCTGTAAGAACCAAGAGAATATTGTAATTTTTTTTCAGTTGCCTCCATTTGAGACAAGAAATTAAGCACATTCCTTCTTCTCTTTCATTCACTTTCAGGTTTTTTAATTAATATCATGGATTTTAAAATCCAGATTATTGCTAATTTCATATTATATATTCCCTTTTTATGGGGCCCATTAACCCAGCTTTTTTTTTTTTTTAACCTCAATTCTGCTTTTGCTGCCTTCAGTGTAATTGTGAATTCTGCAAAGGCATTCCAGCTGTGAGCAATCCTCTCTTGATTCATCTAGCTGCCTTTTTATCTTATCCTGTTGCCTTTTCACTGCAGCTCTTTTTCACTTTTGGCTTTCGCTCCTGATTCACAGAGGTCAAGTCTTCTTGAACTATTTCAAGAATGTCAAGAAGCCTTATGAAATTTTCCTCCAAGTTCTGTGGGAGATGATTTTTAAAAGTATGCTTTTCCTCTGCATTGTCCAGGTTGTATATCCTTTCATTGGCTCCACACAATATTTTTTTCATGTGCTCCATGTCATTGTTTTCTCTTCCTTGGATGAAACATCTATCTAGCCTTAGAGTTTGTCAATAGACAGTGTGATATGCCAATATCCCAGGCTAATTCTTGGTTTTGTATGGGTTTTCATCTAATGATCACCAATTTGTTGCACAGGTATCGTACTTCTTCTTCCTTTTTCTCTCATACTTGAACCAATGGAGTACATGAGCGACTGGAATTCCCAACATGCACTTCCTGTCTCTGCTCCTAAACTAGTGCTTTATTCATGAGATAACATCTCCCAGAATATATAGTACTATTATATGGACATGTGTGTGCGTGCGCGAACACACACACACACTTCATGCTGAGATGATTTTTGAGATTTGTAGGCTCTTCCTGGATATACAAAGTTAGTAAAGGAGACACCTGAGGAAAAATATATACTCTTCCAGCCTCAAAGAGGGGGACATAAGTATAACTTCTCATTTTCAAGTATATGGGACCTAAGTTCATATAGAGAGAGGATAAAGGCTGGTGGGATATGTAATATCTCGTAACATTTTTTAAGACAGTCTGCTTTGGAAACAACTCTAAAGCTTGAGTGGTTTTTCCTAGTCCAGTCCCATCTGCTTTATGATTACTGTCAGTCCCTCCCAGATTCTGTTACCAGTTTGTCTAGTTTGGGTCGGGGCATAGACGGTCATATTATACTAGATATTTGTGAATATTTTAGTGAGAAATAAACCATCAGTCTCTTTAAAAATTTATTGGCTTTCCCCCCAAAACATGGCCCCTGAAAGGGGTTATAGGGTATCCTTTCAATACCAAGATCCAAGGTTCTTCCTCCTACACACACACACAAACACACACACACACACACACACACACACACACACACACTGTTTTGCTGCCAAGCTGTTCAAGATTTCCTTCTATCTAATTTTGATGTCAATGAGGCAAAAAATCTCTGGAAATCCATCACAGAAGCTTCTGCCAAAAAAAATCTCTGGAAATCACTCAAAGAAGTCTCTGCCATCAGGTGCTTAGATTTACTCCTACATCCCAGGGGCCACCCATATGTTGGGAACTTCACAGGGTGATATCCAGCTTTCAAACTCAGATCCTAAGTCCACCAGCCAAGGAAACACAAGTGCTTGAGCTTGCCTGCCATGTTCCATCCTGTTCCATCCTTCTACCTAGGAAATGGATGCTGGCAGATGGTCATTCCCACAGGCAAATTCGTGGTCTTGTTGTGTTAAAAACTCATCCCTATGCCTCCCTTGAGGATAGGAGGCTGCCACCAAATGCTGTATGCTCCAGAACATGACGCCATATGGTTACCACCATAGCCAGAGGCTTAGTATATGTTACTAAATTGCAGACAATTCAGAGATGCCTCTGTTTGCTGCTGAGAACTTAGGCTTGCCAAAAATCACTGCCTGCACCTGAGAGCCCAGAGAAAGATGGCAGATTCAGTGGAGGAGTACAACTGCATCACTTGTGCTTTCCAAATGCCAAAGGAAAGGATGATTGAGGAGCCTCGCAGAGTCAAAATGTACCCAATACAGCAGCCATGGAGGTCCCAATAACCTGAAGGTCCCAATAGTCTCAGGAGCAAAGCAGAAAAAAAACCAGACTTGACAGCCCCAGAGCAGATCTAACTGCAACACCCTCCTTGGAGCCAACCTGATGTCTCACTAGCACTTCACTCAAGGGTATGCAGTCAGTGGCCCAACCTCCACGACAGCATCCCCTCTGTAGCTTCTCTGGCCCTTGGCCGCTCTGCCCACCTCTCAAGCAGCAGGCTGTAACACAACTTGCCCAAGAAGTCTCTGTCATGGACTCAATTAACTTTGTCTTCCTTCCCTCTTTCCTTTATTTCATTAAAAAAAAATTGTTATTGTTTGGAAAGAGATGTCAAGCGATTTGGCCAGCTGAGCAATCTGAGTTTCTGCAGATTTTTTACATACTGCTAATAAAACAGAATCCAAAGAATTATAGCCACCATTATGAGAGGTATGATTAAACTGGGTATGATTTGATTCTTATTATATGAGAGCATGAGGAAAAAAAAGATTAAACCATCATCTTTATCACCACTGAGGAGAAAAAGCACCTTTCCCTGCACACCTCTGCTCACGGAGAAATTGAAATCCATTCATGGTTGGTAACAATCCAGGAGCTGGCCACCATCAGGGCATTCGGGGAGGAGTTGATAATTGTGCCTGAAAAGATGGTAATTTACATTAATGTGAACAATAAAGCTAAAAATCTTTACTACCTGGTAAAACAGCAAAAAGGAGACAGGGAAAGCAGGGCGGAAGATCCTTCGCAGGTCAGGCCACCCACAGGAGGGCCCCCAGCACCCTGCAGTGTGAGGAATCAGTGAGGAGGGCCTATGCCAACCCTGTCCTCTCCCAGCTTTATTTACGGGCCAGCTGGTGCCTGCAGACTCGATGGGAGAGTACTTGGTACACAGTGGTTCCTGCAGGGCTGTAGTGTCCCCCTAGGGCTCCACAGTCCCTTGTTGGGGATTGCAATTACCTCTCCTGAGAAGCTTACTTGACCAAAAGAAGAAGCAGAGCTAAAACTTTGGAAATTTCAATAAATCCTCGGTTCTCCCAAGAAAGAGTGTCCCCATCATCCATTACAAGTCAGGGAGGAGAAAGGACTTACTGATTTGGAAGTTTTTACTATTCTTCCCCTGGCTTCCCCCAACGCTGTGGCATTCCCCCAACACGCATGACCCACCTGTCTGCCTCTTTCTCTCTCCCTCCCCCGTCTCGTTCACTTTGTCTTCAGGTATATAGGACACTGGCACACTGGGGGTGGGTGAAATTTTATATGAAAGGGGTTAGAGCACTCGAAGTTTAGAGAGCATTTTGGTTGGGTTTGGCCCATAAGACGTTTTCATTGTGCTGATTTTATTAGTAATTTATTTCTAATTCCTTAGCCATCCATGGCACACAGATTTAAGAAGACATAAAGACAATATGGACACTGACTCCATTAAAATTGAAACTAAGCCTGCTTTCGTAACACAGCCGAAAAAGCCTGGTACTGAAAGCCAACCGACCGAGAGCGTACTTCTTGGTCTGTCACTGCATATTTATGGGGTCCCGGATGAGTTAATGTTCACTTCTTGGGCATTGCTTTTCTCATCCCTGACACCTACTTAACCTTTGGGGTCAATGACACCTCTGAGGATTTGACGAAGCTGTAGGCCCTCTTCCCAGAGAAATGCACATGAATGCAGAATTTTGCACACAATTTCAAGGTTCCCCATGAAAGCTCTCCACAAAAGCCTACCTAGGGCATCCCTGGTGTAAGCAAACCACAGGTCAGGGGCCCCAGATAAGGGCACCTCACCAGCCGCCCTGAGCTCTAACGTGTTGCAATGTGGACAACCTGTGAGCAGCAGATAATGTTGCAGATTCGCTTCAGAAGGAAGAAGGGAAGGAAAAGGAAAGGAAAAGAGAATAAGGAGGAAAAAGAAGTTCTTTTTTCCAGTAACTTGAAAAACACAAATTGAGTCTGAAAATGAACACTGAAGTGAATTAAATGTGATATAATTAAATTTCATGTTATAAAGGAAAATGTGCTGTAACATTTTAACTCATTTAAAAGTTATACCCTCTGGAGGACAATAAAATGACTCATATTAAATAAAATAAATAAAGGGAAATGGAAGCCAAAAAATTACCATAACTAAATGATGACCTCAAAATATGATTTAGATACTTGGAATTGTATGATAATCAAATTAATCTTTACCTTTTTTTAATCATCTGGTTTCTCTGACTTGATTCTTAAATCTTCTGGGAAAATAAGCCTAGTCTACAGAGGGTTTTGGTTCTACAAAAACACATCACTACCCGTATTTTTTGAAAATGCAATTTTAACAACTCAATATAGGTACTTGGTCTAAAAGATTTACCTTTAGATGAAGCCCCGAGCAGAATATAGCCTCTTACAAATATTATGTGAACCAGAGCCGGAGAAGCCATGAACGCAACAGAGGGCGTACTGGACTCCAGTTGCGGAGATGGGGCACTAAGAGAGTCCCCAGCTCTAGCCCTGTCTAGACCTCAGTTCTTTCTTGTTTAAAATAAAGGCATTGAGCCTGGTTAATTCCAGGATCCCCTCCTGCGCTGAGTCTCTCTTTATGATAACCCCGAAGTCACTGTCCTAAATTAACAAAAGAGGTCAGACCTGTCACCTTCTAAACAGATACTTATGCATCCGTGGCTCTAAATATATGAAAGGTCCAAACTGAGCAGGGTAAGCAGAGGTGAAATGGAATCTAACCTTAGGATGGTTCCCAAATCATGCCTTTTAACTCCTATTGGTTTCCCCAAAAAGTAGAGAAGAAGCAAAGAGGAAAGAGAGTCTACGATTATATACTTGAATATCATCAACTCATAAGTATCAATTACTAACTTGCCCTCAACATTGTGCTAGAAGAAAGTAAGCCCAATAGTTCCCTAACTCTTAAGAACCCTCAACCCAAAGTGGCAGCAGCAAACCAGGCGAACATAAATATACCCACTTTAACAAGACTGGGAGCTCTGCTGGTTGTACCCAGAAAAGGGCTGGGCTGGTGACGTGAGAGTGTGAACAATAGGGAGTGGTGGGGACTGTGGAAACCAAAGCACAGTAGACACAGCTGCTGGTGGAAACTGAGGCATGGGCCTCATCCTGTTTGAAACTCCAACCTGGAGTCTCTGGGAAGCATTTCTTGGTGTGGTCCATTTTAAGGATTCAAATGTAGTCCTTGGACGGCTCAGACCAGTTCCTTCCATGACACCACACTTCCTGCCGTCATAGGACAGAGCAAATTCCTTCATCACATGTGTTGGTGTCAACCCCCCCCTTCACTCTCACTGCTGCCCCTCAGACCATGCTGCACACCATCAGCAGACCCTTTCTCTTTTATAAACATGCCTTCCCTGCTCAAGGAGCAGCAGAGGCCCCGGCCACCCCATCATGCCGCTGAACCCAAATCATACTGCCTCACACAAGGCGAGGTCCACTCTTGGCCCTTACTTAGCCTCATCCTTCACACCTTTACCCTTTCTTCACCACATTTCTCCCTTCTGGAAAGTTCTCTCCATTCCTTATCCAAATTCTTTTCAAACAAATGATGAATCGGTATCAGTAGCCTCATCCTTCACACCTTTACCCTTTCTTTACCACTTTTCTCCCTCTGGAAAGTTCTCCCCATTCATTACCCAAATTCTTTTCACACAAATGATGAACGGACATCAGTGTAAGTTCTTCACTCTAAGATGAGGAACACAAGAAGAGCTCTCCCAGCCCCCTCCCTGTTGCTCTGTTTGACCCGGGCTGACACTAGTCTTGGGGAGCATCTTCCTCTCAGAAGCCGGTAGTTCCTACATGTCCCAGGGAATCCAAACAGAGAATCCAAGGTGCTCAGCTACAGAGGAACCTTGTTCACAAACAGGGAGAAGTTGCTCATGTAAGACTCATAGAGGAACACTCCCTGAAGGACAGCGATCGCCACTTACTGTTGGTAGAAAGGATAAAAGCAAACGAACTGGTTGGTGGATGGCATGCCCTGCTACCATCCAAATCTGGCGCCTTCTTTGGTGGGTACAGAGAGAAGGGGCTGGGAAGAGAACCTGAGGATGCCAAAAGAGAAGTCAGCATCTGGTCTTCTTTTTAAAATACCACTGAAGCATATTTGACATGCTTCACGCTTTAACATCCAGAACATCGCATAGCTGTTAACTCTCAAGGTTTATTCTCCTTTTTACTACTTATATTTTACGCTACTTAATTTCTCTAATTTTCAGGCTGGCTCAGGTGCAATAATGAAATTCTAGGTCAAGGATAATTTTTACACATGATTAACAAGCTGAAAGAACAGTATCCTTCCAAAAAATGAATTATTCACCTGAAATAATTAGCCAGTGGTTCCTAGTCTCTAAATATTCTCATTACAACCCATCTCCTCCTGCCAAAATGGGACTTGCTCTGGAATTTGGACCTACATGTGGGCACAGTCCCCATTTGTGTGTTTTGGAAGGAGCCGAGGAGCTGTTGCCTTTCATCTGCCATGAATGAGACTCAGTCACTGGAGTGAGGCTTTCATCAGTGAGCCTTGCTGGAAACCTTTCTGTGTGAGCGTGAGCCTGCCAGACATTCATATCAAAAATCCACAGGCTTTATTTCACTCTCCCTGGAAGGAGGTATAAAGGTTACAAAATAATGAGGAAGAGCTCTGTTGAGCAGGGACCCAAGAGTCACAACCTCTTTGTTAAAACTGACAAAAGAGGTGGGAGATAAACTCTGTGAGGAACAGAATTGGGGCGATTTAACCTGCCGAAGGGGAAGCTGGAAGGGAACAAAATCACAGGATTCATACATATGAAGAGATATTATAATAGGGGATGCTGAGCAGCTGTTCCGGATTCCTCTGAGGAAAGGTAAGAAATGGGCTTTAATAGCAACAAAAGGGTTTGCAGGTATTTGAGTATGTTGGAAGAACAGACATTAAGACAGAAAAATCTGAGTTCTAATCCCTGCTTCTCCCTTAGCCAGCTGACTTAGCCCGGGGAGCCCTGTTTTCTGGGAAATGGGAATGGAATCCCACCCACCCCACCACCCCGCCCCCCCATGTAGCATCAGAGGAGTAATGTCAAGAGTAAAAAAAAAAAAAAAAAAAAAAATCCAATGTGAAGCACAAAATTGCACTGGGAAAGTTGAAGAGCATCAGCCCAAGGTCAGGAATCATTAGCTCAGTTTTGGTAAACAACAGTGAGGGGTTGGTGGTCCCTTTCAACAGGAGGGTGCTAATTCACCTGGTAACCTCATTGGGAGGATGTCTTCAGTTCTGTACACATGTTTATTTCTCAAAAGCAAAACAGACTGTGTATTTATGTGTTGTGAGGGTTTACACATGGGTATTTGTAGACACAAATGATCCTGATAATGTCGCTTTTTAAATTCTCTTTCAGAGGCTAGTTTAGGCCTAAAATCATAGTAACACCATATGAGAGGTTACCTCGGTGTCTGGTTTTATTAACAAATAGTGATGTCCGGAGCTCTCTCACAAGGGAGCTTTCACAGTCCTTGCTAAAACCACCAAAACATAATATGCCAGCAACTGATATTATTTTATATTTGGAAACCCCAAAAGAACTCATGAAAAAACTATTACCTATAATAATAAAATAGCAGGTTACAAAATCAATGTGCCAAGATTAATAGGCTTTACGTGTACAAAGAAGAACCAGTTAAAAACAGGAGAGAATGTGCTATTTATATCAAAATATGTAGGTGCAAACTTAATATGAAATGCCCAAAATCTGTATGAGGGAAACCACGGAGCATCCCGTTACGTCCCAAAAGTTGACCTGAAAAAGTACAGAAATACAGCATGCTTGGGCACATCAGTTATCATGAAGGCATTATATGAATATAACACAATTTCAATATAAAATACCATTAGGATTTTTGCCTGGCACAAAGTAAGCATGCTACAACGTTCATGTGGAAGAAGAATGAACAGTAAAAGCTGGGTAGGGGGGGCTTAAAACAGAAAAACAACATGAGGAAGACAGGGAACTAGCTTATATAAAATAAAGCTTCAATAAGTTAAAAAAAAAAACAGCATGGCATTGGCACATGACTAGAGAAACCACAGAATAGAAAATCCAGACTGAGGCCTAACTGCATGTGGAAATTTCTCTTTTTTTTTTTTTCTTTTTTTTAAGATTCTATGTATTTATTCATGAGAGAGGCAGAGACACAGGCAGAAGGAGAAGCAGGCTCCTTGCGAGGAGCCGGATGGAGGACTCGATCCCGGGACTCCAGGATTATGTCCTGAGCCAAAGGCAGATGCTCGATCACTGAGCCACCCAGGTGTTCCAGGAAATTTCATATACAATAAAGGAAACATCCCAAGTCAGAGAGGAATACCTGCTAACAGCAGGACTGGCTGTCTGTATGAAAAAGATAAAATTGGATCCATTTTTCACACTACACATGATGTTATAATCCAAATGGAACAAAGATTTACACATAAAACATAAACCTATATAAATACCTTCAGAAAACAGAAGTAGGGATGCCTGGGTGGCTCAGCATTGGGCACCTGCCTTCAGCTAAGGGCATGATTCCGGGGTCCTGGGATCGAGTCCCACGTCGGGCTCCCTGCATGGAGCCTGCTTCTCCCTCTGCCTGGGTCTCTGCCTTTCTCTCTGTGCCTCTCATGAGTAAATAGATAAAATCTTAAAAAAAAAAAAAAAAAAGGAAGGAAAGAAAGAAGAAAGAAAGAAAGAAGAAAGAAAGAAAGAAAGAAAGAAAGAAAGAAAGAAAGAAAGAAAGAAAGAAAGAAAGAAAATAAATAAGTAAATAGCTCTAGAATTAGAGGGAGGCAATTATTTCTTGCTATGGCTCAAACCCATAGAAAAGATTAATCTATTTAATAACATAGTAACAAAAAACTATGGATAGTTTTGTATGGATCAAAACCATGAACAAAGTAAAATCCCAAACCTGAACCGGGCAAAACTATTTATAGCTAAGATCACAAAGTATTAATATCTCTAATAAAGAAAGAACTTAAAAAAAAAAAAAAGAAAGAAAGAACTTCTAAGAACTCAAGAATAAGGTCCAATAATCCTATGAGAAAAACAGGCAAGGCGGTACCAGTGAAAACGTCACAGGAAGAAACTGCAGGAGTGCCCTCCTCCATAAAATCAACTAAAAAACAGTGGCCAAAAAACTGTCAGAATCAACTCTTCCTGGAACTCTGGAAACAAACCAGTAGCTTGGCACAACTTTGGGGGCATTCAATCAACCAAAAAGGCCAAACCTCAGTAAGAACAGTGAGCTCTGGGGCATTTTAATTTACCCCAGTCTCATTGCCTGTCCTCAGCTTAATAGTCGCCTTGAAGGTAACCCAGTCCCAGTACTGGTGCTGATACCAGAGAGACTAGAACCATCCTCATCTGCAAGCAATTGTCCTTGTGGATCTATCTGGTGCCTCCATGGAAGACCAACTCAAGGGGCATGCTTTTTGGTTTTGGTTTTGAGGGTTTTTTTAAAATATTTTATTTATTTATTTGACAGAGAGATGGAGCCAGAAGAGTCCAAGCACAGGGAATAGCAGGCAGAGGGAGAGAGAGAGAGAAGCAGATTCCTAGCTGATCAGGGAGCCCGAGGAGGGCCTCAACCCCAGGACTCCAAGATCGTGACCTGAGCCAACGGCAGACACCTAACCAATTGAGTCACCCAGGTAGGTACTCCCTCAAAGGGCACGTCTTATCTCACCTAACTGGATCACACCAGGCACTGTAACCACTACCCAAGGGGCATTTGTCAAAAACATTTACAATGTTGTAAAAACATTTCCAATTTACAACTGGAACACAATAGATTAAAAAACAGAGGAGGGGCACCCGGCTGGGTCAGTCGGAAGAGCATGTGACTCTTGATCTTGGTGTCATGCGTTGGAGCCCCATGTTGGAGACAGATTACTTAAAGAAAAACTTTTAAAATTTTTTTTAAAAAACAAAAAGCACAGAGTAAAGGCTGGGAAATAATAATACACTTGGGGCTTAAGAGCTTTTCAAAAAGCTCCAACATATTCCTGAAATCTGGAAAGACACACACACACACACACAAATGGGACTGCACACATGTTCAGGAAAAGACCTGAGAAGGCCTCACATCCACACTCCTGGCTGAGGATCCTGACTTTCCGCACACGCCGCAAGTGAAGACTAAAGCAGAGGTATACACTGGCCAAGGACTGAACGTACACCCCAACACACAGAGCCCCTGTGCAAAAGCTCAGAGAGATTTTAGTTCTTTTTTTTTTAGAAGAATTCTAGAAATATTTTCTAAAGGATTTATTTATTTGACAGAGAGAGAACACACGTGCACAAGCAGTGGATTCCCGGGTCTTGGTCCCAGGACCCAGGATCATGACCTGAGCCCAAGGCAGACGCTTAACCAACTAAGCCACCCAGGTGCCCCAGATATTTTACCTCCAAACATTTAAGGAAAACCTGTGTCCACTCACTACCTGACCACGAGGCCGAAAGAATAGGAACCTCAGTGGTCACAAAGGACACAAATATAGACTTAAACTCTGGCTCAGAAAACTCAGAAACAAGCAGAAACAATGAGCCCTGGGGATGATGGAAAGTCTTATTTCCAAAGTCACCTATTATAATGCTCAACTTGTCCTGTTTTCGCCTAAAAATTGTAAACGATGGGAGGAAACAAGAAAATAGGGCCTCTAGTCCATTCACAGAGACAAAAAAACACTCCATAGAAAGTGTCTCGGAAGTAGCCGAGACACTGGAGCTACTAGAAGAAGATTTGGAGTCAGCTATTTTAAATACGTTCAAAGAGCTAAAGGATATCACGAGGACAGTGTCCGACCAAAAGAAGACTATCGATGAAGACATAAATAAGGAAAGAAATCATTGAAAGGAGCCAAACAGAAATTCTGGAGCTGAAAAGTACAATAACTGGAATTAAAACTTTACTACTTGGTGATAGGAATCTCAACTGAGATTATGCCATCTGAGAAAATTCTAACAAACCTGTTGGCCACTGCCAGTTATGCCAACATATGCACAATAGGAATCCCACAAGGAGAAGACCAAGAGAAAGGCAAAAAGAATAATTGAATAAATGAAAGCAAATAATAATAATAATAGGCAAAGCCCCCCTCCCTGCCCCAAATCTCTTTACATCAAAAAAATTTTTTTCATTAAATGCCCTTTGTTACTTAACGAGATTCACTGTCACTGTTTCCCCACAGTGTGGAAAATACGGCTGTGAAGAAGTCAACAAAGAATTCTTGCTTTGTAAAACTACATTGGAACCTAAGCCTTTTCTTCTAGAAATAGGTGTAAAATCACTGCCAAGTGCTCATTAAGCTCTTTCCTTTTGGCATCACCCTCTGTTCTAGCTGACAGGAAAGACCTCTGTCATGCCCCAAACTGGTGTGGAAAAAAAAAAAAACAAACCACCAGGAGGATGCAGCTCCCAGAGCGAGTGTTCTTCACTCATCACCAAAGGAGATGACCGCCCAAAAGGCAGAAACCACCCGGGGGCTGTCATCGCTCCGTGACACCAAAACAACGGGCTGGAAAGGTCAGTCTAAGGACTTCTTCTGACCTCATGAAACCCGGGGGATGTTGCATCTCGCTGACTTTTTCTTTTCTTCTCTGAATTGACAGAGCTGGTTGGCATGTGGTATCATGTGGCTGGAGCCACAGGGTGTATTGCTGGAGCGCCTCAGATGGTGGGTCAGCTGAGGTATGTTCAAATGCCCTCTTTTGGTTCTTGAAAAATTGGCACGAGGAGGTCTGGCATCGCTCCCCACTCAGAGAGCCACTGGATTAAATCAGCTTGCTGGTGGGAGGTGAGGCCGTGCAAATGCCCTGGGGTCAGGGCAGCGCCGTTGCTTCAGGTCCCCCCTCTGGGTCTGCAGGAGGCCCTCCCCCGATGCAAGGAGATGGGCTCCGTGGGTTGGGTCTTTTCTACTTTGAAAAGGTTTCCCGAGAGTTCCTTAGCAATCGCGGATCTTTCTGACTCTTTCTGATTCAACACTATCAAGGCTATTTCTCCCGACATAGGGTTGAGTTCAGTTGGGCTGAAGACACACGTCAAGGAAAGGTTACGTTAATCCTAAAACTGAATGCTTTTCCCATTTTGGAAGGATACTTTCTCATTTTCTTAGTTGCTGCTTTCCTGTTTTAGTTTCTCTTAAAGACAATTATAATCTTTTTTCTTTTTTAAAATGGAGTTATGGGCAGCCCGGGTGACTTAGTGGTTTAGCACCACCTTCAGCCCAGGGCCTGATCCTGGAGATCCGGGATCGAGTCCCATGTTGGGATCCCTGCATGGAGCCTGCTTCTCCCTCTGCCTGTGCCTCTGCCTTTCTCTGTGTGTCTCTCATGAATAAATAAGTAAAATCTTAAAAAATATATAAATAAATAAAATGGAGTCATCTCTGGAAAATCCTAGAATTAGGTGTGAGTGTGTAACCAGGTTAGGTGTGAATCACGCCTGACTCGTGAGTATACCCTCTGCACAGGGGCTTCTCTGCCTCCCTGGGCTATGCCGTGCAACAGGGGCTGGCCATTCACTTCACTCGCTGTGTGAACATGGGCAGCTGTACCTCTCCGTGCCTTAGTTTCTCACTTGAAAATGGGGAAGAACCAGAGTATTTACCTAATGATATCGAGGAATGGCATGTACTAAGCATTTATAAGTATTTTTGGTTGTTGTTGTTATAATAACAATGATTATTAGACTGTGAGCCCCTTGGTACACAGTAGGTGCTCAATAAATATTGAGTGGGTGGTTGAATGAATGAGTAAAAGGATAACCCTTTAAATGAGGAAGCAGCAGTGAGAACAAGAATATAACCCACAGGCCCACTGAGTGTAGGTTAGGAACTTCCTAGATCTTTCTGGATAGACAGAGTCGTTAATGCTTCTATGTCTGGTGCAAAAGGAGTATGTGTAAATAGGAACAGGGGACAATGGTGAGTCCCCATTTTTTAAGGTTTATTTATTTGATGGGGGTTAATGAAGAGCAGAAGGAAGGAGAGAGGGAATCTCAAGCAGATTCTGCACTGATCAGAAGGGAGCCCGACACGGGGCTCGATCTCACAACCCTCATAACCCAATTCAGAACCAAGAGTCGGACCCTTAACCGACTGAGCCTCCCAGGGCCCCATGAGACTCTGTGTTTTATATTTGCTGATGTAGGTATTAAAAGAATGTATTTATTTGTATATTTGATGCAAAAAAAGAAGCAGTGATGCCTGCCCAGCTGCAGAGAGACATGGCATCTGTTGGAGAGTCTGGAGACACAGGAGAGATCCCAGGAACCCTGAAGGACATTCTGGAAGCAACAGCTATTGACAGCTACAGTTGCTATAACTGAAGCTACTGCTACTGATCACGTTGCCACCAGAGGAGTTGCCTCAGAAAGACGTGGAAAACCACTGGGGACCAGGGAAGAAATGGTTGAGACACGCTTTCCTTGGGAGAGCCTTGCCAAGGGCCACCGTGGGTCCCACATTGGGAGCTACACACCCATGGACAGGTGGGGAGACCACCATGGTTCTGGCTCCAGACGTCTCTGCCTCGCAATCCTTGACTTTCTCGTGGAGGGTAGAGACTGTGAGTGTTCCAGTGTCTTCCCCTAAAGAAAGAGGCTGGTGGGCACTGGGCCAGCCTGGTCACAGGAAGCTTAGGTTTTTGGTGAAGGATGTGGGTTCCTGTCCCCACCTGTGTACCCCATTGTAGCTGAAGAAAATTTCCTGATTACCAATCATTATTTAATCCCTTGTTTGCTTTTTTTTTTTTTTTCTCCTTAGGAATTAAAATGATGGTACTATTACAAACCAGGAAAATCTGTCATAAGATAGACACTCCTCTCTTTTTGCCAGAAGCTCACTCAGTATGTGCGGGCAAGTTACTGAACGTCGCCTCCTTCTAGCATGGTTTTCCCCATCTATGAGGTCGGGCTCCCTTCCCATTAAATATGGATAGTGTTGATCTACACCTGCTGACTCTCCCCTTTGTGTTGCTGTTTTATATTCATGGAAGCCCAGCAAGGAACAAAATATAGAATTCAGTGCAGAGCTTCTGTTCTTTGGGTTTTCATTCAAAATTCAACAGGTAGATGGAACTCCCGCATAAGAAAAAGATGAGGTGACTTGGGGGAGGCGAGTCATGCCACACAGTAATGCTGCTTGGATATGGGCTGCCAAGGGCTCTGAGGGCCAAAGAGTGATCTTTCCAAAGAAAAGAGCCTGGAGACGTGAACAGCGTGTGCCAAGGTCACGCTAAGTGAGTTTTGCAGCCCCCAAAATCAGTGTCGGTGTGAGCTATGCAAACACAGTCAACTCCCATTTTCCTGGAACCAGCCTGGTAATTTTGTGCTCATCTTTAGGACAAATGGAGATGAGACAACTGCATATGGCTAATTTATCCAAAAAGCAACAAAACAACAGTACATTCTCAAGTAACTCATGTGCAAGTGTGCTAAGTACTGTCAGAAAGTGCAAAGATACTAAGCAAGCTCCCTGCCCTCAAAGAGTTGACCATATTGTTGGTGAAAGAGACCTACTAAAAATAAAAGCAAACTCCCTCATGCTGCTGGTGAACAGTGATGTTCTAAAACGCTCAGTGATGTCAATAAGTATGCCAACCAGTACTCAGGGCAGGACTAGAGTGAGAGCCAGTTGTGGAACGTCCACCAGCATGCCACTGGAGGAAGGCCACATCATCATAAAGAAGCAACGGCATGTGCAAAATGGTAGAACCTGAAACACCCACAGTGAAGGGGACAGTGCGGCGCAGTGGGAATGAAGGGAGCTGTAGTCATGGGTTCAAATCCCCATTCTGCTATTCACTTATTGGGCGAACTTAGGGGGGCCGCATAACATTACTGAGCCTCCATGTCATCACATGTAAAATGGATGGTAAAGCCAACCATCACGTGATGTCATGAGAACTAAGAAGAATATAGTTTTAAATGCCTCACACAGTGCCTGGGGCATCTGGGTGGCTCAGTCAGTTGAGCATCTGCCTTGGGCTCAGGTCATGATCCCAAGGTCCTGAATCAAGCCCCGTGTCAGGGCTCCCTGCTCAGTGGGGAGTCTGCTTCTTCTGCTCCCTCTGTGCTCTCCCTGTCTCTCTCTCTCAGATAAATAAATAAAACCTTAGAATAAAAAATAAAATAAAATAAAAATAAAATAAAAGCCCCAAACAGTGGCTGATGCATATCACACACTCAATACCGATACCAATTTATAGTAAAATATCCTAAAACCAACAAATGTAGTTTAAGCAATAGGTTTATTGAAGGGATGGGTGGGGGCATCATGTCTTGATTTCTAGGCAAGGAACGTGGAACTTACTAGGTAAACATGGGCGAGTCCCTAAAGGTTTCCGAACAGGGCAGAAGGGGAAGTGAAATGCACCCCAGGAAAATAGTAATGCAGTCATCTGTGCTCCAACCCTTCCTTCGACGTGGACACCTAGCGTAGTGCCGAACAGAAACTCAGTTATGCACACAACAGTGTCACACAAACCTGGAAAATCCCCCCAAATGCCTTCTGAATAGATTAAATCACGTTTAATCACGATGTAGTATGTTTTGTGCCTCTGGGCTTGTGCCCATGCTGCTCCCTCTACCTGGAATGCCGACTCCGAGCCCCCTTCCACCTGGAGTGTGCCCAGAGTCTGGGAGGCTCAGCTTAACCCTCCCCTCTTCTGTTCCCCTGGTCACCATGCTCTTCCCCACTCCCAGCCAAACTTCCACAGAATTAACCACCCATCCTCAGAGGTGCCACTACTGCTGCGTGGACCCAACATCCCTGCCCACCGTGTCAGCTCCATCTGCCACTCCAGCCACTGCTGCAGCTACTAGCACCGACCTCACTTCAACCAGTTTCATGCAGGGGTGATCTAATCACCCCTCTCCTCAGCCCACACCACTTGCCCCTCACTGCATGGCCCAGGCCTTCTTAGACACCAACAAGGGAACATCCCCCAGAAACCCACTAGACACACACATGGGCTAAGTGGAAGAAACATAGGGAAGGTGAAACACTCCGGGGCTACCCAAGGGTAAAATTGCCCTTTTCACCCTCCTGTAGGAAATTCCAACTCATTTTTCATAAAGGACCTTAGAAGTTCCAGTGAACTGAGCACCGATGGGTGTGGCAGTGGCCAACTCCAAAAACATCTGTGTGTACTGGCTTTCTCTCCTTTCCTGTTTCACTCTCTTGGTCCCTCCCTTTCTACTGCTCCCTTGAATTATTTCCAAATAAACTGCCTCCATGCATGTGTCTGTCTCGGGCCCTGTGTTCAGGGAAAGTCAAGCTAAGACATTGTGTTTATTTTGTATTGGTTTAAACTACATGAAATCGCCAACATTTGACCATCGTTGGTCTACAACTTCATGTGGTCTGACTAATGAATGATTTGTTTGTCTTTGGGTCTTTTTCAGCTGAACGTAAGCTTCCTGAGGTTAGGAGCAGTGTCCTGCACTTCTCATCCCCCACATCAACTACTGTCGCTGATCCCGAGTGGTCCCTCAATAAATGTTGGATGAATATGTAGTGATCCTCTTGATGTAGGTAAGGAAAAATTAAGGGAAAGTTTCTTCCTTAAGTTAGATCTCTACCTCACAGTTTAAACCAAGTTAAATGGGCAGCCTGGGTGGCACAGCAGTTTAGTGCCACCTGCAGCCCAGGGCATGATCCTGGAGACCCGGGATTGAGTCCCATGTCAGGCTCCCTGCATGGAGCCTGCTTCTCCCTCTGCCTGTGTCTCTGCCTCTCTCTCTATCTCTCTCTCTCTCTCGCTCTGTCTCTCATGAATAAATAAATAAATTTTTAAAAAAATAATTAAACCAAATTAAATCTATACAAATGAAAGATTTAAATATAAAAAAAGAAATAATTTTTTTACGATACTAAGAAAAAAACTATAGCCTAGTGGTGAAGCAGTTTCTCAAACCAAAAATCCAAGGCTGAGCGGGAAGGGCTCCACTAACAGAAGTACAGGGTGCCAGAAAGGCATCTAAGTCAAATGAGGGGCTCCCAGGAAGAGATCTCTAACCTGAGCTCTGAAAGACAAGTAGAAAGTAGTCAGAGGAGGGCCCATGGGAAGAGTATTCCAGGCAGAGGGAAGAGCCCGTGCAAAGGCATGGAGATGAGAGAGTCAGCTGGAAAAAATGAAAGCAATGGTCATGAAGCTCTCCATGTAGATACTAACTGATCCATGGAGACTAAATAGCTGGCGTTGGGTGGAGAGGTGGCAAGTCTCGTACAAACCACAGCTGTCTCAATATCACTCATCACACATCAAAACCATGAAGGGAACTAACATCAAAACCATGAAGAGATATCATCTCGCACCTGTCAGAATGGCTAAAATTAACAACATAAGAAACAACAGGTGTTGGCGAAGATGCAGAGAAAGGGGAACCGCCTTGCACTGTTGGTGGGAATGCAAACTGGTGCAGTCACAGCATGGAGGTTCCTCAAATGTTAAAAATAGAGCTGCCATATGATCCAATAATTGCACTACTAGATATTTATCCAAAAGATACAAAAATACAGATTCAAAGGAGTACATGCACCCTGATAGTATAGCAACAAATCCACAGCAGCCAAACTATGGAGAGAACCCAAGCGTCCATCAACTGATGAATGGATAAAGAAGATGTGGCCTATATATATAACATACAGCATTAATATATCACATACGTAATATACACGTAACAATACTATATAATGTGCTACTGCACATCTCTTCCAAATATATTCCATTGTGTGTGTGTGTGTGTGTGTGTGTGTGTGTGTGTAATTCAGCCATCAAAAAAAATGAAATCTTGCCATTTGCAATGACGTGGATGGAGCTAAAGTGTATTATGCTAAGCGAAATAAGTCCATCAGAGAAAGACAGATACCATATGATCTCACTCATATGTAGAATTTAAGAAAGAAAACAGATGAACATATGGGAAGGGGGAAAAGAAAAAAAAGGAGAAGGGGAAACAAGCCCTAAGAGATCTTAACAATAGACAGCAAATTGAGGGTTGATGGAGGGAGGTGGGTGGAGGATGGGCCAGACAGGTGACAAATACTAAGGAGGGCACTTGTGATGAGCACTGGGTGTTGTATATAAATGATGAATCACTGAATACTACTCCAGAAACCAATATTGCACTGTATGCTAGCTACCTAAAATTTAAATTTAAAAAAATATGTGCAATTATTAAGTAATAAGAAATTAAAATTCAAACAAAAAAAAACCAGCTCTTTTCTTGGGGGTGGGGCTCAGAGTTAGACTCGGAATTAGTCCATGCTCTCTTGATGGGGGTGGACTGGGATCTCTGTATGAGGCTAACTGGTTGCTGGATGCCCAGGGTTCTTGTAATCTCGGTCCGCTTGTGGGCACCAGCTTTGACAAGTAGCAGGAAACCCGGCCCGACCCACCCGTGAAGGGGAATCCTGATTCCACAGCTGGATCTTGCACCAAATATACATTTGCAAATAATCTCCATTCTCTTGTGATGTCTTGGGGGAGAACCACTTGGTAAGTCACCCCACAGTGGCCCAGGATCTGTTCAAATCACCTTGACCCAGCACGGCCGAGACGTGGGGTCTAACACAGAGCCGCAGAACAGGGAATGAAGCCAATCAGAGACTCTGGACACTACCCTTTATGGTCTGTGACAGTCGAAATCTTCTCTCCCATGTAAAATCCAGTGTTTGTATGATGTTGACCCTAATGGAAGGTTCCACACAGTAAGAAGATGACTGTTTGCAGCTTAAGTTGATAACTTAAGGTAACTTTTTAAATGTTCCTATTCCAAGAATTGGGCAAATTAAATCAATTTACTTGACTTTACTATAATAATGAAGGGTTTCACCATGTATCTTTAAAATCCGCTTTAAGTAAAGAAAGTACGCATTTTGCCATGAAATCCTTCAAAACAAGAGAAAGTGAAGTAACAAAACACTATGACATTCTAAAGAGGACCAACCTGTGTACTCCATGCCCCATTCAAGAACAGTAATTGAACACGAGTCCTGATAAGAGGTTTTATGGGAAGCTCATCATCTGTCATTCGTAGTAATGAGGAAAAGTCCCTCGGCTTCAGAAAGTTGGTGTGTCATTAGAGGGTAGGCATAAAAATGCCTATGTTTTTTAAATCATCTATTTTAAAACACCTGTCTTTGGCCACTTATCTACTTTTTTCAGACATCTGATAGGATAAATTGGAAGAAACTGATCAAATAATATCATCAGTATTAAGCCGAGGGAATTTCCATCGTCGTCTATTCCCCGAGTTACAACTGTGTGTTATTTATGACTCATGTCAAAAATGCCTTGGGACTTTTGCTCCTCAATTCCACAGTAGTTTATTGCCCCAAAACCATGCCCCTGTTTTACAGCAAAATCCACAGCAATAAAGCAAGAAATCAGAAAAATCGGCATTTGATATCCACAGCTTAGCATTCTCTGCTCCTTGGGACAGTCGGGAGGAGATCACAGAAAGGGTCTCAGTGACCTTGCAGGAGCTGCAAACCACTGTGATGTGAATTATAATAGTCTCCTTTCCAATAATACATTACAGACTCCATGCACTTAGGCGTCCTCAGGATTTCTCAGTAGGAACCAAAATTATTCCAGCACACACCACATTTTTCTTATCACGCAGCTTCCATCAATACATTTATGATCTCTTTAAAGCACACAATAGAGGGCACACCTATGCACTGTGCCTGCATTTATCCACAAGTGCTCAGATAGATACATAAGCCAATAAATCCTAAATAACTAAATAAAAGAATGAAAATTCTTATCCGGGGAGTGAATGCATGGCTGCTCACGTTCAAGATCTGTCCTAATAGAAACTGAGTGAAAAGCCAAACAAAAGCAAGCTGGTGGAGGTGAGCTGTGAAGGTCAGGGAGATGAAGGGACCAAAAAGAGGCCTATTGAGACCCTTGGCATTAGCTGAGAATGAGTCCCCAGATCATCAGGGGTCCCCATCGTCAAGCAAGTCTCTCTATAGGATAGGATTCCTCAATAAAAAGCAATAAAATACAAATGGAAACACAATGCCCTTTCAGACTCACGCCAAGAACAACAAAACCACATTGAAATGTCAATGCCCGCTGCTAGAAGTCCTGCTGGGGACCTAGCCGGACCCCAGGGTCCCCATCCTGCCCAGGCTTCTCCTCAGCTTTCTCACAACCTGAATGATTGATTCGCTCACAGCACGAGCAAGTCACATTTGTCCCTCGGGACGATGAAAAATCATCAGATGCCATGATTATAGAAATGATGGCCAACATGTAGGGAGGGAGTGCCAACTGGATACCCGCACTGAGCTCAATGTCGTCTATGTGTAAGCTCATATAACCTGCACCTCTAGTGAAGGAGACTCGGGCAATTATGATCCCGGTTTTACAGATGAGAATCTTAAGCTTAAGGAATTAGACACCTCAGCAAGAGTCTGAACTGCTCCCATCCAGGTGTTCACCTCTTTGTGCTCCCCCATCTTTGCCCCACAGTCCAGCGAGGTGGCTCCCCTGGAAACACACTCGACTGATCCTGTCGGTCGAGCCAGTCAAAAATCCCAACTTCAACCCAAGAGCAAGGGCAGCTCAAAACTGGCTGCTGAGCCCCAGCAGCAGGCCAAAAAGAGGAGCCATGGACTCCCACTGCTGAGTCCAGCAGCCTTGGGGCCCAGGAGACATCTGCCTGCAAGCTCACTTTTTCCTAAACCAGACTGAATCTCTTCAGTTCCTTGCTGTGCCCTCCCTGCCTCTGATGATGGGAGACAAGAAAGCACTCCACACCCCAAGGAAGACCTGAGCCCCCCAAGCCTGGCACCATCATCAGCTGGAGCCAAGAGGGAGCCAGGTTCCAGCAGCACACACTGCCCTTCCACCCAGTACCACGACATGCACCCTAGCTACCACCCTCTGCCTTGTGACCACAGGCCCTTTGTCCTACTCCAGCAGCCACCCCCAAGCTGCCCAGGGCCCTAAAGCATCTGGGATTACCTTTCAGACCCCATCAGCTACCATCACTCACCCCCCACCTCTGAACTCTCCACGATACCTGCCAGGGTGATCACATAACAGTCCTCAGTGAAATCTCTGATTCTCAGCCTCTCCAGGACCATTTCCTTTACCTCTTGCTCTAAAACCTGAGGATACCACTTCTCCCATAACCCCTTCAGGTGGTGGCCATTTACTCCCTGACACCCCTTAAACCACCGGGCAGGAGACAGGGTAGCTGTCCTATGATCCTCACTGCCACTTCTAGAACTTTCTTCCTCCTACATCCTCCAACCTCGGCTTTGATCTTATGCCATCACACTGTTCCCATCCACTACCCCTCTTGGTTATAGTCATCTACCGAGTCCCAACACCACCCCTCATTCCTCTAAGATTTTTGCTCTTGACTCACTGTCACTTCCTCCAACAGCGCTCTCTTCAAAAATCCTTGGTGATTTTAATATCCTCAGGGATGATCTTGCCAATAGGCTGCCTTTTCATATCCTACAGCTCTCCTCCTCCACCCTACCTCAGCCACTCACTCCTATGGTCATACTCTGGACCTTGTCATTTCTGATAATGACATCCCTTCCACGATATTGATTTCAAGTATTTTATTCATATATCCAACTGCTAATTTAATATCCCCATTTGTCTAAAGGCCATGTCAAACTTGGCAACTCCATCCTTCCAGGCTTGCGGACCATTTTTCTCATACCCCACATCCAGTCCATCAAGAAATCCCAGTGGATCTACTTTCAAAATATTTCCAGAATCCAGGTGCCTGGGCAGCTCAGTCAGTTAACCATCTGACTCTTGATTTCCACTTGAGATCAAATCCCACATCGGGCTCCAAGCTGAGCATGGAACCTGCTGAAGATTCTCTTCCTCCCTCTCCCTCTTCTCCTCCCTCCTGTGCTCTCTCTTTCTCTCTCAAATATGCATATACATATTTCCAGAATCTAACCACATCTCGCCAACTCACCATGACTGCCCCAAAGGGCACCACTACCATCTCTCACCCAGGTTTGGGCAGCAGCCTTCCCAGTGGTCCCACTGCTCTACCCTTGGTCACTCTCCTCATCTCCAGTGTCTTCTCAACACAGTAGTACTCAAAGCAAATCATTTAAAACACACATCAGTTTCCAGCCTTCTCTTCTCAAAAGCTCTCTGCTGGTTTTCTGTCATACTTAAAGTAAAAACCGGTCTTTCCAGTAACTTCAAAGACCTTAGAGGTCTTCCAATCGAGGGCTTCTCTGACTACACAACTTCATGACAGCCCCTCTACACCCTCTCTCCCCACCCTGTCGCCTTTTCTGGCCTTTTTCCCCTTCATTTGCTGCCATCTTCACGTCCTAAACTTTACTTCTATCTTCAGTGTCTACCTCCACCTGGTGGAACGGCAACTCCTCGCAATAGGGCTGAATATGTCCTCACGTTCAAGTCCTAGGCAATTACAGGAAGCAGTGGGATCCAGTGAAAAGTGCATTGACTTTGACCGAAGCCAGTTCTGGGTTCAGATTCTAGCCGTGCCACCTGCTAGCTGGGATACCCAACCCCTTTGGAATTCACATTGCTCATCTGCCAAAAGGGACCAGTATTTATCTGGCAGGGCTGCGATGAGGCATAAGTGAAGCTATGTGCGTCCAACAGCCACTACAGCATACGCCCATAGAGGCTCAGTAGTGAATGTTATGATTAGCAGGTGGCTCCTCTGAGTCCCGCAAGGCTGCACATCCCGTGGGGCCCAGGCATTGCTGTTTTCATTTTGAGTTCCCCTTAGCACCTAATTCTGGCCTGCAGGTGTCAGCGCCAAGCGTTTTGTGGTGGACGATGAAAGGACACGTCACTTTACATGGTGTCTGGCAAACTTTTGAACCCAAGGAGTATCACAGACTTTAAGAGTTTTAGAACAGTTTGAGCCCATGGGGATTAAGGGCGTGGTAGCTGTGGGATTATGACAACAGCATCAGGGGAGTATTAGGCCAACGTAGTTTCATCCTTGCTTTAGCTAGTCATCAGCTCTTCCGAGGTAGATATTATAGATTGCCCTACACTGTACCATTCTATCCCCAGGGGCCTTGCCACACATGCTAGAGGCTGGAAAACAAGACTCATTCCTCCGATCCCTTTAGATCTCAAGATCCTCCTATTACCTGGCTTCTGCCAAGCAGGCACACCACAGCAGATGCAAAAATCCTGGCCATCAGAACAAAGGACCCGTATTTTGGGGTGTGGTGCTGGCTGAGGCCAGTTGGTCCTGCACATGAGGCAGGGTTTCCTGATCTCCCAGCAGAGGCAGCAGCACCCTTGGCAGGCAAACTCTGCAGTGTTGTGCTGGGAGTCATTGCTGGCAGCTCCGCCTAGAGCCTCTTCTCTAGCCTGTTTAGCAAAATGTTCCCAATCTGGTATTGGTAAAACACTGACTAGAGGGGTTGCTGCCAGCTGGAACTGCCGCTACTTCTTTATTGAGGAGCCTAGCTAGCCACTGTAGATCAAGGTTCTTTCACGGGGTAGAAGGCACTTGAGATAGGACCCCAGGCTGGTTCTAACTAAACTAAACAGGAAAAAAGAGGAGACAGGTTTGTCCCTCCCAACAAGGGGGTACGGGAAGGACAGAGGAAGGGGAAGAGACAGTGAGGTATGTGTGTTCCAACTACCCCTCTCTGGGGCAGCATGCAGAGAGGGGAGGCGTGTTACACAGAGGGCAGCCCAGCCAAAGCAGAGGAACCTACACACCCCGCTCCCTTGCCGGGGGGCAGAGCCCTGGCAGGCCACCTCCACGACGACATGGGTGATCTCAGGCCTGGCTCCTCGATGGCCTCAGGTTTTCGGAAATTTCCATACACCTGACAGTGAGCTGCAATGAACAAATTGGAGAATAATATGCAGGGCACTCTAATTTTTGTACTTAAAAATGGACCCTCTGTAGTGTATTTGTGCAAAAAATACACTACAGACCTTTAGTTGTGCAAAAAAAAAAAAAGTCGCACAATTACATGGCAAATTGTGAGCCATGATTACTTCTCACAGGAAATGAAAGGGAGTCAGAGGGGAAGAAACTTCACTTTTGCAGTTACAATGTTCAGTATTCTGCGGATTTTCAAAAGTGAACGAGGACTTCTTTTGTAATCACAAAACTCTGTCTGCCTCTTCTTCCCTCGCAGCTACTAGCCACATGGGAAGAGCCGTGTGGGGGGCAGCGTCGTCAGGAGTGTTTCACTGAGATTTGCTCTAGAGGCTTTCTATTTACACTTGGCTGTTACACGGACACATGAATATTCAAAAAGTTTCCTTCTGTTGCTTCTGAGAAAACGGACGTTGGTGACATCACAATGACGAAGTGGGCAGTGGTTCTCAAACTTGAGCAAACATCAGAATCACCTGCTGGGCTTGTTAAAACACAGATGGCAGGCCCACCTCCAGAGCTCCTGGCCCCACACCCCTGGGGTCAAGGGCATGCCTCTGAGACCCTCTGCTCTACACCCCTGCTTCTCAGGGTAGTCCCAGAACCACCAGCAGCAGCAGCCCCAGGGCACTTGTGAGGAACCCAGAGCCTCAGACTTTCTCCCAACCCCATGGAGGTGGAAGCCGTGTTCTAACAAGAGCGAAGCCGGGGTCACATGCATGCAGCAGCTGGAGAGCCCTGCCCCAGACATCCAGAGCTCTCGGCCCCAACACTTCAAGATGCTCCCAAAGCACGAGCCACCCATGAGCTCCCTTCCACGTCCCAGCCCTGTGATGTGCTGAGGCAGGTCAGTGCCCTCTTGGAGGCCTGGGGACAGGGGATGGAGGGAAGGAGATCCTGTCTATAAGAGGGGAGACCTCAGCCACAGCTTCTCAGTGTCTTGTGGCAGGAACACTTTTTCTCCCCTTAGGCACATTTCTGCAGCTCTGGGGAGCTGTCTTCTTGACACAACAGGGCTGCGGAGTTACATCCTCCTGAACACTGAGATGCAGAGGGCTGACCCCATTCTGGATGGATCCCCCCCCCCAACAACTCCACTTCATGGGTCCTCCCCCACCCTAGGCCTTCCTGGAAATGCTCAGTCTGCAAAGCCACGGTGTGAACAGAACACAAGCCAGCCAGACTGAAGGCCTTCTAGGCGTTTTAGAGACCAAAACCAGCATGATGCCCACCACTTAATTTCATCCCAGAGCCCATATGATGAGATGGAGTCTTCAGGCCACCTCTGCCTGGACTTGCCTCACAGCCCTCCCCACTGCAGGGAGGGCCCAGCACAGAGGACCCCACGCCAACCCGTAGGAGATGAGCACATCGAGTCTGGAGTTCTTTCCCTCCAAGACGAAATCAGGAGAGGAAAACTGACATTACAAACACACACACAAACAGGTTTCAGCTGTTTTTCTCTACTGATTTACAAAGATGTGTTTCTCCAGAACTCATTTGAATGTATCAACCCTAAGGCACCTGATTGGCTCAGTCGGTGGAGCGTGTGACTCTTGATCTGGGGGTTATGGGTTCAATCCCAACCCACAAAGAAATCAGTGGTGTTGACTGGTCTCCAAAACACAATGTCAAGGAATGAACAATATGCTGAAGGTTTGGAGAGAAATCAACTTTACAACTGGGAAAAATAAAACAAAACGATAATTTCCAAGTAAATAAACAGGTATAGTCCTTTCATTTAAAAAAAAATGTGGTTAAAAAAAATCCTACCTCTTATGAACACTAACACTTGTTAGGAGTTTACTGTGGACCAGGCACCAAGCTAGATCTTGATTTTCACACTGTCCTCTGCAGCAACAGGGGCTGCTTTCACTCCCAACACTCCTCACATCAAATGTGTGGGCTTTTTCTACACCAACGACCAGTTCTCCAACACTCCAGCACCAAATGGGTGGGTGTCCCACAATTCAGCTCAATGCTGACACTAACTATTGGGAGTTCACATCAAACCCCACAGGTTGAAGGACTCTGTCCCACAAGACTTCAGGTTGCAAGTATTGGGTACCTAGGATACCCACTCCCTGTGTGACAAAGTTGAGGGTTCCCACACCACCTCATTTCAGATTCAATAATTTGCTAGAACAGCCCACAGAATTCAGGAAGATACTTGATTTAGTATTACCAATTTATTATAAAGGATACAAGTGAATAGCCAGATGAAGGGTCTGAACCCCATTGTTTAGATATTTGGAGGGGGGGCAGCTCATTATACAGGTATGACTGAATCATTGGCTACTGGTGACTGAACTCAACCTCCAGCCCCTCTCCCCACCCAGGATGTCAGGAGGTGGGAATAAATTTCCAACCCTATATCCAAGACTTGGTCTTTCTGGAGACTGGCCCCCATCCTGAAACTACCTAAGGGCCCATGAAGAGTCATCCCATCAGAATAAAAGACGTTTGAACACTCCTATCACTCAGGAAGATACAAGAGTTTTAGGAGCTCTGTGCTAGGAACCTGGGACAAAGACTAAATAGTTTTCTATGATACTACAAATGAGATATCATTCTCTTCTTCGTACATATGGGAAATCTAAAACTCAGAGAGGTTAATTAATTAACTTGCAAAAAGTCATATAGCTAGTAACCTGAGTAGGCTGCTTTGAACCTATAGGTTTAATCGATAGTCTGTGCCACCTTCCAACCTTAGGGCCTAAGGGGGAACCTCCCTTGAAAAAAAATAAACACAATGATGGCAAGAATATCCAAATGCTTCTGAAAATACTGGAGGTGTCACCTTGCTTTTGAGTAAAGGTAACTCAGGAGTAACAATTAGGACATATATCTATGTCGCAGAATGATCTGGAGGCCCAGATGGCTCAGGCACTATTTAGATACGTGACAAGGCCATTGTTCCCATCACTAGAAGGGGAAGCAAAGCTGTGGCTCAGCTGGAGACCAGGCCATCATAGCTGCCGGCTGAGGAAACACTGCACCTAGTCATGGCCCAAGCGTTAGTGCTGACTGGTCCCCCATGTGTGGAAGGCCCAGCCCATGCTTCTCAATCTTCCAACCTAGGAGACTCATTCCTCACTGTCACGGTGGAGAGAAAACAACACACATATAAACAGGCTAAGGCTGAGAAGAGCTCGGCTTCACCCACAAGGAGATAAATTAAAGAAATTTGCTTAGGTTAGTTTCAAACGGGAAGAGGCAGGTGGTTTTTATGATAAAACCAAACATGTGTTGGAGGGTGGGCAGCTTCACAACAGATGGAATCCTCTTTTTGTAAATGCTAACCCTCAGAACCTTAGGTCAGCCGTATGCAATAGTGGGGGGCAGGAAGGGTGGGATCGATGCCACTCCCATATAAAGTGCAGAAAACACCCGAACTTGTAAGCATACAAGAGAAAGAGAAGGCTAGCAGAAGTGCAAGTGGGAGTATTTTTAGAAAGAAAAGCCAGGTTAGTGTTTAAAACTGGCCTCAGGGCGCCTGGGCTGGCTCAGTCGGTAGAGCATGCAACTCTTGATCTCAGGGTTGTGAGTTCGAGCCCCACAGTGGGTACGGCGATTACTTAAAATCTTACAAGAAAATACTAAATAAATAAGACTAGCTTTAAAGCAAGTCACATAAAGCACATTAAACAGAAATGGACTCAAAGACCTTGTTGAGACAAAACAGAGGAAATTAGAATCATAAGCAGATTTATGAGTGGTCATAACGATAGATACCATTTATTAAGAATCTACTGATCACCAAATAAGATAGATATCATTCCTATTTTACAGGTGGGGAATGTGAGGCTTAAAGAAGTTCAATAAAACAAAGCAGATGCTACAGATGATGAAAACCAGAGCCTTGATCCGCATCAAGGTTGAGCTAAATCCAGAGCCCGTCAATTATTTCAGACTATATTGAAAATGGCTACAATTTTTTTCAGACCACAAGTTGGGAAATGGCATCCAGGTTGAGGTGTGCCTGGAAGGCCTGGAGTGACTGCTGTCCGTGACCTGTCCAACATCTTTTTCCTCCTTTCCTCCTTCCTGTTCAAACCTCAATCATGTTATATATGTCTTTAAATAATTTCCAGCTTCCAAGGGAGAGTCCTGATTGAAATAAGAGGATCCTTGATTGGTGTTTTCCCAACCACTGCTACTGGTCTGTGGGTGAGCACATGGCCCAGTTACACTGAAGGGAGGGGGTTATAGTCAATATGGTAGAGATACTCTTCTCTTTCCTCTGGAAAAAAAACTGGCAGCCATGTGATAGCCATGAAGAAAACCAGGGGAAGACAAAGCCAGCACTCCACGAATGGCATTGTAGCAAGATGGGGAAAAACTGGGTCTGTGCAAAAAAAAAAAAAAAAAAAAAAATTTCCATTGAGCTGCTGACTTAGCAAATTTTCAAAACTGTCATACTTCTGAACTTCTTATTATGTGAAATAAAAGGTGCTTTTATTTTTAACTAATTTGAGGCACAGTTTCTATTATTGGTATATAAAAGCATCCTAGCTGGTATTGGCTCCCTGCCTCAATCATCTTCTTTAAAGCCTACCAAGTAGCCATGTTCCACAATTAGAGATTTAGTCCTTTGAATATTTATATTCCTTAATAGGTAATAGATAAATAATTATATAATCTTAGAGAAGGGACCGTTTTTCCTTTTTTTTAAATTTTTTTTATTTATTTGAGAGAGAGAGAGCACGCATGGGCAGGGGGGAGAGGCAGAGGGAGAGGCCGATTCCCCACAGAGCAGGGAACCAGATTGGAGAGCAGCACCAGATCCCGGGACCCTGGGATCATGACCTGAGCTGGAGGCAGATGCTTAACCTACGGAGCCACCTGGGCACCCAAGACCATTTTTCTTATTACTACACGAAAGGAAATTATTCACAAAGGAAAATATTAATACATTTAACTACATAAAAAGTTAAAATTTTTCAATAAGAAACACCATAAATAAACTTTAAAGGGAAATGAAACCAAAGAGCAGTTTTTCTGCATATAATGCAGAGCTAATATCCTTTCTATATAAATAGCTCTGCAAATAGATGAAAATCGCAAGAGAAAATATACAAAGGATATGAACAAGCAACAGACATTCAATCCATTTTTAGTGTTCAAGTTTACTCAGAATCAAGGACATGCACATTAGAATATAAGAGTATGCTCACCTACCCAATTGGGATTGGTTACTTTTCCCTTAATAAGGACGACCTTGTGAAGGAAAGGACCACCTCATGATGCTGGCTACCAGCTGAGGTTCCTGAGCTCACTCACTCTGCCTCAAACCAGGCTGGGCTGCTCATCACGGTGGAGGGAGGAGTGGGGAGGGAGCGGAAACACAGGCTTCTCCAGGCCTTGCCTCAGGACTGGCATGCCATCACTTCCCCTGCCTTCCTTTGGCCAAAAACACGTCACAAGGTCAGGGAAGAGTTGGGGGGGGGGCGGGAAATGACACCGCCTCTTGAGGGGAGACTTGCAAAAACGCACTGAAAAGGTTCAGATACACGAAGAGATGGAGATGGAGAATTGGGGCCAACTCTCAAGCAACCTGTCACAAGCATGTGCTACATTATCCCCATGATGCTTTAAAAAAATGAAATGTATCTGTAATATAGTACATATATTTTTTTTTCTTTTATGTTTGTGATATGTGGGTAGACAGATAGTCCACAAAAACCTATCCTCTATGGCACAGGCACTACACAACACAGAAATGGCCAGTAAGACTATGAAAAGAGGAGCAACACGCTGGTCACCATGGGAATGCACATTTAAGCCACGACGTCATTACCTACCCACTGGCATGGAGAAATGAGACCGAACAAATGTTTAAAACCTGACAATACTATAGAGTAGTGAAGTGTGGCGTTTCTGGGCCTCGCATACCACTGGTAGGAACGTCAATGGGTAGAGAACCACAGTGGGAATTGTCCATGTCAACTCTAACCAGCACAGACACACCTCATGACCCAGCAATTCCACCCCCAAACATACCCCCATATCCCCCAAATGAACATGAAGGAACATGTTTAAGAATATTCATAGAAGCATACTCATAGCAGCCAAACTCAACCCAAGGGTTCAGCAACAAGGGAATGCATGAGTGGCGAGGGGGGGTTTTCCCCACAAAATGGAATACCAGACCAGGAAATGAAGTGAAATGGAGAAAAACACACTCCCAGCAGTAACAGTGACAACTCCCACGACATGTTGGTGACCAAATGAAAGCAGGCCCCCAAAACTACATACCTTACGGTGCCCCTGAACCGGGGAAGAGCTAACCCGTGCTTACGGAGATCAGGAGAGCACTTACCTTTGACCACAGAGCATCCAGACGTGCCACCAGGCACTGCCAACATGCCTGGCTCTGGGTCTTGACGTCACCTCCTAAGACCTCATGCTGTACACCGGGAACGTGGGCTATTTTGCTGTAGGGACATTGTACTTCAGTGACAATATTTACAAAATGATTGTAAAAATTCGACTGGGGTTTGAAATGCTCGCTATTAAAATGCACATGCCTCTCACAGGGGAGATTCCTCAGTTTACCCCACCCCAGGGCCCCCTCCCCACCCCCAGAAGAGGGCAGGGCGGCAGGTGGAGAGTCCCGGGACCCGCACCCACAGCAGGGCCTCGTTTAGAGCGAAACGAGCTGAGCTCCCTCGGCTCTTGGGCAGCTCTGTGCGACCCAGGCGTCCCGGCCCTGCTCCCCGCTCGGAGCCAGCTGCCTTCATGCTCTTCCAGGCTCTTTCCAGGCCCTTCCCCGGGCACAGCGCGCAAGGCAGCAGGGCCCGTGATGCCTGTTTCGGTGACACCGCCAAGTTGTCAGAGTGAAACAGGTTTAAAGGGACCCAGGTGAACCCACCTCCCCTCTCCTCTTCAGCTTCTATTTCTCCGCCTCATGCCTCGTTGTCAACACATTTAGGATGTTTGAGAAAAGTGAGGGCCTGGTCCTGGGGCTTGGACTGCCTAAGGGGCACTGGGGACAACCGCCAGGATAGAAGGAAGGACAGAAGTAAAGAGGCCGTGGACGTTCCGGACGCTGCATTCAGGCGGATTATTAATTCGGGTCAATGCATTTCCGTAACAGCTGGGGAAATTTATCCAGGCTTGGCTTAAGGATTTTAAAATGTGCTGCAGTTTGCCCCAGATGGATCTTCAAATACATAGGATTTTAACCAGCATCATGTTCGTGTGTGTCTGGTCTGGATCAACGTAGGTTAGTTAAGAATAAATTTGATTTGCCAAGTATATCCAAGCAGGGCGCTGTTGTCTGCAAATATTGCTCACGGTAGTCAAAGGGACGTAGGAAATGAAAGGAAACGAATTTTCAAAATAGAAAATCAAATACTGTGCTGTTTCTGGACTGACAAAACCCGTTGCGAAAGAACAACACAGATGTGCTTTTTTAGCTGCAAGAACCTATTCTCCTTGTAGCCGTGCGTGACTAAGTCCTGGGAAATGTAAATAAAATCAAACACCATGTGGCAGGTGGAAACTTGGGAGTTATTTTGACCTCGTGTCATACACCATGGAAGCCAACCGATGCCCCGGCTAAATCCTAACACAAACAAGGGAATGCACAGATTTTTCATAGGCCAAGATCAGAGTAACCTCCAAGAAACGCCCTGATGGCTCTGCTCACCTCCCAACACAACACCATGACTGCCTGCATGACAAAGGCAGGAGCATCAGACCAGCCTCCTTAGCACCCCAGATAGTCTCAGAGATCCTACATTCTTGGGCAGCCCTGGTGGCACAGTGGTTTAGCGCCGCCTTCGGCCCAGGGCATGACCCTGGGGTCCTGGGATCAAGTCCCGCATCAAGCTCCCTGCATGGAGCCTGCTTCTCCCTCTGCCTGTGTCTCTGCCTCATTCTCTCTCTCTCTCTCTCTGTCTCTCATGAATAAATAAATAAAATCTTAAGAAAAAAATCCTACACTCTGGATTCCATACACCAATTAAAGGAAAACCTATATTCTCCTGCCGCCCAGCAATAGCTGTCTTTATCAAGGGCTGTAACTGGGCACAAGGCCAGACTGAGCAGGTTTGTTTGAATGGAGATGATCTAATACAACTGCTGGACATGACAACAGGAAAGAAACAGGAAAGCCACTGAGCAGATGCCTGAGGAGTCCAATCCTATTTTTAATTTTCATAAGATGATTAAGTCTCAAGAGCACCCAACAGATCCTGCGGCATGAATCTTCATTCACTCACCCGTCATTTACTTGGACCATCAGCTGTGTTGGGGGAAGGAGTGATCAGTAGTTGGCCACGCTCCCTGGCTAGGAGGCAATGGATGTGTAGACGGAGGGACTGTGTGTGAATACCCACGTGAAAACAGGTCGTAGGAGCCAGCGTGTAAGAAGCGCTGCAGAGGAGCGAACATGGTGCTGGAACTCAGCTCGCTAAGGGCCTCCGACAAGTGCAGCCAATGGCCAATCAAACGTGGCAGGGCCCCAAACCCTGGCACCTGGAAAGGCCGCCCTATAAAGAAGAAGGGCCTCTGCAGATGGGATTGAGTTAAGGATCTGGACATGGGGAAGTTATCCTGGATGATTTGAGGGAGCACAAACTCTGATCGCAGACATCCTTATCGGGGACGCCTGGGTGACTCAGGGGCTGAGCATCTGCCTTCGGCTCAGGGCGTGGTCCCAGAGTCCTGGGATCGAGTCCCACATCAGGGTCCCCACAGGGAGCCTGCTTCTCTGTCTCTCTCTATCTCTCATGAATGAATGAATGAATGAATGAATAAATAAATAAATAATAAATAAATAAATAAATAAAATCTATCTTTTAAAAAAACACACAGTAAAACAAAAAGCAAGCATCCTTAGAGGAAGGAGGCAGAGGGACATTTGGTGCAGACACACAGAAGAGAAGGCCATGCGAGGACAGAAGAGATTGGATGAATGCAGCCACAAGCCTTGGGATGGCAGGAGCCACCAAAAGTTGAAAAAGTGAAGGAAGAGCTCTCCGCCAGAGCCTCCAAAGGGAGGGAGTGCAGCCCGCCGACACCTTGACTGGGTCTCTGGCCTCCAGAATCAGGAGAGAAGACAATTCTTTGTTTTAAGCCACTTAGGTTTGTGTCGGTTTGTTCAGGAAAAAGGAAAATAACATACCAAGAATTTGGAGAGACTCTAGAGGGTTAAAAAAAAGAAAACTGCATGCACTGGGTGTGGAGATGCAAGGGGAGAGCCAAAGGTTGATCCGGCTGGAGCATAAAATGCAGAATGGTGGGATGAGAAGGGCCTTGAGCTGGGTTATGGGGGGCCCCGGGGTTGCTGCTGAGATTTCACCCCATGTGTATTCATGGTGAATGAGGGGGAGCTCTTGCAAGATTTTAAGCTGTTTACATTTTAAATTTACACTTTAGAAAGGCCTCTCTGTCCACACTGTGGGGACCCTCCCCTGCCACCCCCACATCAAGTGTACCAGGAAATCCTATGGGCCCTATATTCCAGGTGCATCATTCTTACTTCTCCCCCTGCAGCCACTGTGAGCATTCTGTCCAAGCTACTGTGTGCACTTCTAGACTTTAAAATAGTCTCCTGAAAAAAATAAATAAATAAAATAAAATAAAAATAAAATAAAATAAAATAAAATAAAATAAAATAGTCTCCTGGCCTCTCTCTCTCTCTCTATATATATATATATTTCATATTTATTAATATATAATATATATTAATATAATGTATAATATATAATAAATATTAAATAAGTAAATAAATATTAAATAAATATTAAATAAATAAAGTAGATGAATTAAAATAAATATTATTTATATTTATTAATATATTATATTAATATAATATATTGATTTATTAATATATTGATATATTAATATTTATTTATATATATAGAGAGAGGAACACACAAAAAATATATAAGGATAGAACTGAATAATCTTTGACCCAGAAACAGCCCATTCAATAAACCTACCTTAAAGAGAGAGCTGTGGGAAAAGCTACACTAAGTAGATGACCAATACGGATACACCAATATGATTGATAAAGACAGAGACATGCAGCTGTGTGACAACTATGTTAGAATAGCACCAAAAAAATGTCTAATACTAGGGATCACTGGGTGGCTCAGCGGTTTAATGCCTGCCTTCGGCTCAGGGTGTGATCCTGGGGTCCCAGGATCGAGTCCCACGTTGGGCTCCCTGCGTGGAGCCTGCTTCTCCCTCTGTGTCTCTGCCTCTCTCCCTCTCATGAATAAATAAATAAAATCTTTTTTAAAATGTCCAATACTGAAAGAATGCTCCGTCACTTGTAAAATATTATTCAATCAGAAAATATTTTCAATCGTATACACAAAACAGTAATGAAATGGAATCGATTGATGATTTATCTTAACCAATCGGATTAGAATATGTATTTAAGTGATGGTACCTAATTTGGCATAAGTGCAGGGGTACGTTAATATTCGAAATAGGCACAATCTCTTTCAAGGACAATCGGGTCATAGGTGTAAAATGCCTGGCCCAGCAATAATAGGTTAGGATTTATGCGAAGAATAAAAGGAGAGATGTACAAAAGAGTCATTTCTATGAATGCTAAACAATGTTGATTAATTTTTTTCCCTGTAAAAAGAAGAAGTATGACCAACTCAAATTCACAACGATATCTGGTTGCTTAAATATATTATGATCTATTCTGGTATATCCATGGAACGGATTACAATGCAGCCCTTCAAAATGTGCTGAAGAAGATTACTAAACAGCACGGAGGGCAGCCCCGGTGGCGCAGCGGTTTAGCGCCGCCTGCAGCCCAGGGCGTGATCCTGGAGACCCTGGATCGAGTCCCACGTCGGGCTCTCTGCATGGAGCCTGCTTCTACCGCTGCCTGTGTCTCTGCCTCTCATTCTCTCTGTGTGTCTCTATGAATAAATAAATAAATCTTAAAAAAAACAGCACGGAGATACTTACAATGTTATTAAGCTAAAAGAAAGTCTCAAAGTAGTATGTTCAGCAATTTATGTCCAGAAAACGTGCAGAAGATGGGAAGGGCGTATGTCAAAAGGCTCAGAGTCATTTCTGATGGTGCGACTACACATCCTTTTTTGATTTATTATTTATGATTATCTCCTTTACCCAATATTTCAACAATAACTACATAATACTTTGAAATCAGACTCAAAATATTTTGCTCCTATGTTAATATGTGGGTAAAGTCTCACAATGATCTTTTAAAAAAGTAAACTACTAACCTATACATGAGGTTTGATCCCAAGATTGTGTATATGCTCCCCAAGAAAAAAGAAAGGAAAAGACCAAAATACTAACAACATTTAGGAGTAGGGGTCCAGTTCTGGGGAAAATGGGATAAGCAGGTCCAGCCCTGTCTCTCCCCAAGTGAAAACCTGGACATAACACAAGGACCAGTGATCTGAGGACTCTGGAAGCGCAGAGCAGCAGGAGGACTGGGGACGAGGGTCGGCATTGGAAGTACCCCAGACCTAGTGCAGAGCTTACCATGCTATGTGACTTCCATTAAGCATGAAAGCCCCTGCCTGGACTGGAAGTGCTGGGAGACCCCTGGGGAGGAGTCGCAGGGGGCAGACGGCTCCAGCAGCCTGGAAGCCATGGTGCAGGCAAAGTCCACCACCTGCAGCCTACCTAAAACTAGGGAAGAACTTTCTCCATCAAAGAGCTATATTCCCAAAAGAATAGAGTGGATCCTGTGGCTCTTTTCACCGGGTGTCCCCTCGGTGTTCATCCCAGGAAACCCACCCAGTTGTGGGGGTGCACCCCAGAGCCCACCCAGTTGGGGGAATCCACCCCAGAGCCCACCCAGTTGGGGTTGTGCACCCCAGAGCTTACTCAGTTGAGGGAATGCACCCCAGGGCCCACCCAGTTGCAGAAGTGCACCCCAGAGCCCACCCAGTTTGGGGGAATGAACCGCAGAGCCCACCCCATTGCAGAAGTGCACCCCAGAGCCCACCTGGTTGGGGGGTGCACCACAGGGCTGGGTGAGCAAAGACACCAGAAAGACAACTCTGGGGGGCCAACGGAGAACTGAAGCAATCACGGAGAGAAAGGAGAGAAAGGAAAATCAGTCCCATCAAGGTGTTGATGAGCCCTGGACTCACCGCCAAGCTGCACCTGTGCAGGTTGAATTCCCCAGTGACTTTGGGGGCTGACCTAAGAGCTGCACCACTACCCATGTGGTCATCTGATGGGCACACATTGGATAGATCTGAAGGGCACCACAAAGCTATCCACAAAAGTCTGGTGAGGAATTTGGAGCCCGAAATCTCTTGGACATCAGCCCCAGCAGTACATTTCTGGATCTGCTTCTGCAGGCCCAGGACTGCATCCATAGGGACTATTACAAAAAAGCTTGTGTGCAGCCAAGGGAGCCATCAGCAAGAGGAAAAGGCACCCTACTGAATGGGAGAAGGTGCTGCAAATGATATCTCTAATAAGGGGATAATACCCAAAATATGTAAAGAACTCATACAACTCGATACCAACACAAAACAAAATGAAAACCAACTACCACATAGACATGGAAGTTATGGGATTTGGACTCTACAGCAGCTACTACGAAATTCCTCCTCCCGGTGGGGGCGGGGGCGGGGGCGGGGGGAGCATTCTTGAACAAAAGAAACAGAAGACAGAAACAAGAGCCAAGTTGAAGATCTCAAGCAAACCAAATTCATCGGAAGGGCTCCTCAGCAGAACAGAGATGCCCTGGGAAGAGCCAGCACATATAAGGACAAACCAGTAGAAATTATACAGGTTGAGGGATCCCTGGGTGTCTCAGTGGTTTAGGGCCTGCCTTTGGCCCAGGGTGCAATCCTGGAGTCATGGGATTGAGTCCCACGTCAGGCTCCCGGCATGGAGCCTGCTTCTCCCTCCTCCTGTGTCTCTGCCTCTCTCTCTCTCTCTATGTCTATCATACATAAATAAATAAATAAATCTTAAAAAAAGAAATTATACAAGTTGAGCAACACAGAGAATAAATGATGAAAAAGAATGAATCTTTGGGTCACTTCAGAGGCCTCAGGGCAAGACCAAGAGGCCTAAAAACACTCTTGTCATCAGAGTCACAGAAAGAGAGGGAAGGGGTGGGGTGTAAAAATGAAAATTGTTTTGAAGACACAATGGCTGAAAAATTCCTGAATCTGGTGAAAGACACAAACCTGCGAATTCAAAAAGTCCAGCAACTCCGACAGGATGAATCCAAAGACACCCACCCGGACACATCATAACCAAGCTGTTGGAAACTAAAGGCAAGGGAAACATCCCAAAAGCCATAAGAAAATGATGATTTGAAGAAGGGCCGCTTTCTCCTCAGAGGCTCTGGAGTCTGGAAAGAAGAGGGCAATATTTGTTAAGCCTGAAAGACACGAACTGTCAGTATTCTCTCTCCAGGATGACATCCTTCGGGAGAGAAGGCATTCTCACAGAAAGAGAAACTGAGAGAATTCATGTGCGCACACCCGCCCCAGAAAGAACAGCTCGAGGAAGCTCTTCAAATGGTGGGGCAACAGCATCAGAGGGGACTGTGCATCTTCAGAAACACAGGAAGAGACACAAAACTGGTAAATAGCTGGTAAACATAACAGGTGATTACTCCCCTCTTGGGTTCTTTAAAACAGGCATGACAGTTGAACACGAAAATTGTAACCCTGTCTGACGGGAGTTCTGTTGGGTGTGGATGTTGATAGAGAAGAACACTAAGGAAGGGAAGGTAGAGGGACTTGTGTGGTGGTGACATGAGAAAGAGAACCTAATCAAGGGGAGAGACATTCAAGCTCTGGAAATGAGTCCGGGGCAGGGAGAATGTTCTCCAAACCACAGCAAGCCTGGGGCCAACAGGCCCGTCCTCACTTTGGCCTGCAAAACCCAACTTCATCCACCCCATCTCCACCTTCTTAAGCCCTTGAAGGCTTCTTCAGGTCTCTCTCACTTGCTTCTGTGCCCTCCCCTCAGCGTTTGGTTTATAACCACCTGAGTCCCTGTAACACACAGTCGCTGGTGATATTAAGAAAAATATCAGGGCAGCCCAGGTGGCTCAGACTGCCTTCAGCCCAGGGCCTGACCCTGGGGACACGGGATCAAGTCCCACGTTGGGCTCCCTGCATGGAGCCTGCTTCTCCCTCTGCCTGTGTCTCTGCCTCTCTCTCTCTCTCTCTCTCTCTCTCTCTCTCATGAATAAATAAAATCTTTTTAAGAAAAGAAAAGAAAAATACCAGCAGCCATCTGTTAGGTATCGTCCGTCAGATACAGCTCTGAGTATAGCCCTTTACAAATGTTATTCTTGATTCTTACCAAAACCCTGTGAGGCGGGTGATATTTTCCAGATCCCACTTACCAAAAGAGGAAAGAGTCTCATTGTGTGACTGTGGTTAGGATGCCTGTTTCGTTCCCAGGAATTAGACTGGTCAGGTTCTGCTAAGTTGTATCTGTCCTGAAGGCATCTTCCGGGCTCATAGAATCTGAGCTGGAATGACCTTAGTCACGTGCTTCTAACTCCATCCTCTGATTCTGTAGCTGACAAAATTGGGCTGGTTCGGTTTATTTGGAGTTGAGTTGAACCCATAAATCCAAAAGAAGCATCAGCCCAATTCAACGTTTGTGAGCTGGTAGGTCTTGGCGATGGCTCTTCAGCCTCCTTGCAAACAACACATGAGAAAAGGCAGAGATGGTCGGAGAGAGTTTTGTGCAACCTGAAAAACCATTCCTGATTCTAGGATCCGAGAGAAACAATTTATGCTCCTGGGCCCCAGTACCTTCGGCTGACCTTGCTGCTGAACGCTTATGGTGATTTTTGCGCTGCGGCACATTCCAAGTTCAAAGTAAGATGGATATATCTTAGCAACACACGCTGGAGAAAAATCAATTCCTATGATAAATGGTGTGATGCTTGTCCTGTCGTGGGGCTGCGTGGGCAGCCCTGCTGGAGCACAGCATATCCACTTCTGAAAGGCTACGGCTTCTGAGCATCGTAATGTGCTTGCTACCTTGGAATGCTTTAGGCCAAGCTCAGTGCACGCAGAAAGAAACGGTATCTGACCACTGAGCGGTCATGCCTACTATGGTCCGAATGTGTCCTCCCCAAAATTCATAGGTTGAAACCCTACCTGCAAAGTCGATGGTATTAGGTGGTGCGACTTAAGCCATGAGGGTGGAACACACGTGGGTGGGATTAGTGCCCTTATAAAACAGGCTCCGGAGAGACCCCAGCCTCCCCTACCATGTAAAGATACAGCCAGAGGGGGATCCCTGGGTGGCTCAGTGGCTTAGCACTGATCCTGGAGTCCTGGGATCAAGTCCCATATCAGGCTCCCTGCATGGAGCCTGCTTCTCCTTCTCTCTCTCTCTCTCTCTCTCTCCCCTCTCTCTCTCTCTCTCATAAATAAATAAAATCTTAAAAAAAAAAAAAAAAAGGTACAGCAAGAAGGTAGCAGCTAGGAAGCAGGAAAAGGACCCACACCCAACTACGCCGGCACCTTGATCTTGGACTTGCCAACCTCCAGAACTGTGAGAAATCAACTTCCGCTTCCATAAACCAGTCAGTCTGTGGTATTTTGTTACATCAGCCCAAGCAGATGAAGACAATACCTGCGGGGGCAGGGTGGGGGGTCGCCTTGGGTAGCTCAGTCGGTTAAGGGTCTGCCTTTGGCTCAGGTCATGACCTCGGGGTTCTGGGATGGAGCCTGCTTCTCACTCTCCCTCTCCCCCTGCTCAGGCTCTGGCTCTGTCTCTCTCAAATAAATAATCTTAAAAAAAAATTTTTTTTAATTAAAAAAAGACAACATCTGAGGGAACTTTTCAAGGAATAAGGTCCAAGGTATTGGGCATTGCCGAGGTGGATTTGGACTTGGAGAAATGGGATTTGAGCAGATGATACTCTAAGTTGAGAAGGCAGGAAAGGGGACCAAACATAGAGCACAGGCTATGTATTCCAAGAAGGAAGAGGGAGCATGGGATGAAAGATGGGTTGGGTTTGCTTTAGGAAAGGACTCTTCCAAAGAAAGGAATTGAAACTCAATTCGAATTCACGGAGTCAAGAAGAAGGGAGTTCAGTGGCTCCCGTAACTGGAACATCCAGGGCTGCTGCCAGCCTCAAGTGTGACTGCTCACAAGCACTGAAGAGACCCTCCATCTGTCCTCTCCCCTCCTCTCAGCCGTACCCACCAGTGGGGGTTGGTTGTTCCCTCCACAGACCAATTCCTCCAGGTAGTCAAGGAAAAGCCACCAGCAGTGGCTGTCAGGTGGCAGGCTGTGCAGCTCTCATCTGGCGACTCAGGTGGGAGAACTGTCCTTTGCCTCTTGCCTGGAGCCACAGAACAATCTGATGGCCCTTGTGCGAGACACTTACTTGCCTCTCTCCCGCCAATCACCAGGTCCTTGTGCGCAGGGAGCAGTGATCAGCCAGGCCTGGTTACGTGCCCAGCCTACTGCCGCAGAATAGGGTCTGAACCTGGAAGAAAGAGATGGGCAGAGGGAAGACAAAAGTCACAGCTGGCACGGTCTGCCGCAGGGCCACCTCGTGGGGGCCTCAGGAGTGAGTGCTCTGTTGTTTAGACTACAGCAGGGACGATGACAGCTTTTAGGGTAAGAGGCTTGTGCAGAAATGAGACTTCGAAAGAGGATCCAGTGGCAGTGCCTGGGGAGGCCTGCAGTGGTTAGGCATGGAGGGTGGGGTCCCTCTGGCCCTGGGGGCTCATGTCTGAGTTTGCCCGCCCCCCCCCCCCCCGCCCCAGGGAGCCCCAGAACGGGTCCTTATCATGGTGGAAAACTACAAGTCTGATGTTGCAGTGGACGAGCTGGTTTCCATTTGCCATAACGTGCACATTGCGTGGGTGTTGCGGAGACATGGCAAACATAGACATCATGGAGGAAAGGCATTGTGATGGGGCTTTTGTACCTTGAGCTGGTGACTTGGGACACAACAGGTTTGCTGGGAGAGGGAAGGCACCGTACCGGAAGGGGGTACCGGGGGGCACGTGACAGACATGGTTAGTTCTCTCTGGGGCCCTAGCAAGATTTTGTTGACAAGCTGCTCGTGTTGAGACTCGAAAGGGGACCGAGTGTTGGCCACACCAACAAGAATGAGAGGAAGGGACATTGACTGGGTGGGGCCAGAGCAGCCTGGGAGGCCTAAATGGCAGGAGTGCTGGGAAGAGAACTCAGAGGGGCAGGCAAAGGCCCGCTCAGTCACCCGACTTGCCCACCACCACCCACCCCGGCCATGGGGCTTTGCTCTGAGGACAAGAGAGCACCATTGACAGATTCCACGCAAAGGAGGGGCTTTGAGTCTCTCTTTCCACGCAAAGGAGGGCAGCTTTCAGTTCAGAAAAACCACCGCGTGCATCCGTCAGAGGGAGGGGAGAGAGGCAAGGCTCCTGGAAGAGTCTGTTGAAGGCCTGAACCAGGGCAGTGGCCGCGAGGATGGAAATCTCTCCCATCTGTGAGCCCTGTTCACACACCTACCCTAGTAGGCATGGGAGTCAGGGTCACTGGTTGCCCTTTTCTGGTCTGAGCGGCCCCTGGATGATGATCCATGGAATGAGGAGAGCCTCCTTGAGGCCAAGACCAACGTTCTATGGTCTTTATCTTGATTCACGAACGTAGACTTTTTTTTGTTCTCTGCCTACTAGGGTAGTTTCATCCACTTTACACCTGCCATTTGGTGATTCTATCATCCCCATTGATGCTGGAGCGGCCAGTTGAGTGGCAGCATGTCGCCCTGTCACCTGCAGCATCCCCTGAGCTCCTCAAGAAAGCCCGGCCCTGCCTCTCCAGGCACACCTTTATCAGCTCGGTGAAGGGAGCGTGCTCTAGTTCTCTCAAGGAGCATAGTTGGGAAAAAAAAAAAAAAAAAAAAAAGGAGCATAGTTGGGGATGGTTCCCTGGCATCAGCAAATCAATCCCTCCAACAGTCCTGGCCCCCTGCGCTCGGAGCCCCCCCTCAGGCAGCTCTGCTTTGCACCTGGCTAACTGGGCCACCACTCTGTCCTTGTCTCAGAGAGTGAGCTAGCGCACTGTCAGGACTGGCCCAGATGTCCTTCCAGGAGGGGCTTCCCCTTCAATAATTCCCCTTCCCACCCCATGTTCTTCCCAACCCCAGGTCAAACCTTCACGCTGTGTCCACACACAACCCCCAGGCCCGGCAGACACCTGGGGACTTAGTGCCCTGCCCTTCGCCCAGCAGGTGCAATGCTGCCTCTGGGCCCGAGGGCTTTGCTCCAGTTCTGGTCTAGAGCAAACTTGGGTGGGGCCGATCTCAGGGAGGCTGGAACTCTTGTGAGGCCGAGCTGCCTGAGGGCCTGGCAGGTTCCCACGGGTGTCCATACCACGGTCCAGGAGGGGACGCACCACAGCATATACTTCCCTTACCAAAAGGCATTTGCTCAGCAATTTCAAACTTAAGTACCTCAGAAGATTGCTCAAGGAAGCTTGAGGACTGGGGCTCAGTGGTTGAGCGTCAGCCTTCAGCTCAGTTCTCAGGATCGAGTCCCACATCGGGCTCCCCGTAGGAAGCCTGCTTCTCCCTCGGCCTGTGTCTCTGTCTCTCTCTATCTGGGTCTCTCATGAATAAATAAATAAAATCTTGGGGAAAAAAAACAAAAGACTGCTTGAGAATTTAGCCATGACTGATGAGCACCCCCCACGCCTCTGACCCTCCTCCCGCCGAGGACGCTCACAGACAGGGCTCCCTACCGCTGTTCCTGGCAGACTTGCCTGGAAAATGAGGGCCCGGCGTCTTGCTGAGAACACCAAGCGGCGGGTGTTGGGCCCTGTGGAGCCGGAGAGCCTCCTCAGTCATTTTAAAAGCTTGTTGTTTTTGAGGCCTCGAGCTCCAGAAATGAATTCAGCAAGAAAATGAAAAAAACCACAAGACAGTTACCCAGAGGGCAGCCCCCGCTAACGAGGTCCTCGGCTGAAACCAATTCGGACAGCCCAGCAACGTCTGGGCTCAGGGCCTTGGCTTTACCTCAGAGGCCTTTCTGCTCGCACGCACTCGTGAGGCACAGACTGCTTTGGGAGCTTCTCGGCCTGAAAGAAGCCAAGGAAACTTGCTCCTTTCATTTAGGTGATCATCTCTGTGGTTTTGATTTCAACAGCTTAACATCTTCTGAAGATGCCTCAGGTCATCCTAGGCCTGCAAGATGGGTCTTTAGGAGACACTTTGGGTGACAACCTGGGAGGGGTGGGATAGGAAAATTCTAGAACCAGCTCCTGGTGCCTTGTTTACACTGGACACTTACCTCTTGAAACACCTCATCTCACAAACAGCCTTTATTTCTTCAAACCCAGGAGCGAAGAATTTGAAGCCCTGAAATGTTTGCCGTGCCCCACACCCCACCCAAGGCACCCAAGGGTGCCCAAATCCGAAACATCCTCAGGAGAAAAAGGCTTGCCAGGTCCTGGGGAAGATTCCAGGTCTTACTTCCCAGCTGGCCTCGAGCACCTGAACAAGGGGAGGGGATGATAATGAAGGACATGCTCTCTCCCCAAATGCTTTGAGACCCCAGCTGGATCCCACCTCCTCTTTGAGACTTTCTGAAAGGCCAGCCCCATCCTCTAGGACTTCAGAATCCCTGCACACGTTAGCTGCCTGTCCTGACTTGGGGCACAGCCTTGCTCACTCTGATGCCTGGTGTCCACCCAAGCAGCGATCCGTAGACAAGGAACACGCCTTGGCCCTCAGGCCATGACACAGATGAGGTGGAGAATAACTTCATTCTGATAGTAAGTGAGAAAAGCCAAAGTCCAGAACTATGTGTGTGATAAGCTTTACTCATTGTACAAAACTGAAAGAAAATAAATTCATCTGTTTGCATGGAAATAAAATACCTCTGAGGGCACTTGGATGGCAGTGAGCTAGGTGTCTGACTCTTGGATTTGGCGCAGGTCTGACCTCGGGTTTGTGAGATCAAGTCCCACATCAGGCTCTCCGCTCAGCAAGGAGTCAGCTTGGGATTCTCTCTCTCTCCCTCTGCACCTGTGTGCACCCTCTGCACCTCCTCCACTCTCTCTCTCTCTCTCAAAGAAAGAAAGAAATCTTACAAAAAAAAAGAGAAAGAAAGAAAAAGAAAATATCTCTGTAAAGACACACAAGAAACAAATCATACCGTCCCCGAGGAAAGAAACTATGCTTTTGTGGCCTTTGAATTTTGAAAAGTAAGACTGTATTTGCTATTCAAAATGAAGTCATTCAAACACAATTTAAAATACACAAATATGTATAAGACCAATAGGTCTTTAAAACATTTCTATTCCCCAGGATTTCAAGGCAGACAAGGCAAGGTTGGCCCAAAAGAAGTATACTTGTGGGGGGAGTATTCTTCTCGAGACTGCAACATGGATCATGTTTCTTCGGGAGACCAGTGGAACCAGAGGCAGAAAAGAACAGTGTCGTACTGAGTAGGTGCTATTGAAACTCCTTAGACCTCCAGGAGCATTCCTGAGTTTACGAACTCACAGGAGTGTCACTGCAGTTTCTTACGGAAAATGCGGACAGGAACAAGGCTGACAGAGGGACAAACTAGTTTGGGGTCAAACTGAGGCAGCACACTTGGATGGAGAAGCCAGGTTAGGATGAAGGTCAGAAGGAATTGGGTCAGAAATTCACAGAGGTCACAAAGAAGGGACAGGACACACACAGACCAGAGATGTGACCCAAGTCCCCTCCCGAGGGCATGGCAAACCCCAACACACAAGTTTGTTCGTAGGTTATCCGGGAAGGAAGCTTGCTTCTGAGTCTCGGGTTTCAGAGGCCCAGCGGGCAGCACCACCACCGGCTCATACCGAGCCTTTGTGTGATCGGGACCGTGGTCCCCCTTCCTCCAGACACCTTCCTTACACCTGCCAGAAAATTGTCCAATCTACGATGACTGCTCTTTGGAGGGCACCCCCTCGGGCTGCGGGATCCTGTTAAGGCCTGTGGCTGCGGAGGGCACCCTAAGGAGGGGCCGGGGAGGCTGCAGGGACGTGGCTGTGAATCCCCAGTGGAGGCCGGGTTGCCTATCTTCTGTAGAACCTTACTGGAACACACACTCACGCACACACACACACACTCACGCACATCTTGCCTTTACGGAAGAACAAAAGGCTGAATGACTAAATCCACAGGTCAAAAAAAAAAAATCATTTTGTGAAGAATTCTCTTCAGTAATAAGCTTTGTTGTTTAGGTTCAAAGTGTGATTTGCTATTTCTACATTTTACCGTGCCCTGCGACTTCATTTGCACCCCATTTGTCACGGTTCCAAACATTTTAGGGACTCGTGGCTGAAAGACTTGGAGTTGCAAGGGCAGAGGCCGTCCGCGTGCTAAGTACGATGTGCTTCGCGTAGAACGCGCTCTGCGTGTCAGCTTCCACTAGTGACAAGAGGTGACTAAGTGACCTAATATGGGTGACAGCTTTCTCCTCGGCATAGAGAGCTGGCTCTCAAATTCTGATCTGCATAAGAACAAGCAGAGGAGGATGTTAAAGTCATCTTCCCCCCTCCTTCCATCCCACCTACAGGCCCCATTCTGACTCAGTGGGTCCAGAGTTTTGTTAAATACCTGAGCGAGGACTCGGTTACGGTATGAATTTCATTCTCTTGTGTGAACCCAGAGGAGACCTGCCAAACAGGAACAGCAACTGTGATCTATTTTATTACCAGTGGCTCTTAGATACATAAGCAATAACCACATGGCTCCCTCGGGTACTTGAAGCAAATAAAGCAAAAGTCCGGGGGAGTCAAAATCGCCTTGACGTCTTCCTTCCATTGGATGCCAGATGAAGACATTGAGTTGTACTCAAGAGCTCTCTTAGCTGAGAGAAATATCACTAACGGGAATCCCAGCAAGCATAAGAGCACGCAAAAGATGAGACTGACTCAAGAGGCAACAGATGGGGGGCTCCCCACTCACGGCCACCAAGGAGCCCACACTATTAAACACCTATATAGTGGGATATTTGTTTGCATGGCGTCAAGTTGTTCCAGAGCAGCTTTTTTCTTTTGCCCTCTCTCCTCCTCCACACTGTCCCCGCCCTGAAACACCTGCCCATGGGGAAAGGGACAGGAACTCAACAGGTGTCAAGTGAACCCAGCCCGCCTACCCTGCGATACAGGCGAGGCTGTTACCACTTAGCAAATATGGAAACAGAAGCCCAGAGATTGCAGGACTTGCTCCAGTTGCACAGGTAGGACAAATTGGTGCAAATTGGTGCAAATTCACACGCCACTGTGCTGGCATTCCAGGTCTTGGCTCACTACCCTGTGTGGCATCTGTGCCCGGATGCCACTCACAAAATAATGGTAATGAACACACTCAGTGACCGGGTGCTTTGTTTGCAGTTTCTTAATGCTCTCCTCTTCTACTCCCTTTCCTCAAATGTCATCTACTTCTCCTGGCTCTAGATTCTATCTCTAGATCGTCATCAATCACCAAACTTACATTGTCAGCCCCGATCTCATCCCTGAGCTTCAGAGACGTATCCACTAGGCAACGTACGTGTGACTTATTGGTGTCTGCAATGGAATATGTCAAACACTTAACTGTTTATTTACAGCCCCCCCCCCCCCCCCGCCACCTCCGTGTCTAACAAAACCTCCTTTCCTTCCCCAGGCTTCACCATTTCACTTACCAGCACAGCCTTCGGCCCAGTTGCTCAAGCCAAAACAATGAGCATCACCCTGAATTCCTTCACACCCCCCCCACATGAGGTACATTAGCATCCTGAGATGTCACCTCCAAAATGTGACTAGAAATCAAACGACTGCCTGCTGTCTTCTCTTTCACCATCTGGTTATATGTATGCATCTTGAGCTGCTATTTCTTAGCTGCAGCGTTGCGGTCAAAGAAATTTGGGAGCCACTCACTGCCCATCAGGTTAAGGCCTCGGCCTACATCCTTGGTCTCCTCCTCCCTCATCTCCCCCTATTCGTTCCCTCAGTACCTGGAGTTCTGAGCTCTTGCCCACCTTGTTGCCTTAGTATTTGCTGTTGCTTCCCCCCACAACCCCCACCCCGGAACGTTTTTCTCCATACCTTTCCCACAGCTGTCTCAGTTTCAATGTATATCCTGAGAGGCTTCCCTTGACCACACTGTGAAAACTGTGTCCTATCCAGACTTATTTTTCTTTAATCAATACCTATCAGTTGACTTATTTATGATCAGTTTTTCCATGAGACTATAAGCTATGCGAGGACAAGAAATGATCGATGTAAGTCATGATTCCCTGCGCCCCACTTTCACCCAACTCAAGGAGCCCCACAGAAAGGTAATTAATGACTGGCTGTAGTGCTTCCGTATTCACAGTAGAAAGGTTGCAGGCTGTAGTAGGCAGACTCGTGTCCCCCAAAAAAGATAGGCTCGTTTCCTAACCCCTGGTAGCTGTGGGTGTAACCTCAGTCACAAATAGGGTTGTTGCAGACATAATTAGTTAAGATGAGGTCATACTGGACTGATAATGTCCCTCGATCCAATATGACCAATGCCTCTCTAAGAGGAGACTCAGGACACATGGAGGGAGAACACCATGTGACCACAGAACAGGGCCTGGAGCGGTGTGTCTACCAGCCGAGGGAGCCAACGATTGCCCCTGATTGCCAGCAGCACCGGAAGCTCAAAGAAGGGCATGGGGCCGATTCTCCCCTGAAGCCCGAAGAGAAGCCTCGATCTCAGACTTTTAGCCTCTGAACTAGAACTCTGGGAGAATGAATCTCTGTTGTTCTAAGCCACCTGGTTTGTGGTGGTTGTCTCTCGCCTGAGAAAAGTGAGGGGAGGATAATAATTTCTAAAATAAAATGTAGCTCTAAGTTCTGTGGATTTTATGAATAGTAATTAGTCAAGAGTGAAGTTGGCCCAGTATAGGATTTGGAGAACCTGGAGATGATTTCTAAGGCAGGTTTTCTTCCCCGAAGGTAAAAACTCTCACCCAAACTCTTAATATCTCGTCCAAACCAATGTTACCCCAACCCCTGAAGCAAAAAATAAGACATATTTAATTCTTCAAGCAATTAAATCGCTCATTAAACTTTTGCCACCTGACCTGAAAGAACAGAAAATCCTATTACAGTGATGTTAGAAGATGTTCTCATTGTTTAATAGCTGTAGTACTTTTAAAAAGTCAGGTACTGATAATGAAGTTACGTCGGCCTTTTAGGACATCTCTGAACATAAATTGCATTAGCTCGGAAGTCTCAGTTGGTTCATCAAGAGTAATGGAGTTATTATTGCCAGAAGCCATGATTCCACGGAAATGAAAATTGTATTTTTTCCAAATACTATAAATGATGATGCTTGGCAGCCCTGTACTCACTGAATCATACCTTTTCATCCGCATTTTTGAGATGGGTTTTAATGTAAGCAGCACTTTGAGGGGAAAAAAACTATCCAAATTTTAATTAAACAAGGCAGGCAAGTGTTGGATAGGAAATTGCTGATGGCCAAGGACTGCGTCACTCAGGTCCGGACTCCCTGCTTACCCTTGGTGAACCTGAGGCTACTCAGGTCTTCTGAGCTTTGGGAGCCGCATCTGCTGAAGTCCAAGAAGGGAAGAACTAGATCATTTCCCAGATACTTTCAAGCTCTAAAATACTGTTGTGTGTGGACCTTTTCTCATTCCTCCACAGTACATTTTTAGGCTCAGGATTTCATAGTTAAGCTCTCATCCTTTTTTGAGCCAATCACTGTCTCACTGACCTCGGTGGCTGTACCTGCTGACCAAGCCAGCCAGATGTTGTGGCTGGATGGAGATTTGTTGAAGCCGCCTCCGGTCACTGGTAGCCCACAGGCAATTGTGCAGTCTGATGATCGCACAAGAAGACCCAGCCTGGGCAACAAGGGAGACGGAACAGTCCAAGCTCCATTTGCCAAGCCAAGCGCCCAGGAGTTTGCATCTGTCGGGGCAGCACCCTGTCCTCAGCCACACAAAGGCACCCACGAGGCTCGCAGAAGCCCTGGGCCACCTCCCTGGATTTCACAGTTTCTGTGAGAAGCTGCCAGACTCCCTTCTTGTTTCAGAGGAAGTAGTTACAGAATATAATCCTTATTGCTCAATTTATTACTGTTTATTAGCATTTATTCTTAAGAATGGTAAAGAGCCTACATGCACATGAACTAGAGAACTCTGAAACCAAACAGACTGGCTACAGAATTTCAAAATTCTAGTCATCCTTGTATCATACTACTATACACATGACAACCATCTAGGTTGCTAGTTGTTGAGTCACAGTGAGTTTCATGACTTGTTTTATAATCACATGATCTCAACTAGGGTCTATCTCAGTTTAACCCCTATTCAAGTTTCTGATTATTAGCTTGCTCTCACACCATGCAATTAGGAGGAGCTTGACGTTAGGATGACAAAGATAAAAGCATGCACCCCAGATTCAGCTCTTGTAATAACGGGAGACCTCTCCCGTGCCCCCCACCCCACCCCCCTGTCTGTTCCTGGGCCACTTGGGGCTCTAGGCTGCCTGACCCTGAAGATCCAGATCAGGAGATCCACTAGGTCCAAGCAACCGGCTGAGTGGCTTCATAAAATCTTTATGCAAGTGAGCTTTTATGACCCATCAAGAAATCAGTCTTTGTAAATATTACCTCCTTCATTGGTTGTCACTGGCCACGTTGCACTTGGCAACAATCTAATGAGCCTGGACTGAAGCCTCCATCCTGCCAATCTGGTCCTTCTTTTCTTAAATAGGCCCTAAGATGGATTTACTGTGAAAATAATAAAGTTTAAGCTTCAAGACTCATTGCTTGCATGGATCTTTGCCAAGACTCCTAATCACATTTGTGTGTAGGGAAAACACAGAATCAGCACAAAGTATGCAGCCAAATAAGTAAGTTAGAAAGGCTAAGGGCAAGATTTCCCGCTTTTACATGCTTAAATTACATTTACATTTTAAGATGTAAAATAGACATGGAAGATTAAAAAAATGTCTTAAGTTGAACTTCTAGAGTTGTAAAATACAATATCTGAGATTATTTTTTAAAAGATACATTTAGGGACGCCTGGGTGGCTCAGTGGTTGAGCATCTGCCTCTGGCTCAGGGTGTGACCCTGGGGTCCTGGGATCAAGTCCCACATCGGGCCTCCCTGCAGGGAGTCTGCTTCTCCCTCTGCCTGTGTCTCTGCCTCTCTCATGAATAAATAAACTATTTAAAAAAAAGATACATTTAGGGGGCTCCCAGGTAGCTTCGGCTTAGGTCATGATCCCAGGGTCCTGGGATTGAGTCCCACACTGGGGCTTCTTCTTCTTCCTCTGGCACTCCCCTTGTTTGAACTTTCTCTCAAATAAAATTTTTTTAAAATCTTAAAAAGATACGCCTTGGGGCACCTGGATGGCACGGTTGATTAAGTGTACAACTCCTGCTCTTGACTCAGGTCATGATCTCAGAGTCATGGAATCAAGCCCCGTGTTGGGCTCCACACTCAGCATGGAGTCTGTTTTAGTTTCATTCTCCCTCTCCCCGTGCCCACCCTCTCTCTGAAATAAATCTTTAAAAAAAGAAGATATTGGGGAAAACGAACAGATTCAACTCTACAGGATATATTAACCTCAGAGAAGAGCAAGAGAACTACCCAAAGTGACATACACACACACACACAAAGCTGAAAAAAAAGAAAAGAGATTGAGTGAGCTGTGGGACAACTTCAAGTGACGTATATATAAATAGGAGACCAGAAGTGGGGAGGAGAAAAGAAAACATACATGAAGAAATAATGGTTGGAAATTTTCCAAATTTAATAAAAATTCAAAACATACTGACCCAAGAAGCTCAGGGAACCACAAACACTGAAACATATAAAACAATACCAAGGACTATCAGTCAACTGATTAAAACCAATTAAAGGAGAAAATCTTAAAAGTGGTCACAAATAAGGGTCCCTGGCTGGCTCAGTTGGAAGAGCATGACTTTTATCTTTTTTTAGAGAGGTAGTAGGGGGGATGGGCCGAGGGATATGAGGAGAATCTTAAGTAGGCTCTACACACAGCACGGAGCTGTGCTTGTGCAGGGCTTGATCTCACAACCCCGAGTTCATGACCTAAGACAACATCAAGTCAGATGCTTAACCGACTGAGCCACCCAGGCACTCCTCGAGTAATGTGACTCTTGATCTTGGGGTCATTATGAGTTCGATTCCCATATTGGGCGGAGAGATTACCTAAAAATAAATAAACTTAGGGGGGAAAAAGTGGTCACAAGAAGAAGGCCATGTAGAGGAACACGAAGAATGATAGCAGACCCATTTGCAATGACAAAGATGGGGTTAGAGTGTATTATGCTAAGCAAAATAAGTCAGTCAGGGAAAGACAAATACCATGTTATCTTTAGGCAGAGGAAAAATAGAATCAAGCAGAAATCTGGATCTACACAAAGACATAAAGAACACCATAAATTGTAAATATGTGGGTAAATATAAGAGACTTGTTTTTCCTTCTTCTTCAAAGTCTCTTTAAAACTATTCAAGCAAAAATAGTTACCACTGTATTGTGGTGACTTCAACAAATATAAATGTAGGACAAAAATAACACGAACTGGGACTAGGAATAATAAGAGTATTACAGGAAGGTTCTCACACTATAAATGAAGTGGTGTACTACTTTAGACTGTGATAAATGAAAATTCACACACAATAGGGGCGCCTGGGAGGAGGCTCAGTCAGTTAAGCATCTGCCTTCAGCTCAGGTCATGATCCTGGGCTCCTGGGATGGAGCCCTGCATCAGGGTCCCTGCTCAGCGTGAAGTCTGCTTCTCCCTCTCCCTCTGTCCATCCCCACCCTCATTCTGCTCATGCTCGCTCTTGCTTGCTCTCTCAAATTAAAAAAAGAAAAGTTTACACACAATAAACCCTAAAAACACTTAAAATCTGAAACAAAGTATTAGACCTAAGAAGCCAACAAGGAGCACAACTAGGATAATAAACAGGTATTCAAAAGAAGGCAGATAAAAAGTGGGATAAAACTCAGGATGATAGGAACACTTGGGTGGCTCAGCGGTTGGGCACCTGCCTTCGGCCCAGGGTGTGATCCTGGAGACCCAGGATTGAGTCCCACGTCCGGCTCCCTACATGGAGCCTGCTTCTCCCTCTGCCTGTGTGTCTCTCTGCCTCTTTCTCTGTGTGCCTCTCATGAATAAATAAAATCTTAAAAAAAAAAAAAAAAAACTTCAAGATGATAGATTTTAACACATCAATACTCACATTCAATGTAACTGGTCTTAATATTACCAACTAAGGCATAGGTTGACATACTGGATTAAAAAAAAAAAAAGGCTAAACTGTATGCTGCCCATAAGATGCACACTTAAATATAAACACACCAACAAGTCTGAAGTAAAAGGATAGGAAAAGATAATACTACACTAATATGTGGGTTTTTTAAAGTTTTTAATCAGACTGCTAGTATTAACATAAGATTTTAAGCAAAGAATATTACCGGGAACAAAAAGGGTTACTAAAGATATAAATGTCAATTCAACAGTAGAATATAACAACAATCCTAAATACTTATGAATTCAAAATACATAAAGCAAAATCAGGAAGAACTAAAAGGAAAAACAGACAAAATCCACAATCCACCTGGGGATTTCAAGACCCCAACATTAAATGATAGCAACAATAGACAGAAAATCATTAAGGATATACAAACTTGAACACCACCATCAGAGAGCATGACGTGGCATTATAGATTATTTCACTCAACAAGAGCCAGAAGATAGCTTCTTTTCAGGTGAGTGTGGGGCACTTATGAAGATGTACTGTGAGCCATAAAGCAACTCTTAGAAAATTTTTAAAAGGAAATCAAATCATACAAACTGTTTACTAATCAAAATGGAATTAAGTTATAAGAGAGCAACAATGCTCTTTGGACTCTAAATATCTGCCCAAATATTTCGACAGTAAAATAACACACACTGAAAGTAACCCAAGGATCAAAGACATGCTAAATGGAAAACTATGAAGTGTTTTGAACTGAACAAAAACAAAGACACAACATACGAAGATTGGCTGGAATGAAGCTAATGCAGTGTTTAGAAGGAAATTCATAGCATTACAATACCTATTTTGAAAAGAAGGCCTCACATCAGTGACTCCAGCTTACACATTAAATGAGAGAAAGAGCAAACTAAACCTGAAATAAGCAAAAGAAATAAGGGGCAGAAATTGGTGAAATAAAAAGAAAAAAAAAAAGAGGAAATGATGATGAAAGCAAAATCTGATTAGATTCCTTTTAAAGACATGTTAACATTAGGAACAAGAAAGTATCACTACATATCTTACTTTATTAAAAAAAGGGAATTTCCAACTTTATATCCCGATAGCTTTGACAACAAATTCCTTTGAAGATGTACACCACCAAAGCTTACTCAGGAATAAATAACCTGAATAATCCTAAATCTACTATTAATGTTGATTTGTAATGTTAAGAAGGAAATTCCAGACTCGGATTGGCTTTACTATGAAATTCCACCTAACGTCTATGGAAGAAGTAATGACAATATGAATCAAAGTCCTTCAGAAAACTGAAGAGGAGGGAACACACACAACCTTCCAATTCATCCTGTTAGGCCAGCAAGATCTTTGTAAAACCAAAACCAGAAAGACATTGCGAAAACCCTGGAAGGGCTTGTTACCACCTTTCAGTTATTTTTCAAAAGCCATAAATGTGTAAATGTCTCAGAAGTAGGTGAAAATACTACTCAACAGTGGCAACATTTTAAGATTTTCGTTTTTATTAAAAATATAGCAACACAATAGCAGCATCATTTGATAAATCTTTACTAGTCCACTTAGAAGTAGTCCTACTCACATAAATATACACCACCTATGCAGCATCTTTATGTTTACATTTTAAACTCTTCCCTTAATAATCCATCGCATTATGTGAAGAACACTATTGTAAGATTCAGGAGAGTAATATTTAACTATTAAACCGAACTACCTATACAACTACACAATACACCCAAAAGTCATCTTCTGTGGAAACCAGAGATCATTCCCCAAGAGGTTGTTGCCTACCACACACAGCCTCAAGTTGGTAAAACTCCGTCTCCTCAACTCTAACTTCTTCATTATGATTTTCATATACTTGAACTTGCACATATAGTCAAGAAATTAACTATCTAGCAAATAAAAGTTAATCAAGAGTGGAGAAAACTATATTAATTCCATTCCAATCCCAGGAAAATAAATCTCAGCAGTAAAATATGTCAAATTTCACAAAAGTTGGCAATTTTTGAAATGAAAATGTTAGATACAAAGTAAATTTAAAAATCAGGCAACAAACTAAAACCTTGCTTTTAAAAACAATGTATTAAGAAAAGCTATATTAAATATAAACTAATAATTTTAACAAATTAGTTGCTAGGAACTATAAAAATATCTTTAGAATGGAAAGAAATCTAGTGATTACATACTACCAGCCTGAATAGGGACCAAAAACCATTAACAGCTCTAGCTATTATTTTTAAAATAATGTATCAATCTTCAGACAGAATCACCAAGAGAAGATTTAAGAAAAACAAATTCATCCACAACCCCAAAATTAAATAGGGAAGTCAATTTCATTTTAAAAGACTATTACATTATACTTGACTACTGCTTCCAGAAATATAATTTAGCCCTTTTAAGAGCACTACCTTTTGAAATCTGAAAAGAAACAATTTTAAATGAATATTACACTAGTTAAATAAATGTGAGATTACTAAGTATGTAGGTAGTAAAAATTTTTTTAAAAACCTAAACATGTAAGGAACATACTTTGTGGAAATGGCTCTACTTTATAACCCACGCAGTTAGAATCAGATACTATGTTTGAGTGAAGATACAATTCCCTGAAATTTTAAGCTATGCGATGCATCCCTCCAAAGACTCATTTTAACAGCTAATTCAACTACTTAAAAAAAAAAAAAAAGATTTAATTCAAACCATATTATTTCTAATAGATTTTTTAAATGTTTAAAAGCCTATTACTACATACCGTAATTCTTAAAATTAGAACCTTCAGAGGTGATTTGGATTCAGGGCTTTTTAAGTTTTAAGATAAAGACAGAAACATATATATAGGAATGAATGAGGTCCTGGAAATAACATCACAAATGAAGTTATTTTCTTCACAAAAAAGAAAGGATTCTAAACATGAGTTTTTACTATTAAGCATGTCAAAATTTAAGCCTCTGACGTTTCTGAAGATCAACACAGCATATATAGAACTCTTGAATATAAGAATTCTGAACAAAATCACAATTAGTGTTTGCGATTATAAATTAGATTAGATGGAGAATAATAAGGAGATAATTGCAGAAGTTAAGGATTCATACTTGTTTTCACATATGAAACTAGCCAGCTTATTATGAAGGCCATCTTAATATAAATAATTCATTATGCACTGCTGAAAAGAAAGAACAAGATCAACAGAATTTGTCTAAAATGATGAATAGCAACACAATTAGGGAACAGAATGTACTCTCTGTATAATCAAGCTAAAAAAGATAATTACAGAAGGGATCAAGTATAAAAAGCTGTCTTCTCGGCCTTACCTCAAGTTTTCCTGACAACATCTACCTGGGTTGAAAGAGAATAGCCTTAAAGAAAAAACAAAATGCCTTGAAAGAAAATAATAAATGGAAACCTACCAGGCTCCTATAAGTGAACAAAGAAAAAAATATGTCTTTCTCTCTCTCATTCTTTCTCGATCTCTCAATCTCTCTCACGCATGCGCCCGCACGCACGCAACCACTCACCTCCAGGCCCTATACACTGCTTCTGTAAGCCCACTTAAAGACATTTTTTCACTTTCTTTGTATCTCTTGCATCCCTACTCAATTCATGTCCAACTTTTACAAATCAGTGTCTTTCAAAAGAAATGTCATTATTTTAAAGCTGAATGTCACCAGCAGGAAAAATAATTAGCAGCAAGCACCAAATTAACTGCCAACAAAGAAAACATTAGGAGTCCAGAGTACAAGAAATAACTCAAACTTTAAATGATTGTTTTATAGACACCAAACAAACATGTACTCTCCATGTCGAAACAATCTCTATGCCAACTAAAACAAGATAAACATGATAAACTAAGATGCTGTTTTGAAATGCATAAACAAATACTTTCCTCTAAAATACTTGGCTTTATTAGAGAAATGGTACTAAAAATAACAAAGATTCAAACAACATTTGCTCTATTCTACTTACATATTATAAATAAGACAGCTGTTGATGCAAGACACACACTCCTCCACAATCTTTCCATATGCACCCAAGCATTCTTGTATCAGAATAAGCTGTTTACCAGCCAACCGTATGTGGTTGAATGATTAAAATGACCATCTATACTTTACATAGTAAAGCATTTTCAAAAATTTTAATGTACACAGTGACAAAAAAGGAAAAAAAAAACACAGTAATTCTGAACACATGAAGAGTAATTAAGCAGCTTCATAATAAAACGAGGCTTCATTGCAATAGGGGCAATTCTTTCCGTTCTCTACCAAATACTTAAGTTTCAATAGTATTAACATTAAAAGAAAACTCAAGTTGAAACCAAGTAACTGATGTGCTACTCAGCTTTTTAAATCTATAAGTAACTCTTCCCATGAGGTAAGGCAACGGAGTAATTTGATTGTATTAGACTGCATTAAAATAATTATACTTGATTTATTTTAATAACATGCTAATCAAAAGGTATAACATTTGGGGAAACAAAACAATAATGAAAATATTTCTGAAATTATGACTTACGGCTTTGGGGGAAAATATTAGCAATGTTGTCATTTTACTACATGTATACTTCCTGCTGAAAGTGAGCCTAAGAGTAACGGACGACCTATATTTTAAACTCAAGTAAACGTATCCTTAAACAAATAACCTCATGTGTTCTCCTTTACATAGAATTTCTGCACATCATTTATGAGAAGATGATTAAGAGGTAATAATTAAGGCCATCCAATGGAGACGAGAAAGTGTTTGCTTTGATTTAAGTAAAGTAAGAACATGCTTCATTTTCAATCATCACAGTATAAAACTGATGGTCCCAAAACTGCACTGTTGTTTTAAGCTCTGAAGCCATTCTTGAAAACAGGACTTGCCTTGTGTTAGGTGAACTATGTGAGAAGCTCTTCTGACATACCATTTGCACACTTCTCTATGGGAGTGAACGGGATATCCATCTACGTTCCCTATGAACTGAGAATGACTAGCACATATAAAATTCTAGAAAACAGCATACCACATTGTAGAAGGCACTAAAGCTTCAGCTTGTGCTCCCATAGCCCATTTTGAAAACCCAGTCTTCTTTTAATAATGGCACCTTTGCCACCTACAGCTGACAACACACACTGCAATATTATTCATAATAAGCTTGGAAATGTCATGAAAGTTCAAAAAGAAATGCTTACTTTGTGGGGAGACCCAATGATTCTAAACTGAATACTAATACATTAGTATTAGTATTCAGCATGGGTGCTCTTCCTTTTGAAAGAGAACAGGAGCATGCATTGTCAGTTGTCTATTAATCCACTTATTTAAGCAATTTTAGTCTGTAAAACTATTTTAACAAAAAACTGTTGTCCTAAACAGTGAGCAAAAGAAAACACAATAGTGAGAATTTAACACAATCACCGTAAATCCTGTGAAGTAAATGTTAAAACTTCTTACATACTCTGCACTTACAAGGGTGTGTATATATTTGCACCGATTTCAAGCACATCATCAAATCTGTATATACTGAAATTTAAAAAAAAAAAGGTAAAACAATACAAAATTCAGCAACTACCATTTTTTAAAAGAGCCTCCAATGCTTATCTCCAGTCTTTATGGATAGTACAAATTTGGATCTTTGATGTCCCATTTATTTGTAATGGTTCTTGGCAAACACTAACAAACCACATGACAAGTGTGGCAGCCACCATGGAAATGCACAGATTCTAGAAGATGAGGAGTTTGGGTAACACCTGTTATTTTCACCATGTCCATGCTTTATTTTCTTACTCAGTAACAAGATGGCCACAAAGTCACCTAACAACTAGGAAAGCTGTTAGTTTGTATCTTTATGCTCAACTGGATTTCTTCACCGTTTAACATCTTGTTGAGAGAATTAAAAGCTTTGGATTTTTCTTCCAGCCTGTGTTCAGAGGTGCACCTGTCAGTTCTATACTGCTTCTGTTTTGGTAGAGAGGTTTTCTTCATTTGGCTGACAATTCCCATTTTGCTGCACTTTGTTTTCCTCAGTCCTTGGTGCGTCCTTGTCATCTACTTCTTTGCCCACGCTTAAATCTGGTTCTTTACTGTGTTCCTTCTCCTACAATGAATATTAAGCCATATGTTTAATATTTTTTCTCAAAAGTTGCCTGCTATTACATCTGGTTACAGCTAAAATAGGTACTTCTGTGAACTTAGTAAAAGTGATTATTTGCTCCCATTATCTTTTCACATAAATAAATGTATCACTATATCCTCTGTATTTCTCATAAAAGATGGAAATTGTAAATTAAATTACAATAATCAAAAAGAAAGTCTAGGACATATTCAATAAACATTACTGAATTGAAAAGTAGGACAGACTAGCCGAAAGAGTTAAATAGCTCCCAAAGATGCCAGGATAGGTTTGCAATCTGGATACCAAAGAAGCAAAATTCAGAGGATGCAGAAAAAGAAATCACTCTTCATTCTAGAAAAGACTGCTCAAGAACAGTCCAATTCTGCCCTCAGCTTCAAGGAGAATTAAATGAGAACATATGGAACAATCAATGCCTGACACACAGTAATGCTCAAGAGATGTTATCAAGGTTACTGATGATGGTGATAAACCCCTACCAATATGAGAGTAAATAAAATTATCAGGTGAAAGCTCTAGAACTTACAAATGATTTCCAAATACAAATACACTTACTGGAATAATAAAGCAATTAATGTAATTCACTAGCAATTAAATATTTATCCCCAAAAACACCCTTACTTGGTAGAATTTGGTTTTCTGTTGTTCTAATTCGACGAACCTACTAATTTCAGTATACATTACAATACCAATGACAACAGAACTTGTGTCAAATTTGCTGGAAAAAATCTATTTCAGGAAATACATATATTTTAAGGAAAATGGCCTCAACCAGAAATCTTCGTATAAAATCAAATATGCATTATCTGTAGACAGTCCTACTGTCTACAGGACAACCAGGACTCTAGGATTCCCTATAGTAAGGAATGTATGTGTCTGAGTTTCAGTTAGCTCTTACTTCATCTCTTCAAAAATCCAGCTTAAAAAAGTTATTAATCGAACAAATATTAAAGGATACCAAAAACATACAAGATATCAAGAAGTTTGTAAAAAATAATCTCAATTTTAATTATTCAAAGCCAAAACACTGAGTGATTGCTGCTTACTTTAAGTGAAGTATTGTTCTTCTCCAACTTTTCCTTTCCATCTCGGTCATTAGAACTCTTTCTTGTAGAGCTTGAACGTTCTCTCTCTCTTCTTTCACTAATATGGTCCCTTTCTTTTTCTCTTTTTTTATCCTTCTTATTTCTGCTGTAAGAACAGTGGTAATATGCCAGTTAACTTCTAAGACATTATAGACTCCCATGTTGTCGATGAAACAGTCTCATCTAACACTAATGCACTGGAAATAAGCAGGTCAGTAATCGGGTTTGACCAAGTTACATAAACAGTCCTACAGCCCCACCTGTTCTACCCCACAACCCAATTAATCTTTTTTTGCAGAGGCCACAGTGTGTTCACATAAAACATGATTTGGCATTTTCAATTTATTTGTTCAAGATTTATCTATCAACTGTAATAAGATTAAAATAAGGCCAAATATAGGGTGCTGGTTTTTTTATAGCCACCTTTTCAAAGCAAAAAGCAGAAAGGAATGTAAAGGATAAAAAATTAGGGGCAGCTCCAGGGAGGGCTGAATGACTACAGCAAAACTTAGAATTTCAAGTAACCTGTGCCACTGCCCTTGTCACTCACAATTACAAACAAGACCCACCAATTCAAGATCAAAAGTTAAGAGAAGACTTCATGAACAAATTTCATTTATAAAAACAATAGATCTTTAGAATTAGAGGGAAAAAATAATGCATTTTCGGTCAGAAGCATAATACCTTCCACTTAAAAAAGTTAGCCTCAACATGGAATTCTAAATTTTCTCTTGTAATAACGAGTAATTCAAAAATAAAGACTAAGAAAACAAATAAAGACATTCAGCAAACATATAAGTACATACGAAATTTAGTGTAACAAAGGTAGGATCTCAAATCACTGAGGAAAAGATGGTCTTTTCTTTTTTTAAGATTTTATTTATTTATTCATGAGAGAAACAGAGAGAGGCAGAGACACAGGCAAAGGGAGAAGCAGGCTCCATGCAGGGAGCCTGACATGGGACTCGATTCCAGGTCTCCAGGATCAGGCCCTGGGCTGAAGGTGGCGCTAAACCGCTGAGCCACCTGAGCTGCCCTAAGATGGTCTTTTATAAATAAAAGGTTTGGAGACAACTTATTTGAAGTAATTAATCTGGATCATTATCTCATATCTCATTCCAAAATATCTAAGTAAGTCCAAATGGATTAGAACCTAAATTTTTAAAATAAAATAGTATTAGAAGAAAATATGGGTAAATTTCCTTACTATCTGGGTGAAAAAAAAGATTTTTCAACCATAACTAAAAATTCAGGTACAATAAAAGACTGATAAATTTGCCTACATAAAACTTTGCAAGTAAAAAAAAAATTAGCATGTTCAAAAGAAAAATTACATATTTGCAACATATGTGTGCATCTTTCTACATTAATTCTTAAGTGTCAAAGGAACAATCACATTAAATTGAATAAAATTCTTAGGAATAAATTTAACCAAGGCAAAAAATTTGTTAAAAAGATGAAAACAAATAAATAGACATCCATGTTTATGGACTGGAAGACTTAACTATTGTTAAGATGACAAACAGCATCCAAAGCCAACTAGAGATTGAATACAACCTCTATCAAAATCGCATTATCTTTGTTATTAGCAGATATACAAAACCCATCCTAAAATGCATATAGAATCTTGAAGAACATCAAATAGCCAAAACAATCTTAAAATTTAGAACAAAGTTTGAAGGCACAGCATTCCCAACTTCAAAACTTACTGTACAAAGAAAGGTACAGTAATCAAAACAGTGCAGTATTACATAAAGACAGAAAATAAGCCAGTGGAATAGACCAAAGACCCAGAAATAAACTCCCACATATATAGTTCAAATGACTTCTGACTAGGGGGCCAAGACCCATTCAAGGGGGAAAGGACAATCTTTTCAACAAATGATACTGGGAAAACTGGATAGCCACATGCACAAGAATGAAGTTGGACCATTATATCATATTAAAAAATTAATTCAAATGGGTCAAAGACCTAACATATATGTTAAAACTATAAAATTCTTAGAAGAAAACTATAAAATTCTTAGAAGAAATCCAGGCACTGGATTTAGAATGATTTCTTGGATATGACACCAAAAGCAAAGGCATCAAAAGGAAAAAAAATAGATAAATCTGCCTTCAACAAAATTAAGAACTTTGGGACATCTGGGTGACTCAGTGGTTGAGTATCTGCCTTTGGCTCAGGTCCTGATCCTGGGATCAAATCCTGCATCAGGCTCCCCATAGGAAGCCTGCTTCTCCCTCTGCCTATGTCTCTCTGCCTCTTTCTGTCTCCCGTGAATAAAGAAAATATTTAAAAAACAAAAACAAAAATAAAAACAAACCAAAATTAAGAACTTTAATGCATCAAAGAATACTATCAAGAAAAGAAAACCCACAAAATAGGAGAGATATTTACAGATCATGTATCTGGTACACAAGATTAATACGCAGATTTTAAAGAACTCCTACAACTTAACAAAATACAAATAACTAAATTTGAAATGGGCAAAATACTTGAAAAGACATGTCCTCTAAGATAACACAAAAAATAATTAAGCACACACAAAGATGCTCAACATCACTATTCATTAGAAAACCATAAATCAAAACCACAATGAGATACCACTACGCACTCAGTAGAATGGCTATAATCAGTCAGACAATAACAAATGTTGGTGAGCATGCGGAGAAATCAGGACGCTAACACAATGCTGGTGGAAGGTAGAATGGCACAAGCACTTGGGAAAACAGTCTGGCAGTTTCTAAAAAGATAAAGAGAGGGGCACCCGGCTGGTTCAGTTGGTAAAACATGTGATTCTTGGTCTCAGGGTTGTGAGCTCCAGCCCCACACTGAGTAGAGATTACTTAAAAAAAAAAATTAAAAATAAAAAAATAAATTGACTCACTGCTTAGCACACTGATTAAAAAAAAAAAAGGAGAGTAAAACAGCACTGGGTAATTACCACTCATTAGGCACATGCCCCAGAGAAATGAAAACACAGGGCCTCACAAAAACTTGTACATGAATAGTCATAGAAGCATTACTCATTATAGCTAAAAAATGGAAACAATACTAAAAGTTCACGAACTAATGAATGGATAAATAAAACATGGTTTTATGCATTCAATGGAATATTATTCACAAGGAATCAGGTAGTGATCCATGCTACAACATAAACCTTGAAAACATTACATTTAGTCATAGAAGCCAGTTGTAAAACACATGCTGAGTCCACATATGAACATCCAGAAACAGGCAAATCCACAAAGATAGTGAGACTGGTGGCTGCCAGGAGCTGGGGGGGGAGTAATTGCTTGTGGATACGGGTTTTCAAGTGAAAAAAATGTTCTGGAATGAAGTAGGAGTGATGGTTGACAATACTGTGAACCTAACTAAAAACCACTGAATTGCACATTTAAAGTGAATTTTATGATATGTGAATTATTTCTCAATTAAAAAAGAAAAACCCAACATGTAAGTGAGGCTAAGTACAGTTACTCACATACATACACAGATATTCTAATCAATGCATTTGCTTAATTTTGCAAGAAGAAACACAGGAAGGATAAAAGCAATTGATCACTTACAGAAGGTGGGTGGGGAGCAACATAGAAGGAATGGGTCAGAAGTAACCTTGTGAAAAATTAGGCAAAAAAAGTAACCTTTTTGCCTAATTTGAATTCACAACTGAGAAAAGTTTTAACTTCCAAGACCAAAGTATTAAAAATATACACATATGGCCCATGACTACAGTATCATAATGCCTCCTATTATTCTCACCTAAAAACAGTAACCCACTGTTTGGGTTTGTTTGCCAGTAACCCACTGGCAAATAAACAGTAAGACCCCTACTGAGAAACATGCTCCTCTTTACATTCTGACAAAGGTTTTTGTAAATTTCTCTTTTCTTTACCTAGAAAACCAACTGAAAAACTATGACAAATTATTAAGGTGATGAAATAAAAAATAAATACACAAAATGCAGTAATCTTCCTTTGCATGAACCCAACCTCCAGCTAGAGGACATAATGAAAGAAAAGACAGGAGAAACAACAACAATAAAGTATCTAGAAATCAACTTAAAGATGTATAAAATCTCTATGAAAAAAATGAAAATAAAATAAAATTAAATTAAAAAATCTCTATGAAACAAACACTGAAGTATTCCTAAAAAACACTACAAATGGTTTAAAGAAGTAAAAAAGATACTGGAAAGCAAGACTCACCACCATAAGGCTTTATTGATAAAATCTGTTTGTCAATTTCCCTAATTAATAAATTTAATGCAACTGTAATACAGATCACCACCAGATTTTATTTCTAGAACCTAAACAACTCTTATGTTCAAATGGAAAAATAGGCAAGAATGGTCAGGAATGCTCAAAAAACAGCAGTGGAAGAGTGGGGAAGAATTGGCCCTACTAAAATGTTAAAAAAAAAAAAAAAAAACTATACAATCTGAGTTATAAAAAATAAAAAAGCATGGGGCATTGGTACATGCATGAATCATCAAACCAATCCAGCAGCAGAGAAGGCCCAGAAATAGACCCAACCACAAACAGAAATATTTAGTACCTGAAAAGTCAATATAACAAATTAGTGTTAGAAAAACATGAGCTTTTAATAAGTGGTACTGTACTGATCAACATAAAAGCATATGGAGGGATGTCTGGGTGGCTCAGTGGTTGAGAGTCTCCCTTTGGCTCGGGGTATGATCCTGGAGTCCCAGGATCAAGTCTCACATTGGTCTCCCTGCATGGAGTCTGCTTCTCCTCCCTCTTCCTATGTCTCTGCCTCTCTCTCTCTATGTCTCTCATGAATAAATAAATAAAATCTTAAAAAAAAAAAAAAAAACAGAAAGAGAAAAGCATATGGAAAAATAAAATTGGACCCACATGCCATACTATACATAAAGACGAACTCCTAATGGATCAAAGATTTGAACGCAATAAGTAAAATCATAAAAGTACAAGAAGAAACAGTGAGGGGCATTCTATTATAATCTAGATCTTTCTAACTTTATAAGACTCAAAATCCAGAAATCATAAAACGAAACATTTGAGAGATGTCTGGCTAGCTCAGTCAGTAGAGCATGTGACTCAATCTTAGAGTTTTAAGTTTCAGGCCCACACTGGGTATACAGTTTACTTTAAAAAAGAAAAAGAAAAAACTTAGGAAACTACTAAAAAATCAAAATCTCTTGTAGAATCAAGTCTCATAATATTTTCTGAAAATGAAGGACAAACTAGGAATGATAGCTGGTATCAAATCACTAAAGAATAATCTCCCTAATACAGGGGCACCTGGCTGGCTCAGAAGAGCATGCAACTATTGATCTCAGGGTCATGAGTTCAAACACCATGTTTGGGTAGAGTTAACTAAAAAAATAAAATAAAATAAACTTAAAAAAAAAGAATAATGTTGCTAATTCAAAAAAAGCCCCTGGATATAAGAAAATTCTAAAAACAAACAAGCAAACAAAAACCAGACCCCACAAAACAAACAAAAATAATGGGCCAAGTATCTAACAACTCACAGAGAAATACAAATGGCCTTCAACTATATGAAGAGAAGGTCATCTTCACTCTTAAGAGAAATGCAACTAAAATTACTATATCCTGATACTATTTCTCATCTATCAGACAAAAATCCACAACTGTAGTAACAAAGTATGTTGTAGCTGATGGAAAACAGGCACTCTCATACACAGTCTGTTAAAGTGCAAACTGCTGCCTTCATAAGGAGGGAGGGCGATACAGAAATACTTCTCAATACTATAAACACATTTAGCCTCCGACACTTTTGGAATTTTCCCACATACCTGCACACAACAAAGTCTGAAGCTATTCATTACAGTACTGTATAATCTATGACAGGAAAATTAAGAAAACCTATTCTACTGCAGACTGATTAAATAAACCAAAGTACTGCCACATAACGAAAGTCCATGCAGTTACTAAAAAAGAATGAGGGGACGCCTGGGTGGCTCAGTGGCTGAGTGACAGCCTTTCGGCTCAGGGCGTGATCCTGGAGACCCAGGATGGAGGCCCACATCGGGCTCCCTGCAGGGAACCTGCTTCTCCCTCTGCCTGTGTCTCTGCCTCTCTCTTCTCTGAGTCTCTTGTGAATAAATAAAATCTTTAAAAACTATAAATAAATAAAAAATAAAAAAAAAGAATGAAGCAGCACTCACTAATGAATATGTAAAGATCTTGCAGGTAATTGGGTGAAAAAAAAGCAAGGGCACAACATGTGGTTTTTGTGCTGCCTTTTGCAAAGAAATATGAAAAGAAACTATAAATTTCCATCTTGTATATCTAAACACAAAACTGGAAGGACATACAATACAAAAAAAAGTGAAGTCACTACTTACGGAGACAGAGAAGATGAATGCATAGGTGAAGTTAAGACCTACTGATCTGTAACTTTTTATGCTGTTGGGATTTCTCAAACATGCAAATGTATAACGTATTACTCATTCAAAAGAGAAAGTTTAAAAACAGATCAAAAAGAAAAGATTTCTACGCCCGCCCCCCACTCCATCCTTGGGTTTATTAGCACACGCGTTCAACCTACCTCCTAGGGGAGGGAGATCTAGAAGATTTCCTTTTTATAGTTTTTGATGTTCTTGGTGATCTCGAAGAACTCCTGCTCCTCCTCCTACGTCTTTCCCTGGAAGTCAAAAATATATTATTTAAAAATACAGGAATTTTAATAAAGGGAATTCAAATACACAAAAGCAAATGGGTCCTTAATGCTCTCATGCAAACATTCTTCAAAGGCCAGTTTAAAGTCATTTCCTTTAAGAACATGTTCTATTATGTAGTATTAGTGGAGGTCAAATTTTGAACCATAAATTTTACAGACATGAAAATATGTTCTAAGATTTCATAACGGAAAAGGAAGAAAACCTTCTTCTCATCTGGTTTATCTGAACAATAATTTCCTAATTACAGTAATAATTTCCTAATGGCTACTTTAGATTCTCTCAAGTATGTTCTTCTTCCGCATCTAAAAGGTTTTGCTTGTCCAGATCCGTTTGTCCTGCATCTAGCTCCTTGCTGCCCCACTGTGGATTATTTTATAAAAGATTAAGTTGGCTTGCAATATGTGAACTTTCCAAATCCAAGCATTTAGAATATCTCTAAAAAAGTATTTACATTAATTCATTTTATAGAGAAACTGTTTCACCCCCCAACTTCCTACCACTTTAGTGCTCTCTTCATGTAAAACTAAGTGCACAAATTGCTTAGACAGAAATAAAATAGTTAAAACCTATGGCTTGAATGTGAAATAAAAAATAACTAATGAACTGACAGTGTTTAGTATTATTAAGAACTATTTTGTTTACCATGTGAGCAAATGATTCATACACAAAATTACTTCATTTATAAACCTGGTCAACTGAGAAACAGTGAATTTCAAGATGTCCATAATTCAAGGGATGAGGTAGGAAGGAGGACATACTATGATTAACGTGTCCAATGATCTCACAAAGAGCTCTAATAAGTAGTGGTCGTACAGGTCAAAGAACCAAATCCGCTAGAATCATAGTTCTCCATACCACCTCAACAAGAATATTCTAGGCTAATAACACATTTTGCCTACATTTCTCATTATAAAATTTAAAATTACATAATGCTCAGATGTGGTAGATACAGTAAATGTTATGCCTAAAACAGCCAAGAACTTTGAAAACAACATCAATTCCAATACTACCTAAGGCCCTTTCCTCCATTACCTGATTTTATTTTCATGACACCTCAAAATTACTCTTCCTGACTAAGGTGAAAATCAGGTAAGGATATTCCATTCAGTCACTGCCATTCTGTAACAGCGCAGCACAAGTACCACAAAGCTTATTTCATAAGATGAGATTAACAGTGTGTCTTAGGCTTTGTTTACACAAAATGGTTCCACCCTACCCAGTTTAACTTTGTTCAGGAAGCACGATGCACAGGTGGACATCTGGTATCAGTATTTTCTCCTTTCCCCTTACTAGCTTTACTAGTGAATATAAACATTACCAGTTGCTTAAATATCAAAATTTCCTTTAAAAATGTAGATTAGAGGACAATGTTGAAAATAAAAATACACTATTTTTGAGCCGTTAAAATGTTTCCCGTTTACTAAACAAATCAAAGCACAAGAAAAACAGAAAAATACTAAAAGAAGACAAATTTTAACTCTTTACCAAGCTCTTTGAAAACAGGAAACATTTCAAACTTCTGAAACCTTTTTAAGATTTTATTTACTTGAGAAAGAGAGAAAACACATGCACACACGTGTGCTGAGTGAGTAGAAGGAATGCAATAAGCAGACTGTCTGCTGCTGCGGGGCTCCATCCCAGGAGCCTGAGATCATGACCTGAGCCTAAGGCAGACACTTAACTGACTGAGCCATGCAGGCGCCCCACTGAACCTTTGGAAATTCATGTTAGTCAGCATTTATTCCCCAGGCCCCAGACAGGAGTTAAGAATATACTTAGGAATGAATGTAAACATCTGAACTTTCTTAAACATCAAGCAACTTAAAATGCTCCCCCTCAAATTAAAACATTTCAAAGTCATCAAAAAAGTAAATTCAACTGAATTTAAAAGGAATCAAAACATTGTTTTGTGTTATGAAGGACAACAACTAAATGATCACATAAACATGAAGGAATGTTGACAGGCAAATCAATAAAATCACTGTGGAGTAAAGGAACCGTTGCAGACTTGACTGATGTCCACAGCAATGAGGCTAATTAATTCTTCAGTTTCTGGTTCAATGTGCTGAAGTATGGCAGTGATCTGTTTATTTTAACCCTCATTTGAATATATACTGTAGCTTTCAACTTTATGCTTTTGTGGCAGTTTTTAAAAGCAAGTACCAGGTACTAATTAGAGAATTCTCAAACTTAATCTCTTAAAAAGAAGAGAAAGAGCTACCGTACTTCTAATGGAAGTGCAGAGCAGATGGAAAATTTCCCCTGAGCTGCAGTATTATCATACTTCTAAACCATGACAATAATAGTCTTCTCACATACTGCGAGGATTAAATAAGGTTAGTCATGAAAAACTGTGCTGACACAAAATCTGACATATAGTAAAGCATGCAATAAATGCCTGCCATTATTTTGTATTACCTGACCAAAGACGGGTATTAAAAACAAGCTACTGAAACACAAAGTTAGAAAAACAGAAAATATACATTCATCTCCAGTTATTTTCTATGGAAAACCAAACTTAAAATATCCATAAAGCTTGCTAAAATAGATATTTTGTTGAGTGTTTTTAAGTCTAGTTTAAAACAAGTTAGGACTTGATGGGATGAACACTGGGTGTTATACTATATGTTGGCTAACTGAATTTTTTTAAAAAGTTAGGAACCTCCATTTACTCAGTTATTATATCATCTGGAGTAATGGATACAGGTTCAGATAATCTGGAATCAAGGAAGGTCCTATGTTCTTTTAGCAGCTGTTACTATGGCAACCTGCTGCCATCTGGTGGCAGTGTACTTATTAATAGAGGGAACAGTCCCTAGGAAAAACAGTAAAATCTGAACAGTGACAGATAAAGGAAAACCAAAATTTAAACACCCAAAAAAATAGACCAGTAAAGATAACTTAAATAAGTAATTTAATAAGAACTTAAATAAGAAACTTAAATAAGAAATTTTAATAATCATTCTGCATATTAAAATTCACCAAGAGGTCAGTTCTTCCATATTGAAAAAAGAGGGGAGGGGAGGGGAGGGGAGGGGAGGGGAGGGGGAGGGGAGGGGAGGGGAGGGGAGGAGGAGGGGAAGGGGGAGTAGGGGAGAGAGAGAGAAGAGAAGAGAAGAGAAGATATGAGAAGAAGAGAAAGAGAAGAGAAGAGAAGAGACAGTAGAGAAGAGTAAGATGAAGAGAAGAGAAAAAAAACTTGCCCTTGCCATATCATCCTCCAACAAAATCAGCAGCAGCAGCAGCAGCCACTGCGGCTGCCACCACCAGATTCAAACAGTGGGTTACAAAAGATAGTTAAAAACTTTTCAAATGGGGCACCTGGGTGGCTCAGTAGGTTAAGTGTCTACCTTGCACTCAGGTCCCAGATCGAGCCCTGCATCAGGCTCCCCACTCACTCCTGCCTGCCGCTCCCCCTTCTCTCTCTGCCAAATAAGTAAATAAAATCTTAAAAAAAAAAAAAAAAAAAAAAAAACTTTTCAAATAACTTTGCCCAATTATCATCCCTTCTACCTCACTGGTTCACTACTGTGGCAAGGGCTCTACTAGAGAAATGTTTATTCTGCAATTAGAGGGAAATATTATTGTACTATTTCCATTTGCCCAGAATAATCTTTTCCCCCTTGGTTAAAATTTATTTTCATTTGTTGACAGTATATCCCTTGGCAAAAATTTTAAGCATTATCAAACCTGCTGGAACTACGAGATCTTCTTGATGCGTTGTAACTTCTGGGTGGTGTTCTGGATTTTTTATCCTTCTTTCTTTTCTCATCTATCTCCTTGGATCTGTCCTTGTCTCGTTCCTTTTCTTTGTCCTGTTCCTTTTCCTTTTCCTTGTCTCGCTCCTTGTCATGTTCTTTGTCCCGCTCTCTCTCTCTGTCCTTTTCCTTGTCTTTATCCCGGTCCTTTTCCCGTTCTTTATCTTTGTTTTTACCCCGTTCCTTTTCTTTTTCACGTTCCTTCTCCCTGTCTCTCTCTTTTTCCCTTTCCTTTTCTCTATCTTTTTCTTTCACTCTTTCCTTTTCCTTGATCTTTTCTCGGGTGTCTTTTCTCTTGTCCCTTTAAAAACAAAAATAAATAAATAAATTCACAACTAAAATTATTCTATTCCCCAAAAAGGACCTACCTCTTTCCTCGACAATCGACCCAAAACAATTTATACTAGCTTATAACACATTACACAATAATTTCTATGTAACCAAGGTGTACATGAAGCTGCTAAATCAAACAATTAACAGGTTCAATTATGTATTTTAGAAACCTCATGCGTCATTCTGATCATCATACTCAAATCAATGGCAACCAATATTAATCACTACTAAAACAATCAGAAAAATATAATGTTGCTCATTAAAAACCTAAACCGTAAGAATTTTTTAACAAATGAAGCCACAAAAAAACTTACCACTAATTTCCCCCAAAACTCACCGTGAACGTGAACGACTCCTTGACTTTCGCCTCTCTCTTGATTTAGAGCGTTTTTTATGTGGGCTCTTAGATCTGCGTCTGTCTTTTTGTCTTGAACGTGATCTATTATGGGATCTACTCCTAAAGAAAAACAAGTTGTTAGAATGTCAAAACTTACTGTTAATTTCAATTTTTAAACATTTAAGATGTCTTTTAAGTAAGAAAATTTTAAAACCTATCCCAAGTATTTATCAGTATTTTAAAATTCTCTATTACGTAATGCCTCAGTTGACTGAGGCAGACTATTTGACTATTTGAAATAAATTATCCAGAACACAAAGACAGAGAAAGAAATTAAGTTACTTTCTACGTCAGACTGAAGTTGTAATATTCTTTTTTTTTCTTTTTAATTTATTGAGAGACAGAGAAAGAGAGAGAGAAAGCAGGAGCAGGGGGGTAGGAGTAGAGGGAGAGGGAGAAGGAGAAGCAGCCTCCCCACAGAGCAGGGAGGAGGCAGGGCTCCATCCCAGAACCCTGGGATCATGACCTGAGTCAAAGGAAGACAATCAACTGAGCCACCCAGGCACCCCTGCCTTCTTTTTTTGAAGCTGTTATTTTCACATGTGGCTTTCTTTTGCTCATTATTATATGACTGTTACTATGGGACTTCTCCCATAGAGCAAGTATTTATATCCTAAATTTAACTCTTGACCTGCACATAATAGAACTGCTTGTGATTATACTGCTTATGGTTACACTTTGACAGGAAATAGTGGTTTTAATGGCTCAAGAGTTTCTCTAACTGGCTGTGTGATATTCGTCATAATATATATTAAGAATGTGTACGGAAGCACCCAGTACTAATTACGCTGCTAGTATGACAGGAAAATAAATGTTACTCATGAGTTAAAGATATGTATAATCCTATGTTGGATTTGCAAGATCTTGATTTTATAACCATATAAACATAGCTATTAAAAGAAACCTTTATTACCAGAATTCTTGCAGGAGAAATAACTGTTACTCCAATTCTGAAATTCTCTAGGCTCCTTCTTCTCAATGAAATATTGCTTATATAATGTGATTTTCTTTAATAAAGAGGTACCCTAATAACTAGTTATTAAAACATAACAAAATTGAATGTATGGAACTTAACAAAGTGATGAGACTCACCAGCTCTGGAGTAAAACAATCTGGCTGTGACACTTGGCTCTGCCACACACTAGCTGGGAGAACCCTTACCCAGTCTAAGTCTAGTTTCTTCATCTACAAAGTTGGAGAAGCATACCTACGTACCCTCAGGCTGTCATGAGGACTGAATCAGATGATACATGAAAGACTGCCTAGCAGTCTTCGGTATGGAGTAAATGCTCAAAATTCTTAACTCTCAAGATCATCAACATTAACAATCAATATAAATGAAAAGTTTAAATTATAGCTTTATTTTTCCCAAGGAGATCAAATCAACTTTCATAAGTATGCTTTTATAATTAAAATGCATCTTGATAGTCATGTTTTCATGAATTAAGTTAAAACAAATATCTATAAAAGAAATACAGAGTTAAATACTTGTGGTATGCTAAGCCAGAAAAATTTCCACAAAATTTTCAATTAATAATAAAATCTTAATCCTAAACACATTTTTCAGTTAGTTAAAATCTGTTTTCCACAGCTAATTTTCAATTGAATCACTCACCTATTATATGGCTTTAAAAATTATACATTTATCTTCATACCACATTTTTAATGTAAGAAGATAAGCTACAGCTTGTTGAAATCTTTATTACTAATAACCCAAGAGACACAGAGTTGAGTGATAGGTATTAAGGCAAAACTGCAAAACTTAAAAACATTTTTAATCCATTTATAGACATCCACATAAGGGCAATGTGTTTTAAGGCCTTTGCTTCTATGTACTTAATAGAAACTCTACTTTTCTGTTCTAGTTAACCTTGCTAAAAATATATAGTAATTTTGTTTTCCTCCAACACTGCTGCTTTTTAACCTTAAGCAAAGAAACACGTTTTAAAACATTATGTATAGCTTTAATAAATAAAGTTAAAAAACACTGATCAGGGCAGCCCAGGTGGCTCAGTGGTTTAGCACTGCCTTCAGCCCAGGGCGTGATCCTGGAGACCTGGGATTGAGTCCCACGTCAGGCTCCCTGCATGGAGCCTGCTTCTCCCTCTGCCTGTGCCTCTGCCTCTCTTTCTCTCTCCTCTCTGCGTAGTCTCATGAATAAATAAATGAAAATCTTAAAAAAAAAAAAAACACTGATCACTGGCTTCCCATCTTACCTTATGGGTCCGCAGAGTTTGAAAGTCCCAAGAGTAATTATCCTATTTTAATTTTGACATTAAATACTTTCATGTCCCTATCTCACCCACTAGTCACCTACAAACAAGTGTTGTGAACAGGAACGCTAAAAGCTTCAAGTCAAGAGCAAATCTAATCCAACCAAAGAGAAAGACTTGAGTTACCATTAGGAGATCATTTCAGCATATGTGCAAAATCACATTTATAAATTAAACTGTAAATACAGAACAACTTACCATTATATCTCATCAAAGTTCAACTCTAAGTCTGCTCTTTCCCCTTAAAATACTAAGAAATGTCTTATGGTTCCCATGCTGGTCTGTCAAGGTTACTTAACTTTATAATAATCACAGTACTACCTACCTTTTATAACACTGTCATTTGGAAAAAACACATATAAAAATTTGAGCATAGTCGAAACACTTCTCCAGTCCTAGTCAAGATACAATGACAAGAAATCCCTTCCTGCCTCCTACTACAGAAGGAGAAGGAACAGGAAGGGGATAGAGGCTGGAGGGAGGCTCTAGGAGCATCTGAGAATGCTAAAGAAAGTAGAGGGTGAGCCTTCAAGAGCAAAGGATCCTGAAACTCACATTCCTGTTAATAAGTCTAGTGGGGCAGAGCCAGAGCTGAGGGTATCAAATTCCACTAGCAGGGGGAAGCCAAGAAATGCCTGCCATCCCACTCCCCTACCAGGGAAGTTCCTTCCATACCAAGATCCTTAAGTCAAATGTTTGTGGTTAAGGAGTTTTTTTTCCCCCCTTAAAAAGAACCTTTCTTCTTTTGTATTTATGAACTCAGTAAAGGCTACAAGTGTTTCTATACATGTATAAAAAACAGTATAAATTTACGCACTACATAAACTTATCTGAGTGTTACATATATGTGTGTGCCAAAAACAAGTAATTTCTAATGCCACACAGTTAGACAAACCTACAGGAAAGCTTTCTCATGAATTAGGAAGTAATTAATAAATTTTATCTTGGACTGAAAAATTCTTCTCCTAACCCTTGATAGGGGAAATTATCCAAATATACCTAAAATGATAAGAGCAAGCAGCCTTAAAGCAGAAAGTTAAATTGCTCCAACAGATAAATCTTCACAGAGATTATCAAGGAAACAATGATGTTAATCAAATTTTGCTTTTTTCCAGCCTTAGAAAACCACCAAGGTATTAGATTTGGAGCACAGCTCTTAGAACAACACAAAATGAGGTTCAGGTCATTGGTCTCCTGTTTCCTCAGAAAAGAGGCAATTACTCTTCAGCTCAATTTTGTATTTCCTTTACCTCCTTTACCTTCACCACATCCTGTCAATCTGTAGAAATATTCATAATCTAACTGACTTCTGTTGCACTGCCTTATTCCTTGTACACGCAACGACTTCCTTCACTTGGATCTGAATTTGCCTTACTGGAAGACCTTGGAGGGCAACAGTAAACTATATCCCAAAAGAGACTTTACAAACTAAGAATTATAGAAATGTATATACCAATAAGCAGTCAGAAGTATAGTTTACTAGAGTCAAAGAATATAATTTTTCCTATCTCATTGCTTCAATCTCCTTGATATCATAGAAGAACAGACTAAATTGAGCTTGCTGCTGACACTGAACATAGAGCATACTGATTCCTTTTCCCTCCCCTCAAACCTTCCTCCTTCTCTAATACAACCACACAGCTCGCACACACACAGGCACATATACTTTTCTCTCTCTTCTCTTCAGATCTAAGTATGTATATACATATTAACACATAATTAGGATCCACTATATACATTTTCACATTTCAGTAACATCTCCCTATGTATCCTAGAGAAGACAATAAAACTTGACACTTTAAACCTGATTCTTAGGGCACTTCCAATCAAAATGATGTTGCAAGTTCACATTTTGAGGTCTATTTTGGACTAAATACAAAACAGATTTATTAAAAGAAGAAAATCACAATGACAGAACTATGTTCAAAAGTAAGATAAAAAGAACAGAAACAGAGCTTAAGTATAATATAATACTGGAGCTAAAGGTGCAAAGTCACTCCTGTGCTTCAGGTCCCAAAGGGGGTGCAAAAGGCTCTTATCATCAAGAATACCAAAGATCTAAAGCACCTCACTTGACTCATGAACTAGAGATAAGTTAGTACTAGAAACCAAGATCTAAGGTGCTACTCTCCAAGCCGTGAAGGGACTGAGGGGCAGGGGAGCTGCTACTTCAACAATACTTCAGCATCACCACACATATGTTTCCTTTTCTCAAGAAGAAGAATGAAAACTTTCTACCAGTTCTGTATAAAGACTAGTTTATTCTTAGAAAAATCAGGAATAAAGCACCTCAAGATAGAAAACCAACCTCCAAAACTGTAAATTAGAGATAATAAAAATTATGCATTAGATAAAATTTCATTCGTAACTACAGTATTATAATTATAGCAACATTTAATGATAAACCTAAGTCCTGGTGAGCTCCAGCAAAGTTTCTAAAACCTCAGAAATCTTAACTATTTTAAACACAAGACCAAAAAATTTAAAATAGGATAGCAGAAATTCTCACCTGTGTTTTGATTGTGATCTTTTTCGTCTAGAATGGGATTTTGAGCTAGACCTGGATTTTGAACGAGTGTGGGAACGAGATCGACCGCCTTTTCTTTCATTGCTCTTTCCAGACTCTGGGAGGAAAAAACCACTTTGCAGTGTAAGCTCAGAACAATTAAAGATCCCAGTTAATAATCAGGCACAAGTGGAATGTACCACATATAGTGCAAGGGGCCTACTCTCTGTACATCCTCCTCCTGTGCAATTATCCTTCAGAAACATCCAAGAAAGTCATTGCATAAACTCGTTGAGTGCAGCCACCCTGCAGCAGTACATATAAACCAGATGATTATAAACAGCTGTTCGTAATATTTTGTTGCTGCCATAATGTACCATTATAACATGTCTGTAATTCCTATGACAGTGATTTTTAAATCTTCTCTCCATTTATTCTGCTAGTAGTGAAGCTTAAATTCTGAGTGCTAATTTAGGAAATCTGCTCAACTATAAACCACGTAGACATTTTTAAATTGGATTTTAACTTTCAGTTAGCAACACAAAAGTCTGTGTTCCTTTACCTTGCTAAAAGTCTTCATATTTTGTCTAAATCATGGGCTCTCTTTCCTATTTTTAAAATGAAAACTTTGAAGGAAAGTGAACCTGCATGATTTTAACATTTTAAGTATATTTATTCATTTTAGCCTCACAATAACATTTATACTTTGCGTTAAGCAAATCAGTTGTGGGCACTGACTGCTACGAAAACATAAAGAACTGATGAAACTCAAACTAATTCAATATCAGTGCTTCAATTCAGTATCATGGGAAAATACAACATTTGTGCTAAGCAGTTCTTTGACCTTTGACGCTATAAAGCCACTTACTCTTTCTTGAGTTTCAGTCTTCTTGTTTGTAAAATGATGGGACTGAACAAGATAAACTCTAAAACTCCTTCCAGTTCTAAGGTTCTATGATCTTAAACTGTGACCTATGTAACAACACTGTGGCCTTACCTGGTTCAATGGCTGCTGAGATAAAGGACTGAGCCTCTCGTACTCGCTTCATTACTTCTTCTAACTCCTTAGCTGCAGCCTGAGGTGTCATCTCAGGGGGTTTTACTATTGCATTGTTGGAGTGATTAATTCTAAATTAAAAATATTAGCATATCACAAATACACACCATATTTTACAAAACATGAAACAAATGTTTAAAAGACAGACGTATTTATAAATCTGAGGACATCTTAAAAGCACATTAAGAATGATACAACTAAATACAGAATAATCAAAACCAACATCAAAACCATGATTAATCTCATTACCATCCATCTTTATCTCTTGCTAACAAGGCCAAAAGCAGAGAAAAAAGAAGAACAACACTAGCTGACTTCTCTAATACTTAAATATACCAAGACAAGTGCTTTTCCACACAACTTACGTTAGAATAAATTAAAATGCTGACACCAATATTAAAATGAATCATTTCTCATCTGGATTATAAGATTTTGTCGGCATCTCTGCACGCTGGGAGAATGCAGGAAAACCTCTATATGTGCACAATTTTAATCAACCCTGGACCATAGGTGAGTCAGATACAGCTTCAAATGTGGGAGATACCTGATAAAACTCTTCCCTACTAGGTTAGAAGTGGTTTCTCTGATGCACATAAATGAATCTGATGAGTCTCACTTTACCCCCCTTCACACAGAGAAGACAAGCATTCACTAAAAAAAGATATTAATTTTTTCATAGCTGAAAGCTGTATAACTAAGGCAATTACCTATGAAATTCAGATAAAACTCTTGCCTCAATAATCTGTAAGAAACAGAATTTCTGGTCTTGAAAATGTAAAGTCTATGCCAATTTTTCTTTTTGCAAACAAGGATATGAGAAAATATTAACACTCAAAATGTATGACTTAAAATATTTCTGGGCACTCAATATTATTTTCCTTCTAGGATTTTGGATTCTTATTACTATATTACTCTAAGTTCATCAACGTAGATTCAACCGTCCATTAGTCTAGTCATAATGCAAACCCAAACCGATTTATCAGAGCTTATGGGAAAGACCTGTAATCATTATATAGGGTATATAAGGTTAACATCAAATTAGATCTTATAAAATAGAAAATAGTATGCTTTCAAATATAATTTTAAAAGCTAAAATGGTAAATAACTCATATATTTCATTTATACTTAACACAAAGTCTTCCTTTCCACAAATTGCCAATTACTATTAAAAAGAAAAAAAAAAGCCTTAATTACATCAGAAATAGTTTAAGCTTTTCCAAAATCATTAAAATTTCTTTGTTTAGGGTTTCTTACTTCAGTGGCCTGTCTCCAAACATAACTCCATTAAAAGCAAGGGCCCTTGGTACAGAATTTTGGTCTGCAAATTCCACAAAAGCAAACCGAGTTGGCTGAGTCTCATCACCTGCCATCCGCACAAACTTCACTTCTCCAACTTGTTTAAAAAATTCAAGTAGTTGATCAGCTGTCGTTGTCTGAAGAAACAAAGTCACACTTTAATGACGTATATCCTTCTTAAAAAATTAGGTAAATGTTACTTTATAATCGATATGACTCTGAAGAAGCAGGAAAGAGTAAGAGGTCCTACCACTCAGCTGCTTCTTAAATTAGTTACCTGAGAATTTAAATTGCCAACATAGACTGTTCTCCTAATTTCATCAATTTTGGAAGGATCCACATTTCCCATAAGTGGTGGCTGTGGTATCTCTCCAAGTGTTGCAATGTTGGGGTCTAGTGCTGCTGCTGGTATAGCTCCCAAACTGCTAAGGGAAACACCCAACTATAAATTAAAAAAAAAAGAAAGAAAGAAAGAAAGAAAGAAAAGAAAGAAAAAACACATATTTTCTATTAGTATCAAAGATTACTATTCTTTAACCTTAAAAAGAAACTATCAATTCAACAAGAATGGAAGGAGACTAGGGAGTCCTAACTTTAAGCCAAGTATACATCTGAATTATTGAGAAGGAGGTCACAGTTCTGTGTATCATTAGAAAAACAACATAATTCTTAACTACCTAGGTAACTACTTTAAAACTTGAAATTAAAAATGAACAGTCAATTATCCTTCACAGTAGTCACGTCATAAAGTTGCCGAGAACTGGATTACTAAATACTACATCAGCGTTCCTAAGGAAAATACGGGGCTAGGTTCCTGCAAGCTTCTGGTCACATTTTCATCTATTTCACCCAATAAATGCATTATCTTGTGTTACATGTTTCTATTTAAAGACTCCTTATTTAATATATATTGTTGATTCATTAACATTGAACTCACAGCCAGCAGTACTATCAACCAGTGCCTGAATGAACCTTACCAAACTCACATATTTTCTCTATAAGGCCCATCATAGCCCTCCAGCCCTTAGGAACACAATAGTATATACTTGGGGGCTAATTTAAAAAGCAAAGTCAACAAAACACAAAAAAATGTTTAATTCACGGTACCAGACCACAAAAAGGAACCATTTTTACAGACTTAGAGCTAAAACAAGAAGGCGGTGTTGCTGTTTGAACTCATCAGAGAATATACAGAGCACCTAACTCAGAATTTTCATCATTCTATGTGTCAATAAATGACTGTAAAAGCTCCACCAGGTATTGATTTTTGAGGCTTCAAATAAATTGTAGCTAAGTCAGTGAATTTACAAGTACAGAATTCACAAATAATGAGAATCACCTGTACCTTGGGATGTCAAGAACATTGACTGAGTTCCTTATGGTTAATAATCACTGCACCTAACTTTTGCCGCATTTTTTTAAGTTTTTGTTTTTTTTTGTTTTTTTTTGTTTTTTTTTTTAATTTGAGAGAAAGAGGGACACCTGGGTGGCTCAGCGGTTGAGCATTTGCTTTTGACTCAGGTCCTGATCCCAGGGTTCCAGGATCAAGTCCCACATCAGACTCCCCATCGGGAGCCTGCTTCTCCCTCTGAACACACATGTGCATGCAAGCAGGGGAAGGGAGAAAGGGAGAGGGGAAAGCAGACTCCCTGCTGAGCAGGGAGCCTGACGTGGGACTCAATCCCAGGACCCTAGATCATGCCCCGAGCCGAAGGCAGATGCTAATAAACCAATTGAGCCATGCAGGTGCCCCTTTGCTCTGTTATTAACATAATCCTCATATCAACTGTAAAAGGTAAGTATGAATATTATGCCAATTTCACAGATAAAGACTTACAGATGTAAAATAATTTTCCCAAAGCTACTTAGCTACTAAGTGTTTGTAGAAGCAAGGTACGACTGCACAAACTAAAAGTGAAACAGGGACAAAGTTTACCTAAGAAACCTAAAATACTGAACTGACTTATACTTTGGTGGGAACAGGACAAAACCTTTGAATGATCTTTACATTACTAAGTTCAGTTTTAGTTCGTGTTAAGGAACATGTTTTTAATGTGAACTTACGCTACAACTTTTATTTCCATTTATGAGATTTAAAATTTCGAGCAATGGGGTTCGCCTGGGTGGCTCAGTTAAGCATCCAACTTTCTATTTCATCTCAGGTCAAGATCTTAAGGTTATGAGATAGAGCCCCGAGTCAGGCTCCAGCCTGCTTAACATTCTCTCTGTCCCTTCCTATTTTCTTCCTCTCGCTCTCCCCCTCTCCAAAAAAAAAAAAAAAAAAGGAAAGAAAATTTTGGACATTGTATATTGTTACAAAACTAAGATTAAACAAATACAAAGTAAAAACACTTCCTCAAGGTAGAGATGAAATTGATAAAACAAAAATATCACTTATACTCATCACAAAAGCCTGTGTAAGATCTTTATAAAATGCCAAATTATGTCTTACACCTTGCTTAAAACTAATCATTGGCTTCTAGTTAACTTTACAATAAAATTCAAATTCTTTTCCAAGGCCCAAAAGCGCTATTATCAGTACCCTATCTAACCCTCCACTATCTCAAAACACATACTACCACCACGCCCATTTCCTAAGCTTCAACTATACTGACTGCCCTTCTATACCTTGAAGACACAAGTTTTTCCCCCCTTAGGGCTTTCACTTAGTGTTCCTGCTGCCAGTCACATCCTTTAGAAATCAGGTCATTCATATCCTCTAACAGATTTCCCTCACTTCATATAAAGCTTCATTTCCTCTCAACCACATCACTGTTTTTCTTCATAGTATTTATTATAATGTGTGGTATCTTGCTACTAACAGATCTTAGATTTGTTGCTCAGCATCACCGTTTCAAGTTATCATAAAGTCGTATAAAATAGCTCAATTCGAAATGGGAGAGTGATCTCTGAATCAAGGCCACCACCCCAAGCCTAGTTTTTTTCCATGTTTTGCTTGTATATCGACACTCCTTTTTTTCCCCCCAGCTTTGTCTTCTATGGTATAAGGTACACAGATGTTTGAGGATTATTATATTTAAGTTTTTTTTAACTGTGCAAAAGAATTGTTATATACTAGTGTTAAATCACAAATATGACTCTTATTATTTATTAGTTTTGCATGGATTTAAAGCTTTAAACAGGCCTTTCCAGGTAACTCTCAGTTGTCAATCCCTTTGACCTGCAAATATTCTCCATTGGGACATTATACTTATTTACATACATACACACACACATACTCATACACTTGGAATGAGCTTTTCCAAATCATCTCATCCAACCCCTTTGTTTCTCAAATTTAAAGTTCAGTTTTTTAGAAACTTTTCCTGTGTCTTCCTTTCATATCATCTTGCTATCCCTATGCTATTCAATATAATAGTCAATTATGACATACAGCTACTTGAATTTTAATTAAAACTCAGGAACAACATTTCAAGTGCTCAACAGCTACATCTCAAGTGCTCAATAGGCACATGCTGCTAGTGGTTACCACACTCAGTAGTACAGATACGGACATTTTCAGCATAGTAGAAAGTTCTATTGAATGTGGATGCTCTGTAACAATATGATTGCCCTTCTTTTGATGATTAGTCTACTTTCTAGCCCTGATCTAAGAAACCTAAGTATTTAGTTACCCTTTTGGTCTTCATTGGGTTAAAGATGACCTAAACTCCTGACATAACACTTTTTGCCTTCTGACATAGAAACTATGGCTTCCCTGAAACCAAAATGTTCCAGGCATAGGATGAATAAATACAAAAGCCCTACGGCAAAAATATGCTTGGAATGTCTAAGAAACAACAAAGCCAGTATGGCTGAAGTAGAGTAAGCTAGGGAAACAGGTAAGAAAAAGGTCAGAGAGGTAAGCAGGAACCAAGTCACAATGGGTCACCTGTCCTCTATTTTCTAGCTCGAATTGTTTTTCATAAATTAAATTTCAAAATAATAGCTATCCACAGCTAAATTAAAAGAAAACCATTTCCCCTCAAGGCAACAAATTAAATAAAAACTTACACTGTTGCTAACCAATCCCTCTAAGAATTATCAAGAGTGCAAGACAATACTATGAAAAAAAAGTGATCCAGAAATTAACGTGTTAAAATATGCCAGAATACAACCAAAATAAAATTTTCTAGAAAATATCTAAAAAGTATCTAAAAAGTATCTAAAAAGTATCTAAAATATCAAACTCAAACAAACAGATGTTGAATTAAAAAGTATTTTCCAAGGGTGCCTAGGTGGCTCAACTGGCTCAGGTCACGACCTCAGGATCATCAAGCATTGTGCTGGGGCTCCTCACTCAGGGGGTGTCTGCTTGAGATTCTCTCTTTCTCTTTCCCTCTATTCTTTCCACCACTCACACTCTTTCTAAAATAAGTAAATCTCAAAAATAAAAGGGGCAATTGTGTGGCTCAGTCAGTTTAGCGCCAGACTCTTGATTTGGGCTCAGGTCATGATCTTGGGGGTTGTGAGACTGAGCCCCATGTCAGGTGCTGTGCTGGGTGTGGAGCCTACTTAAGATTCTCTCTTCCTCTCCCTCTGTCCCTCCTCCCCCTTTCTCTCTCTCTCTCCTGCCCCTTCAAGTAAGTAAATAAATACAAAAATGCATCCTCCTCACCCCCAAAAAATAAAAAATAAAAAGCATTTTCCCACCAGGGATCACAGTGCAGGTCTCCAGCAATACAATGACATGTAAAAAAAGACCTAAAATTTTGCACTTCAAAGTTTCAGAGACCACTTTCATAACTTTGGTAAATTAACTACTATCAAAGGGGCACCTGGCTGGCTTAGTCAGTAGAGCCTGAGACCCTTGATCTCCAGGTGTGTTCATGTTCCACAATGGGAGTAGAGTTTACCTAAAGGAGGAGGGAAGAGGGCGCCCGGCTGAGTCAGTTGGTAGAGCATGCAACTCTTGATCTCAGGGTTGTGAGTTTAAAGCCCACATTGGGTACAGAGATTACTTAAAAATAAAATCTTAAAAAAAAAAAAAAAAAAGGAAAAAAGTATTTTAAAAAAATTAACTACTATCATAAAGCTAGTATTCATTCACTCCCTAATAATCCAATACCACAAATCTAAGATACAACTTACAATTAAGGTGAATTTTGTATTTTGTCTTGCATTATTTTTTGAAAAACAATGACCCTTCTTTAAAATAAATATAAAAAGAGGGGGATCCCTGGGTGGCTCAGCGGTTTAGTGCCTGCCTTCAGCCCAGGCATGATCCTGGAGTCCCGGGATCGAGTCCCACATTGGGCTCCCTGTGTGGAGCCTGCTTCTCCCTCTGCCTATGTCTCTGCCTCTGTCTCTGCGTGTGTATCTCTGATGAATAAATAAAATCTTTTTATAAATAAACAAACAAATAAATAAATAAAAACAAGAGCCTATTAACAGCAAAAATATTTTTTTAAAAGATTTTATTTATTCATGAGAGACACAGAGAGAGAGACAGGCAGAGACACAGGCAGAGGGAGAAGCAGGCTCCATGCAGGGTGCCTGACATGGTACTTGATCCCGGGTCTCCAGGATCACACCCTGGGCTGAAGGCAGCAATAAACCGCTGAGCCACCCGGGCTGCCCAACAGCAAAATCTTATTTAACCCCTCTTAGAAATCACAAAAAAAGGTATTAAGTTCCTAAATGTATGTAGTTAAATGTTTCTGATATTTTTTCCCGTTATAAAGCTGTGGATCATTTTATTTTACTTTAAAAGATTTAGTCCTCATGAACGCGGAAATATAGTTACCTAGATTTTCCAATTCCCCACGCAATCTAAAACGCTCAGTTTCAATAAATGATTCTCCAATGAATAATCTACTTTAGTTCTCAAATTTAAACGAATGCCCAATTACTTCAGAAGTAATTCCAAAAGTCAGTTTAAGTCAACGATAACATGGGAGGAAAAATTAAATAGACATTAAGTAGAAAAATTGAGCAGACATTTTCAATCCTTTTCATTAAAAAAAAAAAGGTTCCAAACAGAAATAATTTTCTAAGTTCTTTTCAAATGATTACACAACTGAACATAAATCCCTTTCAGAAGAGGGTGTGTAATACTTACTGTAGTCAGGGGATTTGGGGTCGGTATGGGAAGCAAGCCTGCACCAGGCATTAAACTTGTCATGGTTGGAGCAGGAGCCAATAAAGAGAGGGCTTTGGATTCCTCTGGAATTTTACCTGCAGAGGCAAGTTCCAAACATTACGGGAAGCAGAAACACCACACAAACTTTACACTATGATTTTACAATTACCCTTGCACTTAAAAAATAATAATAATAAATGAATCTATCTATCAGATCTGTACAAAGAAATAAATAAGAACTTAAGTCTTTCCTTTTATCCTGCTCTACTAGGAAAAATAAAAGTGAGCAAAACTTCAAAGACTAACAATCTCATTAATGGAATATTATTTTAAAAATTGAATAATGTAGACAATTATTTAACACTTTGAGCTATGGGTCACCTGTACTGGAAACTTAATGTTCATGAACCAAACGATATCAAGCATGGACGCTTTCCCAGGACGGTGTTTTCGCGGTGATCGAAAGTTGTGTTACACATGACAACCGTTCGTGTTGGCTGCATCACTAATAGCACACAGAACATCAGATACAGAAAAGAAGAACATTTTTTAAAGTTTAATCCCCAGAAATGGCAAATAACCAAATTAGTCAAAAAAAAGAAAAAGAAAAAACAAATATGTGCGAATTGAAATTTGTTCCTTAATGAGTGCCCCTATCCTAGTTACTAAAACTACCTACTGGTGATGCAAACAATTTTGATAACCTTCCAATATATTCTATTCAATTTTTCAAGCAGACAGAAAAAAACAAAAGCCTACTCCATGTAATCACCTTCAATTTAAAAGGAAGCCTACACCCATCAAGGTAAAAAAGACCTCTCACCAACTAGGTCAGAGATGCCTAAAAGAATCCAATTCAAAGAACATGCCTTGGGAATTACTAAAATTTTTGAGAATCACTAACAATAAAAGTTCCTTTGTCTCAGGAAACTTCTTAACGTCCTGACTTTTAGAACCAATTTATGTATACTTATCTGAAGAGGGGTGGTTAATGCCTAATGTCTTGCTTATAAACACCTTGACTGCCTAATAAAAGTAGTGTAACACTAAAACAATCTTAGACACTAAAAAGAAAAAAATCCCTAGAACTAAAAAATGAAAAACTTACTATAAAATAAGTTCATCAATTGCTGTATTTAAACACTAAACTTGAATCAATTAATTTTGATATGAACTGCAACTTCCGCACATTTTCCCTTTCTGTCCTCTTTCTCTACTGCTCCTGCTAAAATATTACTTAAAAAGTTGACTGCATATATCTATTTTAGAAAAGCTACTTATAATTACGTGGTAGTTGTCTACACATTTCCATTATGGAGTCCTCAAAAAATAAAACAGTGTACAAAATCACACTAAATTGAAAATAGCATATGGATTAAGTTTTCAAAAGCACCGTGCTGAATTTAGAACTGAAATTTCTACTTAAGACAACCAGACGTGGAGGGATAATCTCTAAACAATATTATCTGAATATACCTGTAAACATGGATGGAATTCAAGACAGCTTTTAAAATTTGATTTAAATAATGGTTATACCTTATTTATAGGAACAGAAAAATTACATTCAATTAGCTTTAACAAATCCTACTTTTTCCTAAATTTTACAACATCTAAGTCTACATTAATTTACTAATTTCAAAAACAGTTATTTTATTATTTCAGTGTAAATTCTGCACAAGCACAGATTTTTTAACATGCATAAATAAAAGGTAGGTAGGCCTTACTAAAGACATCAAATAACAGTAATTTATTTTATATTTATTAGTTACTGGTATTAATACACATATCTGTATACCCACCTATATATACTAAGCTATTTATATTGCTACCATGCCCATTTTATGTTACAAATAGGTATTATTTTTTAAATGCTTTAAAACCTGAACACATCTTGATAAATCGACTGAGGTCCTGTGTCTGTGTAAATCTTATGCTTTGCCACCCTAATTTACATACCCAAAATATAAGCTAAGAATTTCTATTATTAATGTCCCCAATTTAAGATTACTTGTAATTAAATAAGCAAAAGTATCCATAAAAGACAGTGTAGGAAGACTACACAAACAAAAAGTATTCAACACAGGCCAAAAGATGAATACCTGATACTATGAAGACTTCCACTTTTGGCTTAAAAAATTTTTCAATAGGTTATCTGCTTCTCACTGCCTTTCACAGTAATAAAAAACTATTATAAATGGTAAGTCTAACTGTAATCACATTTTTTCCTTATTCTAATTACCATTAAAGATACTTTAAGAAAAAAAGTCCCATTGCTTAACTCCCAATATAGAATTCTATCAAATTTACCCTCCAAATACTATCAGAGTATATAAAAGTATAAAACAAACAAGCATTCAGCATTTTCCCCAAACTATACTCCTCAAACTCAGCTGAGAGGAAAAACATCTCTCAGAGAAAATTAAAGTGCTAGTCCTAATCTTGGAATCCATTTAGAAGCTAGTGACATCTGAAAATTTTGCAAAAAATTCAAGCAGAGAAACACACACGCAAGTTTTCATTTCTCAAATACCCATTCCCCATATAGGCAAGTAAAAAGTCTTTGTAAGTCAAGAAAGTAAGTTCTTTTCTATAATAAAATAACTCAAAAAAGCAAATGTCTCTGCTTGTCCTCTACTCCTAAATTAGTCTAAGAAATTTACTTACTTTCCTTGAGGATTTTGTATGCTTAAATTTCTAGGGGAAAGGATGAAAATTATTAGCTATCAGTTGGTTTTTATGAAAGATGTAGATTTGGGAGAAAAGTTGCAAAAATGTTGCAATGAGGTCAGAAAATGTTCCTAAGAATTCTATCAGTGTTTTAGTGTTTTGAGAACAAAATGTACTGTGCAGTCTATAAATACACCAATTAAGACTCACACTGAGCTTCACAACACTGTACCCTCGTTTACTATGAAAATTTATTTCACTGTAAGATTGAGCTCTGCTATTCATCTCCCAATATAATCTGCAAAGCAATGTTATGAACCCTTAATGGAATACCATTTACAAAGAACTGGAAACCCAGCTCACAAGTTAAAGTGAAAGAGATTTAACAAAACAAAAACAAAAACAAAAACAAAAAAAGGGACAAAATAAAGAAAAAGAAATGAAATTAAAGTAAAACAATAAAAAACAGAGACAGGGCGTCCATCTTCTGCGGTTCAGACTCCGATCTCATTTCCCCAATGAAGGTTTCACTTGACGGCAGGTTTAGTGGCATGGCAAACAATGCCTAACTCAGGCAAGTGTAACAGGTCTGCCTTGGCCAGTCTAGTCATCTAATAATGCACAAATATCACATAGAGAAAACATACAAAACCAAATTAATAGTCAAAATCCATCTACCAGAAAATGTGGACATAAAGTTACGACTGATGATTAGGCTGACACCCTTGTTATGTTTGACCTTATCTTTTTCTAAGTGTTAACATTTATAAAAAAGAAATCTGAGATGCACGCAACAACAAAAAGAGGTCATATCTGGACAAGTATAATGAAAGCATATTTTATTTTGAAATGGCAGGTTTTATTAACAATAGCTAATGCTTAATATGTATGAAACTATTACACATCAAACATTACTTATACAGCTTAGGACCTTGTTACAAATCTGTCTGCATTAGAAAAACAGCAAATTGAAAGAAACTGAAAAAACTTTTCTTAAAACTGTTGCTTGCTATGGCTGTCTCATTTCTTTCATAATGCTGTTTCTATAACATCAAAGAAAGAATGCAATCAGTGAAGTCAATAGAAGAATGCTTACAGCACCCTATCTCCTCTAACAGAACTTACTCCACTGGAACTCTTTCCTTTGATTTATTTCAAACTCACTTTGCTATCTTTTTCAGTACATAACACATTATTACTCTGCTTGCAGTGCATAATCAGATCTTTCATGGCTCACTGTAACATTCTTCAGATTCTGTAAGGTTAAATTGGTGATATTTAGTTACACTAAATGAAAAATGTGTATCTCAATGTTTCTCTAATACCAATTATTTTATCAGTGTTCTAAAATACAACTAAATTGCAATAAAAATGTGCTTAAACTTACATGTTCAAAACCAGAGAAACTGTCTCAAAATGGTAGTATTAAAAATATTCAAGACCTATTGTAGTAAGTGTGTATTTATTAAGCTCTATTAAGTACAACAAAGAAGAAAACCTCTACATGCCCATAACCTTGAACATTTATGACAAATCATGGTTTGGGCTTCTCAAATACATGAAAAATTCTAAGGGAATATAGCAAGGTTCCAACAAAGCAACACTGATAAAAATTCTTCCTTCCAATTCAGTAATGAGCCAACATAAGATCCTGCACTGTTGGTAGCATAGTTTTCTGATAGGATTAATATTCCCATTTAATAAACCTGCCATCTGACTTTTTTCCCATGCAGTTTACCTGATGTGAAACTGGTATGAACTTGGTATGCAGAACTAAACCATAACCAGCTCTGTTCTCACCTTGCTTTCTCCAATTCTGGGCTCACTGTCCCCTTACAGATCAATAGATAAGGACAGATTCGGCAAATAATTAGCTTTAATCCATTTTTATTGTACTACTCTATTCTAATCTCCAGGCAGGGGGGAAAATACTTTCAAATTTCTCTGGAAAAACATCCAGAATGTCCTATTCTGAGACTTCAAAACCAAAAGAATGGTACTCACTGTATCTAACTGTAATGTTTTTGACATCCCAGAATAGACATTCTGAAATAAGCATCAAATTTCAAAAGTGCAACACTGTGTACCATATGTCAAGTTATTTTAATATTAGCCTTGTTTTAAAAGAGGTTTTAAAACATTCCATATGAAAACTCCTTAAATTGCTCCAGGTAAATTTTTTACGTTGTAAAACAGTTACCACCATCCACCAGGGAAAACATACTTTAAAGACATTTAAATTATAATGAACTATTCGAAAATCCAAAGAGTACACATGCCATAATGTGTACTCGAAATAAAAATTGATTACACACCAGAACTGTCAAATTCAGCACAGCCTATTATATGTAAATGGCTCTGTAAACAGAAATTACTACAAAATAAGTATTAGTAATCATTAGCTCTTAAAGCAGGTTAAGTCTTAAATTTAACGAGGCTTTTGGCCTTGTTCCCATGTTCAACAACTATTTCCTTGATGGAGGCTTTGGGCTTTCCATGATTTTTCTTGAATTGCCCATCCTACCCCCCAAGAGAAGCAAGCCATTAAAAGAAAAAAGTAAATTCCAGTTGCATAGCAATCACATTGAATATGCAATAATGGCTCAATGACAAGGTGAATTACCTTAAGAGGATACTTTGGAGATTAAATTATAAATATCTTTCTTATAAATATTACTTAACCTCAATTTGGGAAAATGAACAATTTTTATTTATGATATCATTAATACTGTATACACAGGGGCAAATGCTCACTTACACATACATTTAAAATAATTTCCCTTACCAATGTAGTATTTTAATTTCAGAAACCTTTGTTTACAACTTGCAAATTGACTACAGAAAGCCAAACAAAAGAAACCAGAGAAGTAATTCATGAATTTTTTCAGATGTTTGGCTACAAAATCTCAAGCACAAGTAAGTAATAAATAGCCATTCTAATGTATTAGGTAAAAATTCTTTCCTTCTCCAAATTTCATTCCTACACACACACACAAACACACACACACACACACAGCAATATACTCTCTACCTACCAATTTCTAGGAAAGCCAAAGGTAGTAACACACAGGACAGAGATTAAAATAATGGAAAAAACATGTCAGATACCAACCTTCTGCACAAGGTACAACTATCAGAGCTCTGTCAATAAAAACCGTGTTAGTTAGATGCTGGGCCACGCCAACACTTGATGGGTCACGAAACTTAACATAACATACTTTGGAAGAAAAAGCAAGAGGTGCGTTGCTGCAAGATAAAAAGAAAAACAATTGGACTAATAAACATTTGGTTTGTTTTGTCATTTTCACTTGAAACATCTTTCTTAGATCTCTGCATAATCTTAATCAAGAATTTTTACTGCTAAAGATTATTAAGACAAAAAAAAGTTTTGTATTTTTAAATTTTTATCTAAATTCCAGGTAGTTAATATACAGTATAATATTAGTTTCAGGCATACAATATAGTGATTCAACACTTCCATACGACATTCTGATGCTCACCACAGCAAGCACACTCCTTAATCCCTATCACCTATTTTACCTATCCACCTACCCCTCTGCCTTATGGTAACCATTAGTTTGTTCTCTATAGTTAAGAGTCTGTTTCTTGGTTTGCCTCCCACTCCCCACCTTTGCTCATTTGTTCTGTTAAATCTACACATGAGCGAAATCATATGGTATTTGTCTTTCTCCGATTTACTCTGAGTAGTAGAATACTAACTCCATCCATGCCATGGCAAACGGCAAGATGACATTTTTTTTTACAGCTGAATAATATTCCATTGTGTATATACACACCTTCTGTTTCCACATTTTGGCTATAAACATTGGGGTGCATGTATCCCTTTGAATTAGTGCTTTTGTATTCTTGGGTAAATACCTAGTAATGCAACTGCTAGATCAAAGGGTAGTTCTATTTTTAACTTTTTGAGAAACTTCCATGTTTTCCAAAGTGGCTGTACTTAAGGCATATCTTAAGTCTTTCACCGTGATTTGTCTACAAAAGTTGACAGAAATCTAGGAAGTCCTATTGTCTTACCTCTAAAAACTTGAAATTTATGAGTTAACCCAAGCAAAACATGAAAACAGCAGATTTAACCCAAAAATGTTCAACCAGCATATTATATCAATGGGCAAAATCACTTTATAAAAAGTCCCAATCCTTCAAATTTTGTAACCACTTCCAACCTTTCCTAATTAGATCACTAAAAACTTCACCAGAGTCTTGCAAATAGACAACAAAGAATTAATATTAAGATCTTTTGCATGTACTAGACTGCTTTAGGCTAGCTAGGCAGCATTGTGATTTCAGACCAAAGATTTTACAAACAAAATTTTAATTATTTTATATGCAAAAAACATATTATTCTAAATCCTACCAGATTCAGTTTAATCTAGGTAGGTCTACAGTAAAAAACCACAGAGCAGAGCACAGATGAAAGCAGTTTTCCCATAATATAATTCATCTTGTCAGACTGCAAAATATACTATATTCAATGATTATCATTTTGTCTATCTGTCCAAGACTATTTTTAATTAAAGTCTAAAATTTTCTTTAGCAAGAAAAAAAACACCCAAATATATACCTAATATAGAACATATACACTCCTTTAAAGCATTAACATTTCTTACACTATGAAATAAGTGAGATCATTGAAAAATATCTTTGCCTTGTGCAGTAATTTATGTTACAAAACAGGTCAAGAAAGTTGACCATAATCCTAGCCCTAGTAAATGGCAAAGGTGGGACTTGAAGTCTAACGATCTAAAGCCAAATATAATGCAACCTTAATCATTCAACTAATCAAGAATTTTAAAAGCATTTTAGGGGTGCCTGGGTGGCTCAGGTAGTTAAGTGTCTGATTCTTGATTTGTGCTCAGGTCATGATCTCTGGGTTGTGAGATGGAGCCCCCCACATCAGGCTGTGCACTAGATATGGAGCCTGCTTGAGATTCTCTCTCTCCCTATCCTTCTATCCTTCACACTCTCTAGTAAAATAAAAAAAAAAATTTAGAAGCATTTTAATGTACTATCAATTCCAAATATTAGACATTTCTAAAATTAGAAATTTTCACATAAAGTAACAAATCCATCTTGATAATGATTATACATATTCATGCTATTACCAAAACACTGTGATAATGAAACATATTAGCATGTAGAACTTGAACTTATATTATTAATGTAAATAGGCTAATAAAAGTTGGTAAAAAGAAACTGTCTCTTTCTCACCCAACCCAACTCAATTCAATTCACTCCTGCCTAAGGCTATCCAATTCAGGCTTCAACAGGCTCACTACAACAATGCCTACTCCCCACTCACTCTATACAAACATCTAAGTACTTCATGAATTTGTCACTGAGGTAAAAACAGTGGTGTCCACACTTAACTCACCTTTACATTACCCACATCTCCAATTTAGACCTCTCTTGAGCTTTAGACTCCCAGATCCAAGTGCCTGCTGGGATATCACACCTTGATGGTCACAAGGCCCATCCCCCAAAAGTTACTGAGTCTGAAATAAGTTCATCACCCTTCTTCCTCAACAATCCTGGTCTTTGTCCTATACATCATCTCTCAGTTAAAAATACCACCATATTATTCAAATCATAAATCTAGGAGTCACTAAATGTAACCGTCATTAGTACCTTTCACTAAATGCTTCCAAATCTCTTCTGGCTACGTGGTTAAATTCCACTTCTTTGTTCCTTAAAGTTGGTGTGCCCATGTAACTTGTTTTGGCCAATTAAGTATGAGCAGGACCGACATTCAGGAGCTTTAAGGGACATTACTTGGCTCTTTTGCTCCACCACAATGACCAGCCTCATTTGAGAAATGGGTGGCTGACTGCTACATCAGCTTCATCCCAGAGTGAGTGACCACAATGAGTAGAGTTCCCTACCCCATAAACTTAGCATAAGAAGTAATTCATTTCTACAAACTATTGAGATTGGGGGTTGTTTCCATCCTTGACCCTTCCTCCTTCTTCATCCAGTTGATTGTTAAATCCTGTGAAGACTGCATCCCAAATATTTGTCACAGGAGTTCTTTCATCATTCTCATGATCAGGGCCTTAACTCAAGCTCCCATCATCTCACAAGGATTATTACTATGGCTCCTAACCCATCACAGTGATTCCAATCCCAACTCCTTAATAATGGTCTTTCACAACAGCTGCCAGAGTGATCCCTCTAAACCCTACATTTTATCATGTCATTCCACTGCTTAAATTTACTTAAATTTTACAGACACCCTTCTGTTCTTGCTTCATCCTCTACATCGCACCCAAAAAATCTAGGCATTAGAAGTACTTGTGGTTTCCACAACACATTCTGAATATCTGGGCCATCTTTGCACATATTGTTCCATTTGCCTATGATATCCTACCTTCCTTTTTGAGGGGTAATTCCACTTTTCTTCAAGGCTTGAGTTTCCAAGTCTTCTGGAAAGCTATTTTAAGATATCAAAGTGGTTAGGTACCCCTCCTCTATGTGCTTCCAAGACATTCTATATACACTTTCAGCACAGACTTTAAGAGTTTTCTTAGGTGAAATCCCCAACAGATTTTAGAAGCTGCTAGCCACAACTGATTTGCCACATGACCCAAGGGCCCATTTCACTGGCTAACCAACCACCTATAATTTGGGTGGCTTGATCAAATGAACTTAAACAATCAGATTCTCTATCTTGGTCTGAAAAGTCACTGAGAATCAGGGCTTGGGCCAGATGCCAAAATACTGAGTACAAAATAAGTCTGCAAAGAAAATAGAGCAGATACATGGAATGAAACTGAGTGGACAATAAAGCTTCTGAGAAGAGGCAGATAGTCACCTTGGATGCTGAAATCTTTCTGGTTCCCAGTCCCAGTTTCCATGAGGCCTACTTGTACTAGTCTTTATTTCAATTTAGAGAAACAATTTTATTTCTTCTCGAACTAGACCAAGTGGCACTGTTTCTTTTTCAACAACCCTTGCCCCTAAAAAAAACTGTAATTACAATGAGCTACTAAAGCTCTAGCAATTACAAGTACACTCTCTTTTAGCATTCTTCAAGAGCCTAACAAATCGCCATTGAAACTATTTTCCCTAAAGGGTCAGATCCTTTTGTGAAAGAATGGAAACCTAAATAATCACTACTGAAAACTAAAAACACAATTCCCAATACCCCTACTTAAAACCCATATCATTTCAAATTTAAAACATCCAGGGGAAAGGAAGTATGAGACTGGGTGGGAAAGCAATTTCATGTTATGACAGGCTACCAAGATTTGAGAAGCCCAGAACTGGTTAAGAAAGGCTGATCTGTGCGCATCAAGCATGATCATAAGAATGCGGACACTAGACATAGCTACACCACCGTCATTTTCATCTCCTTTCTTAAAATACAGAAAAGAGATCAACATATATTTAACACTATCTTATTTTGAACATTATCATCTAAATTACAATACAGTGGCAAGCCTAAATACAGAAGATGCTCAACAAGTGTGTATTTATTTATAAATCATTGTTTCCAAATTTTATATTTACAGCTTTTGTTCTCATAAACCTAAACTTTTAAACAGACTTACTTTAATTAAATAGAATTATCATTTTTTTTTAATTTTTATTTATTTGTGATAGTCACAGAGAGAGAGAGAGAATGAGGCAGAGACACAGGCAGAGGGAGAAGCAGGCTCCATGCACCGGGAGCCCGATGTGGGATTCGATCCTGGGTCTCCAGGATCGCGCCCTGGGCCAAAGGCAGGCGCCAAACCGCTGCGCCACCCAGGGATCCCTAGAATTATCATTTTTAAGTCTATTTTTGACCTAGAGTTTTAACTTTTAAAAGGGTGTTACATGTTCCACTTGGTCTAAATGTATGCTTCGGAAGAAAGTAGCAGCAGCCAAATATAGCAAATTTTACGTCTGCCTGATTTGTTGAATCAAATTTTGCCTCTTTTTTCAAATATAAAACTTTATAGTCTTTTTTTTTTTTCAAAAAATTTCTAACAGTTTAATGTAGAAATTACAGAGCCAACTTTTTGAGCATCAGTTAAATTTCCTAGGCCCTAATTGGTTATTTTGTTTTTCATTAAACATGGTGATGGCATTGTACAACGTTTTTGAAAAAGTGAATGTGGTACTAATTTTTCCAGTAATTTATTGGAAGATCTATCAAAAAGGATATAATTCAAAGGAAGGACAAATTACACAAAAGTATGTGCAAAATATTAACTGACACATAACTTTTAATAGGGTTTCTGAGGAGGACTCCAGTGGTACTTTAGAGGGCACAATTTTTCCTTTTGTTAAGATCTTCTTACAAATTACTGACACTTGCCAACCAAATGCCAGGAGGCATTCCCATCAATGCCTGACAATCAAAAGGACACATTTTCAAATGTTTCCAGCTAAAATCTACTTACTTAAAATACCAAACCAAAGGACTCAATATAGCCAATGACAGAATTGAAATATTACTATAAATAAGACACAAAAGTATGAAAAAAATGATTATATGTTGAATGAAAAAAGTTTACCATCAATGTATAAATCCTTTGACTCTGCTACATTAAAATAAGCACATATCAAAAGGACTGCAGGCAAATATATGGAAATAGAGGTTTCAATAGGATCGTAAGCAGAAGTTTTCTTTTTCTCTTCTCATAAAATGACTATACTGGTTCTATTAATATTTTTAACTAAATAAGTAAGAGGTGACACATTTTTCCTTGCTTATTAATACTTCTGTAGACCAGAGAGGTGAAGAAAACCAGTAAGCAAAAAGAAATCAACACATGTGAAAAACAGTGTTAGAAATCAGGATAGGATTACCCTCCAAGGTTAGTCATTTGAAGGGGGACACTGGGAAACTGCTAGGGCGCAGACAAGCCTGATGTAGGTGGTGATTACATAGGTGTGTTCACTTTGTGGAAATCCATCAAGCTGTACTTTTATCCATGCATTTTTCTGCATATACAGGACACCTAAAAAAAGGGGGGGGGAGGGGACCTAAAAAAACTACAAAAGTTTCTTACTGCCGTAAAAAGTTTCCATGACATGGTACTCCTTTGTTGTGCAACAAGTGAAAACAAAAAATTCTGGGTATTGGGCAGCCCGGGTGGCTCAGCGGTTGAGCGCCACCTTCAGTCCAGGGCCTGATCCTGGAGATCCGGGATCCAGTCCCACGTCGGGCTCCCTGCATGGAGCCTGCTTCTCCCTCTGCCTGTGTCTCTGCCTCTCTCTGTGTGTGTCTCTCATGAATAAATAAATAAAATCTTTAAAAAAAAAAATTCTGGGTATTTATCATCCAGAAGCATAAAAAAGAGCACAATTAAGAATTGTTAACATATATATAAGAATGTTTAATTATCAATGTTTAAAAGCTAAAAAACCGAATCACAGCCTCATTCCAAAAGAATTCAATTTAAAATGTGAATTTTCATATTAACAGGTGAATGCTTAAAATGTTAATGAGAAACTGTTTCCGCATTCTATTAAAGAAATATATTTCCACCTGAAAAAAAAAGAAATATATTTCCAAATTTTAAACAAATGAAATTCTACTCAGCTTCCAGACATTAATAGTAAAGTACTGTTTCTGAGACACTGCAAAACATTTATCTGTCTTCAATACAACTACTACTATTGTACTGTTATCCATTTCAGCTCAAATTTGCAAATAACATCTTTAATATAAAGACCAGGTTATGACCACTTCATTATAGAGCAGAAAACACCCTATTAGTAAAACAAGGCAATATTTCTGAAAGACAGGAATGAGGAATTACACTGAAGGAAAAACTGATTAGGAATACATGTGCTGGGATCCCTGGGTGGCGCAGCGGTTTGGCGCCTGCCTTTGGCCCAGGGCGTGATCCTGGAGACCCGGGATCGAATCCCACATCGGGCTTCTGGTGCATGGAGCCTGCTTCTCCCTCTGCCTATGTCTCTGCCTCTCTCTCTTTCTCTGTGACTATCATAAATAAATAAAAATAAAAATAAAAAAAAAAGGAATACATGTGCTGTTTGTTACAATTTTGCAAAACGTATTAGTTTGTGACACAGTAACTCTACCAAATTTAAGTAAACAGTGTTTATTCTGACTTTCAAAGTAATTAACATCTGATTTCAAAAAACAGCTCATTACTAAGTATCAGATAGTAACCGGCAGCATACTGCCACCCATACCTGGTTTTAACAACGAAAGTGGCTATTACGTTGGCACTGAATAATATTCTGTGATATGTTTCTTCTACCTATAAGACACCTTATTACCACAACCTTGAAAGCAAGGTTAGTTTACAAAAGCTCTTGTACAAAATATTTTACTGCTTGTTTCCAGTTAAGCATACACTCCTCCAAACACTTCTCTATCATTAAAAAAAAAAAAAAAAAAGTTCTGAATGCTTAAACCAAGAGACAGCAGAAAACATTTTCAAAAGTTAAATAAGATCGTCAAGCTATATAGCTGTGGCTAGCCAATAAATAGTATACTCATGCACTTATGGAGTATTCTTGACAAAAATGTATTATCTGAATCTAATCATGCAGAAACAATGAACATAAAGCCAGATTAAGAATCATTCTGCAGGGGATCCCTGGGTGGCTCAGCGGTTTAGCGTCTGCCTTGGGCCCAGGGCATGACCCTGGGGTCCCGGGATCGAGTCCCGCATCGGGCTCCCTGCATGGAGCCTGCTTCTCCCTCTGCCCGGGTCTCTGCCTCTCTCTCTCTCTGTCTCTCATGAATAAATAAATAAAAATCTTAAAAAAAAAAAAAATCATTTTGCAAAACAAAGTACAAGACAAAATGTCAACGCCATGAAAGATTTTTAGGAAGGTGACAGGGGATTCTGGATTAAAGGAGGTAACAATCAAATGCAACGGGTGGTTTTCTGATGATATTCTAGACAAAAAAAGGAAAAGGAAGGAAGGGAGTGAGAGAAGGACGGACAGACGGACACGTGACTGTAACTGGGAAAACGTAAACTACTTCGTATACAGCATCAATGTTCAGTTCGTTAAACGGGCTCTGGAATCGTGGTAACGGAGGAGGATGCACCTGCCCCAAAAAGACACACTTCGGTGCCGAGGGCTGGCCAGGCACGGTGTCTGCTTGGAAAGGACGGGCAGCGGAAAGGGGCGTTTGGGCGCAGGGGGCGTAGGCAGCGGGAGGGGGAGGCGGAGGAGGGAAAAAACCCGCGAGAGAAACGTGGCTGCTGCTCTCCCTAACTTCACCCACGCTGAGGACTTCGCGACAAAAAAAAAAAAAAAAAAAAGGAGAGGAAAACACTCCGAAAAGCGACCTCTGCAAACCCCGATGCCAACTCTCCCCGTCTCCACGCCGTGGCAGCGCGGGATCCCTAACGGGCGGAAACCGAAAGAAAAATAGGTCTACGGGCATCATCGTCAAATACACCAAAAAAAGGTCAAAGACCAAAAAAAAAAAAAAAAAAAAAGTTGTGTGTGTGTGTGTGTTTTTTTTGGAAAGAAAGAAATCCTGGGCGACTTCTAAGCCGTTCCTCCAGAGGGATTTGAAACAATGAGCAAAACACGGAGGCCTCTGAGGTGCTAAGCTCTACCTTAAGAACACAGATCTTAAAAAAAAAAAAAAAAAAAGGAAATTCGGTGCGAGGGCCGCAGGGCCCCTGCGGGGTCGGAGCTGGGAGCGGCCGCGGCTCGCCCGGGGCCACCCCGCTGCCCTAACACACCCCGGGACGCGGCCGCGGGGCCCCGGCAGGGCGGAGGCCGCGCCGCAGCGATAACCCGCCGCCCCGCCGCCCCTGATACTTTTTAGCGAACGCTTAGGACAGCGTGACCTTGAGGGCGGAAATTTTAATCCGCTGCCAAGAAAAAAAAAAAAAAAGGGGTGTGGGAGGGGACGAAGGGACGTGATCTTCACCAACACGGATGGACGGGCTCGGTCGGCTTAGCCAACAAGACGCTAAATCCGCCGGGACGGCCCCGGGGGCGGAGCCGAGCGCCCGCGGCACGGCCCGCACCCCGAGGCGGCAGCAGGCGGGCGGCGCCGCGGGCTCCGGGACTCCGCCGCCGCAAGGACGCCAGCAGGCGTTTGCCATGAGGACCGTTCCGGGCCCACCTGCGGCCATCTTAACTTCGGGAAGAAAGACGGGGAGGAAGGGGAGGAAGGGGAGGCACGGACTACGAGACCCGGACGGAGACCACAAACCGGGGATGCACGGAAATTAAAAAAAAAAAAAAAAAAAAAAAAGCAGCTTCTCTAAATTCTCTGTAGTGGCTCGGTGTAGAGATTCACCTCCCACCCCCGCGCTCCGAGCACACACACAATCCGCCTGACCCGGGGAAAGGGCCTCGGGGCCCCGCGCCCAGCTGCCCTCATCAAACATGGACGCCGAGGTGAGCGCGGCGGTCACGTGACGCGCCCCCGCCCGCGCTCTGCCGCCCCCCCACCCCGACCGGCCTGGGCGCCCGAGGTCTCTATGGCGCCCGCGCCCCTCCCCCAGCCGAGCCCCAGCACTTACTCCGGGGGGTAGAGCCGCAGCTCCTCGATTTCTCCTAGGAAGGAAAAAAGCGTCCGCATCTGCTCGCTGGTCACCGCCGACGACAGGTTGGTCACCTGGATCACCGCCGTAGGGGTGAGGCCGAAGCCCAGCGCCAGCCCGAAGCCGCCGCCGCTGTTCATCCCGGCCCGCTGCTGCCGCCGCCGCCACCGCCACCACCGCCGCCGCCGCCGCCGCCGCCTCCCGCTGTCCAACGTCCGCGACGCGTCAGCGGCGGAACCGGGAGGGCCGCGAGCGCGCTCCCGCGGGCGAAGGCTCGGCGGCGGGCAGGTCTAGCCGCCCGGCCCGCGACTCCCCTGCTCCCCGGGCTGCGCGCGCCGGCCGGAAGCGTCGCCCCGGCAACGGGTGGGTCGCGGCGGCTGCGGCCCGCGGGGGGGAGGGGGGAAGGAGGGAGGCCAGAGCGGGGCTCGCCCCCCTAGGGCTCACGCCGGGCTTGCTCCCGCTGCAGAGGGGCCGGGTTTCGGCCCTGGAAGCGCAGGGCACGCCGCTGCCTCCGCGTCGCGCCCCGGTAGACCCGGGGAAGCGCGAGGCCTGGTCTGCTGGGCGGGGCCGGGACCTGGGGGGGGTCCCGGCGTGGGGGGGGCCTGGGGGAGTCCCGGCGGGGGGGGCTGGGGGGGGTCCCGGCGGCCTCCCCCGCGTGCACTTGGCCCAGGCGAGCGCGCCGTGCTCCCGCGCAGGCCGCCCCGCCCGCGGCCCCACGTGAAACACACGCACACAGGTTGCAAAAATGTACGGGATGCGGGATGCTCGGCTGAGGCTGAGTTAAGGAGGTAGGAAGACAAAGGCCAGGCGGCCGCCAGGACTTAGGCAGTCGCTCCTTGCGCGGCAGGGGGCCCAGGATGCCCTCACCCCCGCCCCCGAGGATGCTGCAGGTGCTCTCAATGGGTCCGTAGGGCCGGAACGATTCTCTCTTTTCTTTTCTTTTCTTTTCTTTTCTTTCGATTTATTTATTTATTTATTCATTCATTCATTCATTAGCGAGAGAGAGGCAGAGACCCAGGCAGAGGGCATGCTCCACGCAGGGAGCCCCACGCGGGACTCGATCCCAGGACCCCGGGGTCACGCCCTGGGCCGAAGGCAGATGCTCAACCGCTGAGCCACCCACCCAGACGTCCCAGAACGATTTTCGATATGATGCCAGGACTCTGCTGACCTTTTTCACCTCGCTGGCATTTGTACCCACGGTGTAAAAGCGACCCCAGGTTAACCTCCTGCGCCTCGGAAGGAAACCAAGGCCGTGGTGCCAAACTGCGCTAAATCGCGGTGTTGTGTGTTGCTCACCTGCTTGCTATCATAGCATGCAAAACTTAAAAGGTCGTTTCAATAAGCTAATTTGAGGGTGCCCGTGACCAAGGGGCAAAAATTATTGATGTCATTTGATGTTCGCCCTGGCATGCATACACGTCTTTTAGATTGTTTGAAGAAATGGCAAGAAGTTAGCAGGCATGCCCAAGTATAAGACGGTTGGTTGTCTCCAGAAAAAGCACTTGTGGGGTTGAGTGTTCGCACGCAAAAAATGTAAATCTTGTAAAACTTGTAAACACCTACTCTCCCCCCCTTAAGCTCCAGCTTTACAGTATTTAAAGACTTTTTTGCTACAAAAATACCAGTAATATTAACACACGTATTTTGACATGATATGATGAAAGATGTGAACATTTGGAGGATCCCTATTAACTCAACCAACGACTGTTTTCAAAATAGCCAGTGAGCTCGCCCTATTACAAAACCAAAATGAGTCATCAGAGTGGTAGGTAGACTCATGGATTTTAATGTAGCAGAATGAAAAAGGTAATTGATACAGTTTCAGATTCAGTCCACATTGCAACTGTACTCTAAGAAACTACCATATGTCAGGTTTGGTGTGGTATCAAAGAATATCCAGAATTATCTAGAAAGGCTATGAAAATAGTTTTCCCTTTTCCCACTCCTTATCCGTGTGAGACCAGATTTTCTTCATATGTTTCAACCAAAATATATCACAACAGATTGAACGCACAAACAGAAGAATCCAGCTGTCTTGTATTAAGCCAGACATTAAAGAGGTTTGAAATATGTAAAACAATGCCACTCTTCTCAAATTCCTCTTTGGAGAGTATCATTTTATCATAAAGATACATCATTTACACAAACACAAATAAGTTTTAGAATAATAAGTTTCTTGAGTCTGAAAATTTAAATTTCTGACAAGTTCCCAAGTGGTGGTGGTGGTGCTGCTGCTGGTGATCTCAAAACACCAAAAATAAATAAATAAATAAATAAAAACACCACTTTCACAACCCTTGGTTTAGAAGGTCATAAAAGCAGTACTTAGTACATTTACTAATCGACAGTTGATGGTAAAGCAGAGGGAAGAATCTGTTTCTGGCCTGGGGATTGTGTAATAGTGCCATAATTTAGTACCAAAAATAGGAAGGAAAGGCAGGGTTGTGAGGAATAAGCAAAAAATGTTGAGGTCCATTATGGACAAGTTTCTGAAGTGAAACTTAGAGAAAATATCTAGAATGTGATTTAGAGGAAGCCCAGGGTGTAGCATTAAAGGGATAAAACAACAAACAGCCAAAAAAGAACGAAATCAAGGGAGGAGAAAAAACAGGTGGAATGGGGGGTGGGTTGGGTGGGGGGGCCATGTTAGTCACCAAAGTTAAGGGAGGGGGAAAAAAAAGCCTAATAAGGAAAAAGTGAGGAATGAGGAGGAAAGAATGCTGAAAAGTATCATGTGCCCGTTGGTAGATAGAATGTGACCGCTGAGACAAAAGCTCTAGGAGCCAGTTTAGAGAAGCAAAGTCCACAGCATCACTTCTCTTGATTCCTCTGTGAATCTTCCAGCAAAACTTCCCAACCCGGGGCCTCTCCTAGCCCTGCCACTTTGGCCAATGCCAAACTGCTCCACCCTGGAAGCATTTGGGGACATATGCTTTGGAATTTTAACCTTTATACCACGTTCTGTCCCCAACCTCCACCCTGGAAGCATTTGGGGACATATGCTTTGGAATTTTAACCTTTATACCACGTTCTGCCCCAACCTCTGGGCTCCCAATTGCAGATATTTCTTGGTCACTTAGGCCTCTTGGTTTCCTCTGCCTGCCGACACCTTCTAAATCAGTAAGGCAAGCAGTGACAAGGTTTCGGTGCAGAGAGGGCTCCTCGCACTTAGATTCAGGACCGGAGCAATAAACCTGAAGCCAAAAGTAAGAAAGATAAACTCCAGTAAATAATTAACAAGAAAAGAAGATACACATTAAAATTGGATGCATTTCTTGGATTTAGAACCCGGAGTTGGGCTCTGGAGAGAGGGCTTTTAGGATTTGAACGAATGAAATCTTCAATGAGTCTACTCTGTGGAATTTTCAAGGAAATTTTGACGGAGAATAATTCAGAAGTAATTTCAAGGAAGGAAAGATCTGTAGGTACCCCATCTTTGTTTTTTTTTTTTTTAATTTTTTTTTTAATTTATTTATGATAGGCACACAGTGAGAGAGAGAGAGGCAGAGACACAGGCAGAGGGAGAAGCAGGCTCCATGCACCGGGAGCCCGATGTGGGATTCGATCCCGGGTCTCCAGGATCGCACCCTGGGCCAAAGGCAGGCGCCAAACCGCTGCGCCACCCAGGGATCCCGGTACCCCATCTTTGAAGGAGGAGTGCCGACGGTGGATTGAGCACAGAAGCGCTGGGAGGAAAGTGAAGAACTGGAAGGGACCAGAAGTGGAGTGAGAGCTTTCCATGTGTGCACGCCCTCTGTGTGTGTACATGTGTTCGTGTGTACACTGTTTTGAGGTAGGACTCTTCCAGAAAGGAAGCAGAAACTCTTTGTCCTGCCTGTGCTTACCCACATCACTCTCTTCTTTCAGAATCCAGAGCTCTCCATGAGCTCATGATGTCTCTAGTGGGCTGATTCTGAAAACTGTCAGTTGGCATACATATTTGTGATTACTAAAGAAATCACTAGATTGCTTACACAGAAGGGAAAGTACGGGCAATGATGGCAAGCTTAGTTCACGAAGTGCAAGAAATCATTGCACAACCAAATCTTTGGAAGAAGTACGACCAGGACATGTTTAGAACAGACTTTGGCTCCTTTAAATAAATCCAAAAATATGTAAGAAGACCACTGAGATATTTAATGGAATTTGGGGAAGAATTGCACAGGGAAATCTTAGGAAGGGAATTGACCGGGGTAGTTCTGGGAACATCAGCAGGAGACTTTCATAGACTTTCTCAAAAGTGTTGCCAAAGGGCACCTGGGTGGCTCCATCGGTTAAGTGTCTGACTCTTGGTTTTGGCTCAGGTCCTGATCTCAGGTTCCTGGGATCTCCAGCCCTGAGTCTGGCTCCCCACTGACCCAGGAAGTCGCTTGTCTCCCCCTCCCGCTGCCCTTCCCACTGCACACACACTCTCTCTCTCAGATAAATATTTTTTTAGAAAGAGTGTTGCCAAAAAAAAAAAAAAAAGAGAGAGAGAGAAAGAGTGTTGCCAAAAAGGTAAGTCAACGCCAGTGATTCCCCAGTTCTTGGCAATCGCCAGTCTGCTTTCTGTTTCTGTACAATTGGGTTTTGGGGAAATTATATATAAATGTAGTTACGTAATATTCATAATCGTGAATGTCTACCTTCTATCACCAACCCTAATGTTTTTGAGGTTCATGTACATCAGAGCATGTACATTTAGTTTTATCCCTTTTTTTAGTGTCAAAAAGCAGAGTGTTGTATGAATATTCAGCATTTTGTTGGTTTGCTCAACAGTTGATGGATCATGATATTTCTACTTGGTCATGTTATATAATCCTTTTTGTATGTTGCTCGATTTGACTTGCTGTTATTTTGTTAAGGATTTTTGTATTTCTTTTTATGAAGGATATTGGTTTTTGGTCTTCTTTTTTCACAATGTATTTATCTAGGTGGCTGTGATGTCAAGATAACACTGGCCTTGTTGTATGAGTTGGGAAGTGTTCCTTCTTCCTCTGTCTTGTGAAGGAGTTTTGTAGGAATGATACTATTTCTTCTTAATTAGAATTCACCTGTGAAGCCAGCTGCCCTACGACTGACTTTCTCTCTTGTTGAAGTCTAGTTAACATCCAGTGTTACGTTTGTTGGGGCTTTTCTTTGTGGGAATATTTTTCATTACCTAGCAAAACTTTGATTTCTTACAGGTCTATTTAGATTTGCTACCTTTTGGGATCCCTGTGGTTTAGCACCTGCCTTCGGACCAGGGCATGATCCTGGAGTCCCAGGATCGAGTCCCACATTGGGCTCCCTGCATGGATACTGCTTCTCCCTCTGCCTGTGTCTCTGCCTCTCTCTCTCTGTGTCTCTCGTGGATAAATAAATAAAAAATCTTAAAAAAAAAAAAAAAGATTTGCTACCTGTTAAAATAGTTATGTTAGTTTTTGTCTTTTTGGGAATTTATCCATTTCATCTAAATTGTATCATTTGTTTACCAAAAGGTGTTCAAATTATCCTCTTTATCCTTTCAGTTTCTGAAAGATCAGTACTAAGGCTCTCCCTTTCAATCCTGATATTGGTGATTTTTATTTTTTAAGATTTTATTTGCTTATTCATGAGAGACACAGAGAGAGGCAGAGACACAGGCAGAGGGAGAAGCAGGCTCCATGCAGGGAGCCTGATGCGGGACTCAGTCCTGGGACCCTGAGATCATGACCTGAGCCGAAGGCAGATGCTCACCCGCTGAGCCACCCAGGCGTCCCCCATTATTGGTAATTTATGTCTTCTCATTTTTCTCTGTCAGTCTGCCTAAAGGCTTATCAATTTTGTTCATCTGATCAAAGAAGCATTTTCCAGTTTTACTGATTTTCCCTATTTTGTTTCTATTTTTTGTTTTATAGATTTCCATTCTGCTTTTATCATTTTCTCACTCCTGCCTGTTTTGTGGTTGATCTACTCTTCTTTTCTGGTTTCTTAAAGTGGAAGCTTACATTATTGATTCAGGACTATTTGTTTTCTACTATTACCGTTTGGTGCTGTATATTTTTCTCTAAGCACTGTAGGGAATGTTTGTAGAGTGTGCAGAAAAGCTGTTGAGAGCTCAGTGTCTCACCAGAAGCACTGTACTACAAATCCAAATTTCTTTTTGCTATTGATTTATAATTTAATTGTTGTAGTTGGAAAACATGCTACGAATGACTTCAATTCTTTTAAATTTACTGAGACAGGTTTACGGCCTAACACATGTTCCGTCTTGGAAACTGTTCTAGGCCCACTTGAAAAAAAATTGTGTATCCTGTTGTCGTTGCATGGAGCGTTCTGTAAATGTCACTTAGGCAGGTGGGCTGATAGTGCTAATATTCCCGACTCTTATGTGCTGAAGTCATACGCTGTGCAGGATCCTGGTAGCAGAGAAGCTGTCCACGCTGCGGAGGCAAGACGGTGGCAGCCACATCCACTGTGGAGCTGGACTCTGGTGACACGGCGTTCTCTACAGGAGCCTCAGAGAGGGACAAGAATCGCTGGGATGGGGGGTCAACAAGGGAATTCTCGCCAGTTCCAGGGATTACTCATTGCTGTCTACCAAGATAATTTAACATTGTGCCATCTGGCAAAGACAAAATATTTGAAAGGCTCATTTTAAATAATACTTAAGCAATAAGTTAAATAATATTCTTTTTCACAGAGCTGCCAATCAAGGGTGAGTTTGTAGCCAAGAGACAATAAAAAGTTCTCTCCTATGGTTTGTGGCCATTAAAGTCCCTGCTCGGGGGATGCCCGGGGGGCTCAGCGGTTGAGCGGCTGCCTTTGGCCCAGGGCGTGACCCCAGGGTCCCAGGATCGAGTCCCACATCGGGCTCCCCACAGGGAGCCTGCTTCTCCCTCTGCCTGGGTCTCTACCTCTGTCTCTCTCTGTCTCATGAATAAATAAATAAAATCTTTTAAAAATAATAAAATAAATTCCCTGCTCAGTTCTTTGTTTTGTTTTTGTTTTCAATTCTTACTTTGCTGTTTTGACTTGCTTTAATCCAAGGCTGTGCTAAAACACTTCAAACCAGGAAGATTGCCAACCCTTGCCAATGGATCTATGGGCTTAAGAGTACATTAAAAATTCAGGAATTTATTGAGTCTTGCTCAGCCTTTACTTCTTACCAGGCCCTGTCAGGTGTGTCTTGCACCTGTCCTCAGCCCATCCCGCAGCCAGAGATGTGTGAAGAGCTTGTCGAGCCTCTGTGTGGCTGTCAGCGCCAGGACCTGTCCCTGTTCTACTTCTTGCTAGCCACTCCCCCAACTGGGACCATAACCTAACATTAGCAGAACGCTGGACTCGGCCCATTCATTTCTTAGCATAGTTGCCACTTTTGCTGACCACACTAGTAGAGGTATTTTCCACTCTTTGGTTCGAATCAATTCACCTGTCTGCCAGTAAAGCTCCTGCTTTCCACAGCCAGCTCCACCCTGGTGGGACACCCATGCCATTGGGGAAGGGGTAGGATGGGAATGGGAAGAGCCCCAGGCAAGAACCCCCCAGACTCACACTGCTCTTACCATCCAGCAGGTTTTCATTAACAAGCACTTCTCAATTTGTCTGCCTTTAGTCAATTTTCCAGAGTCTTGGAAAGGTCTGGTTCTGACAATTTTGTTTAGTTGTTTGTGGGAAAGAGCATTTGCCAACCTTTTCACCCCATGGCCAGACGTCCCTGCCAGTACACTTTGAAAAGGACATTTATTCACCTCTGGGAATAATTTCATAATAAACAACTGTCATTACTGGGAGGCTCCTGAGGAGGTAGCAGCCGCGTGACCAAGCTCTAAGAATTTCTCACATTACAGACCAAATTTTCCATTGTTTACAAATGAAGAAACTAAAGCACAAAGAGGTCTACTCAGAAAACGTGTGTTGAGCACTGACTTCATGTCAGACACTATTCTAGGGGCTGAGGACACCATAGTGGAAAAAAAAAGTCCCTACACTCATGACATTCCAGTGAATTACCTTCTGGAGACTAAGAAACTTGTCCAAGATCACCTAATGGATAAACAAAGCTTCCAGTCTGACTTCCAAGCTCTTCTTACTTCTCCACATTGCCCCTTAGCTTCGTCTGTTGAAGTGCTGTGACACAATCCCATAGACTGGGTAGTTTATAAACAACAAAGTTATTTCTCACAGTTCTGGACTTGGGGAAGTCTAAGATCAAGGTGCCAGCAGATTTGGTGTCTAGTGAAGACCCCTTAGCTGGGTCAGAGATGACCATCTTCTTGCTGCGTCCTTGTATGATGGAAGGGGCAAGAGAGCTCCCTGGGGTCTTTTTAAAAATTAGATTCATGAGGGCTCTAACTCATGACCTAATAAGCACCTCTCAAAGGCCCACCTCCAATACCATCACGTGAAAGGTCAGGATTTCAACACACACCCAACATGGGGCTTGAACTTGTAACCTGAGGATCAAGAGTTGCATCCTCCACCAACTGGGCCAGCCAGGGACACTGAGAGTTGGATTTTTTAAATGAATGTTTTCCTGACCTCAATCTACATGAAATTGCATTAATCATATAAACCAAATTCATTATCTTTCCTCCCCAAACTGAAACTTCCTGATTTTCTTCCTGATTTTCCTGGTTTTGTATTGGAGAGACAGCAAAATAAGAAGTGGTATAAACCAGAGCCAAAAGAACAAAGTGACTTAGTCTTGCAATTAAAATCAAGTTGATGAACTGGTGAAATTAGAAGAAGACAAGTGTTCATAGTACTACTTTTTCAACTTTCTCGTAGGTCTGGAGTTTTTCAAAATAAAAAAAAACTAGATAGAAAAAAAACTAGATAAAGTAAGTCAGTGGCAAAGGATATCTCATTTTAGAACATTAAAATATCATTCAGATAGGTTGTGCTCTATCAAAAACCAAAGGAGCTAACTACACTTCTACTTTAAAAACAAGATAAATTAAGAATGACTTCTAAAGGACAGATGGGATTTTGACTTTCCTATATGTTTTCTTTAAATATCACACTTTCTAGCGGTACCTGGGTAGCTCAGTCAAACGTCTGCTTTCAGCTCAGGTCCTGGGATCGAGTCCCACATTGGGCTCCTACACACCCCTACCCCTACCTGCTCATCCTCAAGTTCTCTCTCTCCCTCTTCTCCTGCTCTCTTTGAAATAAGTAAATGAAATATTTTAAAAAATAAATATCACACTTCCTACATGCACATATAATTTATTGATTTACACAGAATAGAGGTACAGAGCTGGATTTGGTGAGGAATACCTAGATTAACATTTGAATAAGGTGGTCCTCCCAAATATACCTGAGGTCTTGGATTAGAGAATTTGAATTAGAATTTGTAAAATAAATTTCACATGGATTTCTCTCTTTAAGATCTAAATGGAGTATACTATTCAATAAATCAGACTTGTTTCTCTACTTCCAGAGCAAGAATGTATTTGTTTGAAGCAAAGAAAACCAAGCGAATAATTCTGGAAACAGAAATTGACTGCGAGGCTTTTAGACCTGAGTTTAATTAAGACTCAATTATTTTTAACCATTGAATTAACAGAGTTATATATAAGGAGTTGAGATGAGAAATAGGAAAAGAGCAGTGTTTGTTTTTATAAGATTTTATTTATGCATTAGAGAAAGCATGAGCCCACAAGCAGAGGGAGAAGTAGACTTCGCACTGAGCAAGGAGCCTGATAACATGCAGGACTCATCCCAAAACCCTGGGATCATGACCTGAATGGAAGGCAGATGCTCAACCCACTAGCCACCCAGGTGTCACAGTTTTTCTCCTAAAAATAACATTTATAGGGGCACCTGGGTGGCTCAGTGGTTGAGCATCTGCCTGTGGCGCAGGGTGTGATCCTGGGGTCCCAGGATCAAGTCCCAGATCGGGCTCCCTGCAGGGAGCCTGCTTCTCTCTCTGCCTGGGTCTCTGCCTCTCTCCCTGTGTCTTTCATGAATAAATAAATAAAATCCTTTTAAAAATAAAATAAAAATAACATTTATGTGGAGGCCGAAAAAAATTTAAGGCCATCCCACCTAAAGTTTAACATTAGCACAAGTACAGCCATCTTAGGCCCCTGTGAATAAGAGCTGAACTTTACGGGGGAAAAACTGCAGAATGTCCTCAATGTCCTTGGCAGGGAATCCCATATCAGAAAGACAACAGAGCCCACGCCCATGGTAGAAAGTCCCATATTAGAATGAGAACAGAGCTCAATGCCCTTGAAAGCCCCATATCAGAATGCAAACAGAACTTGAGAAATTCCTCCACTCCTTCTGAAAATCCCCTAGACCAGTCTATAAAAAACCCAGCTGTAACCCACTTCAGGGTCCAAGTCCCTGCTCCGCTGTGTCGGGTATACTTGGACCCAAGCTCGAGTTTGCTAATAAACCCTCGTGCGCTTGCATCGGTGTCGGCTCCTTGGTGGTTTCTCAGATTCGCAATCTTGGGCACAATTTACAAATTCCAATTACAAAAATAATACATCTTCAATATTTTAAAAATATCCAGAGGGAGGCACTTGACTGGCTCAGTCCATAGAGCATGCAACTCTTGATCTCGGGGTTGAATATTTGAGCCCCATGTTGGGCATAGAGATTACTTAAAAATAAAATCTTAAATAAATAAAAATACACAGAAACAAAAATAAAACAATTCATCTAATATCTGACCATTCAGAAAAACATTGAAGTTTTGGTCTATATACATTTAGGATTTTTTGTGTAAAGATATATGTTTTTTTACAAAATGATACCGTGTCAGTCCTCTGGATTGGGTATTGTCTTTCTTGAATCCTCTTCTTTGTTTTCTCCCCCATTTTGCTAGAGTACATCCCTAAGTAACATCCTAAAAAGATTTGTGTCACTAAAATTCTTGAATCCTTATATATCCAAAATATGCTTTGCTTAATTGGCTGATTGATTAATTGCCTGGATGAGGATCAAAAAAAAATTACTCAAAGTGATTTTGAAATCATTGTTCATTGATTTTCTAACATTCAGCATTGCTAATGACTAGTCTGTTACCAAATACTTAAAATATTATTGGTGACCAACTTTTCCTCTCTACAAACTTTTGTTTTTTTTATTTTTAAAGTAGACCCCATGCTGAGCATGGAGTCCAACTCAGGGCTTGAACTCATGACCATGAGATTGAGACCCGAGCTGAGATCAAGAGTTGGAAGGTTAACCAACTGAGTCATTCAGGCACCCCCTCTATACAAGCTTTGGAATTTACTAGGAAAGCCACCTAAAGTGGAGCTTGTTTTATGCGGTTAGGAGGAAAGAAGGTTTTTTGTTTGTTTGTTTGTTTGTTTGTTTTGTTTTGTTTTGTTTTAAGATGTTTTAAGTACACATTTAATTAACAATTTTTAAATTATATAAATATTTAGATTTTTAACTCCTCTTGGGTTAGTATTGGTAATATATGTGGGTGCATGTGTGTTGTAGGAATTTAAATGTCTCAAACTTTGGAAATTTACTCATTTTTTAAATATTTTATTTATTTATTTATTTGAGAGAGAGAGAGCACAAACAGGGGAAGTGGCTGAAGGAGAAGGAGAAGCAGCCTCTCCACCAAGCAGGAAACCTAATGCAGGGCTCAATCCCAGGACCCTAGGATCATGACCTGAGCTGAAGGCAGATGCTTAACTAACTGAGCCCCCCATATGCTCCTCAAACTTTGCAAATCCCTTGATGATCTTTTTAATATTTGAAAGATCCATAATGCATGTCCCCTTTCTCCTTTCTAATATACCTTTTTCTTCCATGATCAATCTCACAAGAATGTTATCAATGTTATTAGTTTATCAAAATGTATGATTTTGTTTGTTTGTAGTAGGCTCCATGCCCAGGTGGAACCCAATGCGGGGCTTGAACTCAACTCTGAGATCAGGACCTGAATTCTTAACCAACTGACCCACCCAGGGGCCCCTATTTGTTTTCTATTTAATTAATGGTCTTGATGTTTTGATTTCCTTTCTTTTTCTTTGGGGTTAACTTGCAGCCACCTATAAGCCAGGAACCAAATTGGCTAGTATTGTGATCTTGGATTTCCAGCTCCAGAACTGTGAGAAATAAATTTCTGTTGTTTATAAAGCCCACCCTGTCTATGGTATTTTTGTTATAGCAACCTAATGGACCAAGACACTTGACATATAAAGACCCAGATAAATGTCCTCAATTCTTAAAGGGAAAAGATAATCAATAGATGTCAACCCGAGATGACCTATATATTGACATTATCAGACAAAGGTTTTACCCGCTGTTTTAACTACGTGCCATGAGTTAAAGGTTAGTGCTCTTGAAATGAATGAAAAGATAGTTCTTAGGAGAGACACAGAAACCAGAACGTAGAACTAAATAGACATTTTGGAACTAAAAATACGACATTTGGAATAAAAAAAACTCACTCAATAGCAGGATAAGGTAACAAAGGAAAGAGTTACTACTTGATAACAGAAAAAGAATTTATCCAACTGCTGACAGATTTGACACTTGGTGAAGGCCTGCTTCCTGTTTGGTAGACTCGTCTCCTCACTACGACCTCATGTCGCAATGCTGGGACAGGGGGGCTCCCTCTAACCTCTTTCATAGGACCATTATCTCCCGAAGGCCCCCCTTCCTGATACCTTCACCTTGGGATTTCAATATATGAATTGAGGGGGGAACATCAATAGTCAGCCCACAGCAGCAAGCAATTTGGGGTTGTATCCCAGATTATTTTGAATCTTGTATTGTGAATTGTGAGCTGTGAGAGCTTGGATCCTATTAAAACCCTGTGAAGTTGGGATCCCTGGGTGGCGCAGCGGTTTGGCGCCTGCCTTTGGCCCAGGGCGCGATCCTGGAGACCCGCGATCGAATCCCACGTCGGGCTCCCGGTGCATGGAGCCTGCTTTTCCCTCTGCCTATGTCTCTGCCCCCCACCCCTCTGTGACTTTCATTAAAAAAAAAACAAACTCGGGGATCCCTGGGTGGCGCAGCGGTTTGGCGCCTGCCTTTGGCCCAGGGCGCGATCCTGGAGACCCGGGATCGAATCCCACGTCGGGCTCCCGGTGCATGGAGCCTGCTTCTCCCTCTGCCTGTGTCTCTGCCTCTCTCTCTCTCTGTGACTATCATAAATAAATAATAAAAAAAAAAAATTAAAAAAAAAAAAAAACAAACCCTGTGAAGAATATCTTTACGTACATTTGGACTTCAACTTCTGTCTTTATTTCTATGAGTCCAACATGAGTTCCATTTTTAACACCTTTGGTACACTGCTTTGGAACTAACTGCCCCGTGTTGCCCCTCTCAGAGGGAGGCTGGGACTGAGGTGGTGGGTTTTGGGATGATTCAGTTTATAAATATTTTGCTATCCTGCCAATGAAAAACAATAAATAAGTCTCCGATCTTAAGGGGACTCACCATCTGTTCATTCAGTAAATTTGTTTAAAATATTTTGCTTAGGGCAGCCCGGGTGGCTCAGCGGTTTAGCGGCCTGCCTTCGGCCCAGGGCCTGATCCTGGAGACCTGGAATCGAGTCCCACCCACATTGGGCTCCCTGTGTGGAGCCTGCTTCTCCCTCTGCTTCTCTCTCTCTCTCTCTCTCTCATGAATAAATAAATAAAATCTTAAAAAAAATAAAATAAAATAAAAATTTTAAAAATAAAATATTTTGCTTAGAAGGTATCTGTTACATCACTTTGGAAGATGAAAAATCATCCACCAAAGTGAACAATTGTAAGGAACACTTGGAAAATGTTTTGCCAACGATACACCAGTAAGTAGCAGTCACCGTCTCTCTCATTGTGGATTGTTACATTGAGATGGTAAAAATAAAAATGAAAATAAACTCCCTGTGCTCTGGATGCTTGTGAAGGTGGTGTCTATCATGCACACGTGCTGATCGTTGTGTCCCCGATGGATGAGGGCCACGTTTGGATTCGACAGATTGGCATTCACCCCGAGACGTCTTAGAATCAGTTCCGTGTTAACCTGTGTTCAAGGGTCTTATGTTAAACAGCTTAACAATAACCCACAACCCTCGGACCAACTTCAAGGGTCTTATGAAACACGATTAAACCAACTGAAATTCCCTTTTTTTCTTTTTTTCATAGTAGTAGTTAAGAAACTGCCTCAGGGATCTTTTCTGCAAACAATCCGGTCAGACAGGACTTGTGATCTAGTGGAAAATGTAGAGAAAAACAACTTTCCAATGACATATGGCAGGAACCCCCTCAGGCCTGTAATTAGACAATAATAAACCAAAGGTCACCTTATGTTTCACGGAGGGTGTTTGCACAAACATTCAAGATGATCCAGTTGGACTCCGAAATGGACATATTGACAAACTTACAATACACTAAAAATATAAAAGAATATTGGAGAAGGGAAGAAAAACCACTTAGTATGGAAAATAACAGTCTTACACAGTAAATTCGAAAGCATGTTTATAGAAATATTTTGATCCTTTTCAAAAGAGCCACCTTAAATATCATGTTTGGTTTTCAATGGTATGCACCGCCCACTTCCATTTTTCTGTTTTTTTTTTTTTTTTAAGCCATCATATATTCCGAGTCTGTATTTTTGTCAAACTTTGCAATGGTTAATTCATATAGATGTTTTTGTTTTGTTTTGTTTTGTTTTGTTTTAATTTTTATTTATTTATTCAGGAGAGACACACACACACAGAGAGAGAGAGGCAGAGACACAGGCAAAGGGAGAAGCAGGCTCCATACAGGGAGCCCGATGTGGAACTCGATTCTGGGACCCTGGGGTCACGCCCTGGGCCCAAGGCAGACGCTCAACCGCTGAGCCACCCAGGGATCCCAATTCATATAGATGTTTAACACCTAAGTTATTATGTCCTTTTCCTTTGAATATCCTGATTTTTCAAGGATTCCTTTTCTGTGTCATCAAAAAATACATTTGAACTTCACATTAAAAAAAACAAGAACTAGGCAAGCTGCCAGTGTGTAATACCATGTGCGTAACCACATTCCCCGTGCTGTACGAGTTATTCATGTGATAACTGTAAGTTTATACCCTTTCACCAACATCTCACCATTTCCCACACCCCCCGAACCCCTGGGAACTACCACTCCCCTCTCTGTTTCTAGATGTTTGGCTTCTTTAGGATCTACAGGTAAATGAAGCCATCCAGTCTTTGCCTCTCTCCATGTGACGTCACTTAGCCCCATGCCCTCAGGATCCCCCCACTGTCACAGACTGAAGGACTTCCTTCCTTCTCATGACTGAAGAGCATGCCTGCATCTCCGACCCTCATCCATTTAGCCGCTCACAGACGTTTAGGTGACTTCCATGTCTTGGCTCACAGCGTGAATAGTGCTGCAGTGAACACGGAATGCGCACATCTTTTCAAGATCCTGATTTTACACCCTTTGGGTAGACACCCCAGGGTGGAATTGTTAGATCTGAAGGTAGCTCTATTTTTAACTTTTTGAGGACTCTCCATACTCTTTCCCATGGTGCCTGCACCCATTTACATTCCCACCAAAAGGTCCAAGGTTCCCTTTTCTCCAAATCTTTGCCAGCAGTAGTCATCTCTTGTCTTGATGAACAGCTCATTGTAGTTGGTTGTTTTTTTTTTTTTTAAGATTTATTTATTCATGAGAGACACAGAGAGAGAGAGGCAGAGCCACAGGCAGAGGCAGAAGTAGGCTCCATGCTGGGAGCCTGAGGCAGGACTTGATCCCAGGACCCCAGGATCACACCCTGGGCCGAAGGCAGATGCTCAACCGCTGAGCCACCCAGGCGTCCCCACATTGTGGTTTTGACCTGCCTTTTTTGGATGATTACTGAAATAAAGCAGCCTTTTATGTACCTGTTGGCCATTTGGATTTCTTCTTTGAGAAAATGTCAGTTTAGTTCCTGGGCCCATTTTTAAATCAGATGGTATTTTGTGCTTTTCCTTGTTTTTGCTATTGAGTTGTTTGAATACCACATATATTTTGGATCTATGGTTTACAAATATTTTCTCCCAGTACCTAGGCTTCCTTTTCATCTTGTTGATTATTTATTTTGCTGTGCAAAAGCTTTTTCATTTGAAGTAGTCCCACTTGTTTATTTCTTTTGTTTTGTGGCTTGTCCTTGAGGTGTCATATCCAAAAAAAAAAAAAAATCATCTTTCATTCTGCTAATGTGGTATATCATTTTTTGATGTGCATATGTTGTACCATGTTTATGTCCTGGGGTAAATCCCATTTGATCTTGGTATGGGATCCCTTTAACATGCTGTGAATTCACTTTGTGGATATGTATATATATATATTTTTTTTTTTTGAGAATTTTTGCATCTATGTTCATCAGGGACATTGGCCTGTAATTAATTATCTTGTCATGCTGTATCCTTCCTTGTCTGGTTTTGGTATCAGGGTAATGCTGACACTGTAAAATGAATTTGAGAGTGTTGCCTTCTCTTCAGTTTTTTGGAATAGATTGAGAAGGATGATATTAGTTCTTTCTTTCTTTCTTTTTTCTTTCTTTCTTTCTTTCTGATAGTCACAGAGAGAGAGAGAGAGAGAGAGGCAGAGACACAGGTAGAGGGAGAAGCAGGCTCCATGCACTGGGAGCCCGACGTGGGACTCAATCCCGGGTCTCCAGGATCGCGCCCTGGGCCAAAGGCAGGCGCCAAACCGCTGCGCCACCCAGGGATCCCGGTATTAGTTCTTTAAATGTTTGGTAGAATTTTTTAGTGAAGTCACTTGGTCTGGGCTTTATGTATTGAGGGGTTTTAGATTCAGTCTCTTTACTAATGACGGGTCTGTTCAGATGTTTGACTTTTTCCTGATTCAGTCTTGGTAGGTGTCATGTTTCTAGAAAGTATCTATTTTTTTCTAGGTTATCATTTGCTAGTGTATGACTGTTCATTATAGTCTCTTAGGATCCTTTGTATTTCTTTGGCATCAACTGCAATGGCTCCTCTTTCATTTCTAATTTTATTTATTGGAGTCTTCTTTCTTTTTTTCTTAGTCTAGCTAAAGGTTTGTCAGTTTTCTTTAACTTTTAGGAAAAAAATCCCGTGGTTTCACTGATCTTTTCAATTTTTTTGATATTTTATTTACTTATTTTAGAGAGAGAGAGCAAGAGAGCACAAGCAGGAGGAGGGGCAGGGAGAGAGGGAGAAGCAGGCTCCCTGCAGGGAGCCGGATGTGGGACTCAATCCCAGAACCCCAGGATCATGACTGGAGCCCAAGGCAGACTCTTAACTGACCTAGCCACCCAGGCGCCACTACCTTTTTTCCTGCTTTCATTTATTTCTACTCTCATTTATATATATATATATATATATATATATATATATATATATATATCCTTTCTTTTGCTAACTTTGGCTAGTTTGTTCTTTTTCTTGCATCTTGATCTGTAAAGTTAGGTTGTTTATTTGACATCTTCCTTTTATCTTAATATAGGCATTTATCACTATAAACATCCCACTTAGAACTGCTTTTGCAGCATCCCATAGGTTCTGTGTGTTGTTTTTACACTTTTGTTTTTCCAAGCGATTTTTAAATTTTCAGTATCTTCCTTGACCCATTAGTTGTTCAGGAGTGTGTTGTTTAATGTCCACACATTTGTGAATTTTCTAGTTTTCCTCCTGTACTGATCTCTAGTTTTATCCCATTGTGGTCAGTAAAGATACTTTGTATGATTTTAATCTTCTTAAATTTGCTAAGATTGTTTTGTGTCCTTGTATAAGATCTATCTTGGAGAATGTTTCTTTTCTCTTTTTTTTTTTTTCAAGATTTTATTTATTTATTCCTGATAGACACAGAGAGAGAGGCAAAGACACAGGCAGAGGGAGAAGCAGGCTCCCTGCAGGGAGCCCAATGCAGGACTGGATCCCAGGACCCTGGGGTCACGACCTGAGCCCAAGGCAGATGCTCAACTGCTGAGCCCCCCAGGAGCCCCCCATTATTGGTAATTTATGTCTTTCATATGTGTTTTCATGTTGCTAATTGATATCCTTTCATTTGAACTTGAAGACTCCTTCAGGTTTTTTTGTTTTTTTTTGTTTTTTGTTTTTTGTTTTTTTTGCATGGCAGGTCTAGTGGTAGTGAACTCTCTAGCTTCTGTTTGTTTTAGAAATTCTTGACCTCTACTTCATTTCTGAAGGACAGCCTTGCTGGATACAATATTCTTGGTAGGCAGTGTCTTTCTTTCAACATTTTAAATATGTCATCTGACCCTCTCCTGACCTACAAGGCCTCTTCTGAGAAATTTCCTGATAGCCTTAAGGGGATTCCCTGTATGAGATCTTTTTTCCTTCCCTTGTTGCTTTTTAAAGTTCTCTGTCTTTGACTTAAGACAGGCTTATTATAATGTGTCTTGGAGAAGGTCATGGGTTGAAATTATAGGGTGACCTATTAGCTTTATAAACTTGGATGTTTAAAACTCTCCTGGGTTTGGGCAGTTGTCAGCCATTTTTTCTGTTCATAAGCTTTCTATCCTTTTCTCCCTGCCTTCTCCTTCTGAGATTCCAATCATATGTACACTATTTCTCTTGATGGCATTCTAATATGTCCTATAGGCTTTCTTTATTCATTTTCATTCTTTTTATTTGCTTCCCTGATTGGATAATTGCAATTGATCTGTCTTCTAGCTCAGCCATTCTTTCTTCTGACTGGTTAAGACTAATGTTGAAACTGTCCATTGAATGTTTTAGTTCAGGCATTGAGTTCCTCAGCTCCAAAACTTCTGTTTGGTTCTACTTTATGTTCTATGCCTTTGTTGAACCTCTCATTTTGTTCTTGCTTGGCTTTCCTGATACCATTAAATTTTTATTTGTGTTCTCTTGTAGCTCTCTAAGCATCTCTAGAATAATTATTTTGAATTCTTTGATAATTCCTCTACTGCATCTCTTTGGGGCTAATTACTAGAGGTATACTGTATTCCTTTGGTGGAGTCATGTTTTCCTGATTCTTCATGATCCTCATAGCCTTGTGCAGTTGTCTGTGTGTTTGAAGAAATAGTTACTTCTTTTAGACCTTATGGACTGACTATAGTAAAAGAAGACTTTCGCTTGTGAGTGGTACATGCTGTCACCCTGGATCTGAGGCACAGGGCTCCAAATGCACAAATGTGTATTAGCACTTGGTCTGGGGGAGGGCAGAACGGAACATAACACCATTTTGGCTCAGGCTGCTGAGATCCACAGCAACTGTGAGGTCCTTGGTGAGCACTGTGAGAGTTTGTAGTGGCTACAAGGGCCGCTGGGGTCCTTAGCAGTGCCTCCAGGTCCAGTGGCTAGGGACTAGGCCAAGCAATGATTGTTGCCAGAGCTGGTGGTGTGCACACACTTGGCTGCATGTGCCAGCTGCAGGTGCCTATGTAGTGGCAGGGTCCTGTTGCATACACACATGTAATGGCAGTGGCTAGGGTAGGCAACAAGGGTCAAGGCCAACCACAGGCTCAGGGGAAGTTGCAGAGGCCCTGTCTTTCGGCATGCTTTCTGCTATCTGCACAGCCTCCCCTGGGTTTGCACATTGCAGTGAAGGCCAGTTATGGAGGTTGGGTCAGGAGTATGTAAGCACCTAGCTGGAGGGGATAGCTATAGATGAACATGGTGGAGAAGGCCAGTGACCAAAGTCAGGGCCTGATTCACACCCACAAGCAACTATCAGTGTCCTGGTCATTGATGTGCTCTTTCTTGTCTGCAGTCTTCCCTGGGCACGTACGCTGCATTGGAAGCTACTGTCAGGTCAGCAGCACACAGATGCATAGCTAGAGGGGCTAGTGAGGAGGTGCATGGTGATAGGTACTAGCTGCCAGTGTCTAGGCTTGTGTCTTCACTTGCAAAGCTGCAGGGTCCTGAGCTGGTTACCCCTGTGGCTCCCAGGTTCTGTAGGCTATACATGGAGGGGAGGGTCTCAGGCAGCTGATACAGAAAGCTGTATCTGTGGGGCAAAAGCTAGTAAAATCTGGGACGGTAGGTGTCCCCAGTGAATGTACTGGCTGTTAGAGTTTCCTCAGCGGCATATGCTGGGTTTGTCTGCAGAGCAGGAGGTGAACCACAATGATTCCTGCTGTGAGGCTGCTGCTGGTAGCACCTGTTTTTATTCCTTGTTCCTAGATATCTCTATATCTCAGCTTTGTTCATCTAGGCGGAATGAAAGCAAAGCAGGACCTTCATGTAGTGCCCCAAAAAGCTGGAGAAGCTGGTTGCCTACCCCACTCTTCCTTTCCTGGTGAGAGGAACTCTTCCTATCTAGGAAATTCCCTCTTGCCACTGAGCAATGCTGATGTGGGGGATGGGATGATGCAGGAAAAAATGAAGCTGTCTTCCTTTTCATCTTATGCATTTATTCTTAGGTCTTTTATTCCAATGTGTTGCTAAAATTTCTTAAGTAGACTCTAAAGCTGCTTTTGTTCATGGATAGCAATCTAATTGTTGATTAGATTGGGGGGGACGGATGCAGTTGGGCTCTCCTACCTCACCATTTGCCTGCTTCAAACTTATCGACAAATTGCTGGTGGCCAAATATTTGCTATCATATTTGAGAATGACCCAAGATCACTTTTTTTCCCTTAAAATTTAGACAGACAACATAACAGTTAGAGCAAGTTTTGATAATAGGGCAAAAAACATCCCATAAAACTATCACTCCAGTCTTTATATAAGACTTCTAGAGTGATGATCATAAGGTAGATATATTTTCATAAATTGCCTTTTCCACTTAACATTGTACTTATCATAATCGTCTTTCTATGTGTCTTCCTATGTTTCTAATTATCATTTAAAAAATTTACACAGGGCAGCCCAGGTGGCTCAGCGATTTAGTGCCGCCTTCAGCCCAGGGCCTGATCCTGGAGACCCGGGATTGAGTCCCTGCATGGAGTCTGCTTCTCCCTCTACCTGTGTCTCTGCCTCTCTCTCTATGTGTTTTTCATTCATAAATAAATAAATAAATAAATAAATAAATAATTCTCATATTATTGTTTATTTGGGTTGGTACCAGTGTTTTGCTTTTACATAACACCAAAATAACCTTGTAAGGCTCAGTGACATCAACAATCCCACTTTTGTCTAATGACAACAGTTCAAAATATGCTATTTTAATTTGCACCCTGTTTCTTTTATATTTAGCAGTTTCATGCGAACTAGACAATATAGGCTTATAGAAATTGTCTGTAATTAAATAATATCCAGATTATGTCTTAAAGTTATAGAAAGCTTCTTTTTTCTAGATTTTCAGAGTGATGGAAAAATTTAATAATTTTTTTTGCTATTGGCCAAAATTAAAAATGCCCACAGACTATTAAATACACATAAGCAAACATCTGATTTTTTAAATGTACTAATCCAATAGAATCCTTCCCTCTTTTTAAGAGTTTCAATAAATTGGTTTTTGCCAATATATTTCATAAGATAATAAATACTTGATAAAAGAAGTTCTTAGCTTATTAGTAGCATAGACACAGCCATAGCACAAATAATTCTATTTAGAAATGGAAGATGATGTAGAGCTGTGTGCCATTTTCCTAACACAGTAGCAAGAAACCATTCAAAAATATTGAGGTAGAAAAGCTGGTATTCTATACCTTGACATCTCTATGATTGCCTGCTCTATTGATAAATAATACTTGAAAAACTTATCCCATTAAATCCGATTTATTTTTTAACCATGCCTAGGCTGATTGAAGTGGCAATGTTTTTGCCTTTGTTCCGAAAGATAACGAACACGCCGTTGGGTTGTGAAGAAACTGAGGATGGAGAGCAGATGGGATTTTTGGCAAAGAGTGGGCGAGCCTGACTGTCGGCAGCAGGAGCTGGCTAATGCTCCAGCATACGGTGCTGCTAATACCTCAATCAATTAAAGAAGTGCCATCCAGGATTTGCCAGTCAGAAGACATCTTAACTACTTTTTCTTCAAGCCATGAACAGCTTCATTATAACCCCCTATGGGGCCAACGAGCCAATTTAGGATTCACTTTTGACAGTTGGCTGATGTCAGTTTTTCAATGAATGTGTGTTCATGCCTGGGCATTTCGCTAATGTGAAATGTTGCTATTTGTATGATGCTATGTCACCAGCTGAACGGCACATGCATAATTTATTCGCCATCCACAAATATTTATTGAACTCAACTGCTGAGTGCTTTAATATGTACATAACAAACCTTTTGTTTTCAAAGCTGATTATACTGCAAGTCAGCAAGGGGATCCTTATGAATTCCTGTGTTCCTCCTGTACCTCTCTTCATGGCATTCATCACTTTCTTTTTAGATCCTCTCTCTCAGAGTAAAAACCCAAAGTGATCCCTATAACAGCCTAAAAGACCCTACAGAAACTTCCCTTATATATCTGACCTCTTGACCTCTCCTCTCTTTGTCTCTCTTTCTCTCTCTCTCTTTCTGTCTCTCCTCCTCACCACCCCCTTTCATTGTGGATAAAGTGTAAAATTCCACTGTGGGAAAACCAATAGTCCTTTATATTATGTTGAGTGCTTCTTGCATACCTGGTAACATCAGAGTGGGTATGAGAGATGCTTCCATCGAGGAGTTTCCAATAGTTTCAGAAATGGGGTAAGTAAGACACACAACAATGTGAGAATAAATAAGTTGTTACTGTAAGTTATAAACTATAAGTGGCCTAAGTTTTAAATATCAAAGAGTAGGAAAGTTCAGGGTTCAGAAAGGTATGATGAGGACTATTCAGTAGTATCCAGGTATCATCATGACTATTTATTGACTACTTATTATTTATTTATTTACCATTAAATAGAAGGCTTCTTTAAAAAAAAAAAAAGATTTTATTTATTTATTCATGAGAGACAGAGAGAGAGAGACAGAGACACAGGCAGAGGGAGAAGCAGGTTCCCTGAGGGGAGCCCAATGTGGGACTCCATCCCAGGACCCTGGGATCACGCCCTGAGCCAAAGGCAGATGCTCAACTGCTGAGCCACCCAGTCGTCCCAAACAGAAGTCTTCTGACTTTTTATCTTTCTCCCACTACTTTCCCCTGAGCACCAAGTGGGCATTTGTAAATGCTCCAAACAAAGCAAGTGCAAATCAGACTTTATTATTCCCGATTTCAGCTAGTGGCATTACCACCTATCTTCCAACTACTACTACGAGATCACATCTAGTGTGAGGCTCCTGTTAAAATGGAGGGACTATGGAGGCCACCCTTTGGAATTGAAGAGGGATTGAATGAAGGAAAAAACTCAGTGCATTTTTCCGATGACTTAGATGCCAATAAACTTACTCTGAAATGTACGTGAAAAATAAAAGTCTACATATACCTAAGCCAGTTTTGAAAACAAGAGCAAAGAGGCAAGACTTATCCTGGAAGATGATGATTCTCTTTAAGTGTTACCTCCCGACCATAAGCATGAAGCATCACCTGGGAATGTGGCTAGAAATAGAAATTCTTGGGCACAGATCTATTTAATCAAAACCCTATGGCTGAGGCCCAACAAGCCCTCCTGGTGACTCTAATGTGGTAAAGCTTGAGAATCACTGTTTTAAGATATTAAGATATATATAAATTATTAGTTATAAAAGTAACATAATACATAAAAGCAAATACAGAAAAATGTTAATGGAAGAATTGAGATGATAGGTATTTATTATAAAACTTTCAAGTTTGCTGAAAAAAATATACATAGGAACAGAAAAACAGGTCAAAAGAACACTATAGAAAGCTCAAGCACAGATGCATAGGTACTTGATATATAATAAACATCGCAGTACAGATTAATAGAAAAAAGTAGGGCAGACCGGGTGGCTCAGCGGTTCAGCACCGCCTTTGGCCCAGGGTGTGATCCTGGAGACCCGGGATCGAGTCCCATGTCGGGTTCCCTGCATGGAGCCTGCTTCTCCCTCTGTCTGTGTCTGTGCCTCTCTCTCTCTGTCTCTCTCTCTCTCTCTGTCTCTCATGAATAAATGGATAAAATCTTAAAAACAAAAAAGTGGACGAGCCTTGTAGAGAACACATGGAGTTTTTTAAAATTCAAATTCAATTGGAACATATGGAGTTTGATTCCAACATTGTACCATATACAATGGTAGACTCTAGATGGATTAAAATCTAAATATTAATAGTAAATATATCTAGCTAATACAAGTCAATGTGGGAAAAAAGATTTTTTTGACTCAGATATGGAGAAGACTTAATTAAGAACAATGAAGCATAAATAATAGACTGTCAAGCTTTTTTTTTTTTTTAAACAAAGGATATCATGTACCAAAGTAAATAGACTGTGGACTAGAAGATACTGGCGATATCTGAAATGATAGGAGAGTAGTATCCGGATTAGACAAGGAATTCCTACAAATTGGACTTGAAAACATCAAACAATGGGGAAAGGGAACAGGAGAATTACAGAATGGTAAACCTTCCTGCCTAACAAGTGTATGTACTTGCCAAACTCACCAGTAATCAAAGGAAGGCAAAATAAAACAATGCCAAATACATTATATTCATTAAACATGCAAAAGTTTAAAAAATCACATAAACAGGGGATCTTTGGGTGGCTCAGTGGTTTAGCGCCTCCCTTCAGCCCAGGGGTGTGATCCTGGAGACCCGGGATAGAGTCCCACATCAGGCTCTCTCCATGGAGCCTGCTTCTCCCTCTGCCTGTGTCTCTACCTCTCTCTCTTTCTCTGTGTCTCTCATGAATGAATAAATGAAATCTTTAAAAAAAGTCGCATAAACATATCACATCTTTCTTTTTTTTAAAAAAAGATTTTATTTATTTATTCATGAGAGACACACAGAGAGAGAGAGAGAGAGAGAGAGAGAGAGAGAGGCAGAGACACAGGCAGAGGGAGGAGCAGGCTCCATGCAGGGAGCCCGACGTGGGACTCGATCCCGGGTCTCCAGGATCACACCCTGGGCTGAAGGCAGCGCTAAACCACTGAGCCACCTGGGCTGCCCCACATCTTCTTTATCCTTTCATCTGTTGATGGACATCTGAGCTCTTCCTATAGTTTGGCTATTGTGGGCACTGGGGTGCAGGTGCCCCTTCAGATCACTACATTTGCACCTTTGGGGTTAATACCTAGTAGTGCAATTGCTGGGTCATAGGGTAACTCTATTTTCAACTTTTTGAGGAATCTCTATACTATTTTCCAGAGTAGCTGCACCAGCTTGGATAAAGATGTGATAGAGATATATATATCTTGTTATATCAAGATATATCTTGATCTCTCTCTCTATATATCTTGAATATATATGTCATATATATATATATGTATATATATATATATATAAATACTACTCAGCCATCAAAAAGAAATGAAGTCTTGCCATTTCAATGACATGGATGGAACTAGAGGGTATTATGCTAAGTGAAATAAGTCAGAGAAAGAATTATCATAGGATCTCACTCATATGTGGAATTTAAGAAACAAAAAGGATCACAGGGGAAGAGAGGAAAAAATAAAACACGATGAAATCAGAGAGGGAGACAAACCATAAGAACTCTTAATCATAGGAAACAACTTGAGGGTTGCTGGAGGGGAGAAGAGGAGGGGATAGGGTAACTGGGTGATGGACGTGTAATGAGCACTGGGTGTTATATAGGACCGATGAATCACTGACCTTTACCTCTGAAACCAGTAATACATCATATATTAATTAATTGAATTTAAATAACAAATTTAAAAAACATATGCACATATATTAAAGCAAACCAAAATAATTGGAGTCATCTGAAAAGTTGCAATTTTGGTACTAAATTTGACACTGTTAACACTGTCACTTGACCCTACTCTATAGGCTATAATTTATTTTAGTAAGAAAATATTCTCTATGGTTGAAGAAGCTCAGCCCAATTATCAATACTTGATAATTTCAGAGCTTGATTTTATGTATTTTATATTGATATAGGCAACTACGTCAGCCCATGTATTTTTACAAATGTTATCTTTGTCTTGAATAAGACAATAAATATGCTTTTAGGACAAAGAAAAGTCACATAGAACTGTTTGCAAATATGTGGCGAATGAGATTCATGTCTAGTAATGGAAACTGGTGCAGACTTTCTTGGAAGTACTTCAGCAGTGCTTTGTGCCATTAATAGTATCGGTGACCCAGCAATTGTACTCCTAGGTATGTATTTTTGAGAAATTTTCACACAGGTTCAAAAAATGGCATAAATGAGGATACTCACCACTGTGGTATTTATGAAAGCAGGTGAAGTAGAGGCATCACTAGAAAAATGGCGAATCAAACGTAGTGGATTCACACTACATATATATGCATCATGTAAAAAAAAAATCCACAGCCTACTGCATTTATTAAATAAAATATACCAACACTATTCTTTTTACAATCATTATTCACCCTATAAGCCCCAACTTAGATTTTACTGTAAGAACCTAACGTGTATGTGTAGTTTCTTTAGAAAAAGTGTAATTCTCTTCTCACTTGTAGAGATTATGTAGCATTTTTTATTTTACAACCACATTCTTACTTATGATCAACTCTAATTACACTGCTTTTCCTCCACTACATCTGGTTTTGGTCATTATTCCTTGGATCCTGAATCTACTTTTGAAATTTCTCATTTTGTTGGAATATATTCCCTGGTATTGGTTCAAATGCATTCCTTTCTTCCGCTGAGGCTCTGTGGGAGGTTAATATTGAGACCTTGAATTTCTGAAACTGTCTTTATTTTGCCCTCCGATATGAATAACTTTAAATACCCTTGCATCCAAGTGGGTCATTAAAGTTCTGATTTTTTTCACTTTGCAAGTAACTGCCTTAATTTTGGAAAATAAGGTACTCTTTGTTTGGAACTTTAAAAAAATGTCCTCTGTACCTAATCTGAAACTGTGACGACATATCGGGTGTGCATGTTCATAGTTTTTGTTTGGCATGAATGGACCCATTTGTTCTAAGGATCCGCATGTATTTTTCAGGTTTAGGACATTTCCCTGAGTTTGTTTTCTTTTTCCTCCTTCATTGTGTATCTGTACCTTTTTTCTCCCTTTGAAATCCTATTAGATCCATGTTAGAACACAAGAGTTCTCTTTCATGTCTCATTCCACACTGTTCTTTAGTTCGTTTGCATTACATCCTATGGAATTCATACCTAAAGAGCTCACAGATTTGCTCCTCAGGGTATCTTCCTACTCTTCAGCCCAACTACGGAATTTGTGACAAATTCCACTTTCCAATATAAAGATATTTAAATGTTTCCCTAACAGTTGATCTTGCAAATTCAATATTCTCGTTTGTCCCTGAGAAGATCCTATTTCAAAATAATGCTTTTTGAATAAAACTAGCTATTTGGTGACTCTCCTGATGGTGTCACTTTTCTTCAAATGTTCAATAACTACTGTTCTCACCTTAGTATGAACTTGTCTGGGACTGTCATTTGCTTACTGCAAAAAAAGATGGGCACAAGGAGGGATGGTTTTTAATGCAATCACTCACTGCTCCTGCCCTTAACCATACATCACCTTCTGCATGGTGCTTGGCATTAAAAAGGTGGTTATTATAACCACTGCATCTTATTATATTATTAAAGCCAATGCATCCAGCATTATCTAGTGCTCTTACTTGACCTTTTATTCTGTCTCTACTTTTGAAGCATCCCTGAAGCCAAATTCATCTTTTACGGTGGAATTCTCTGGGCCTTTCTGTCCTAGGATTTCAAAGAATTCCTTAAAACCTATTTATCCAGTGCACTTCTATTTCTCCAAACGTGGAGACTAAATAATACTTTTACCTATCACGGTATGAAATAATTGTTTTCTGTTGCCTCTAGGGATGTGGAGGGGGAGGAGATCGAAGCATGTGCCAGAGCGCAATCTTGAACAAATTTACTCTGTGACACCTAAGCCCACACAAGTTTCCTCCTATTTTGGGGAAATAGAATGCCCTTTTGAAGGATGATTCAAATGTGAAAGATGTTTTCATATCCATTCTGGGACAGAATTAGTTCTCAGAGGATTAGGTTTTGCTTTTCATGAAGATGAGGAACCTTCTAAATCATCCATCCTAAAAAAATCCATGCTCTGTGTTTTTTCTTCAATGCTTAGTTTAGTTGTCTTTAGTTTTTCTGACAAGTTAGTTGGGAAGAAGAACACATTAAAGAGAGCTGTGCCTAGGAGGAATAAAATTGGCTTGATTAGAGTAAGGAACATCGGTTCAGGAAAAGTATGTACAGACTTTATCATGTTTTCATGCAAAATAAAAATAGCTCTACTGAATCATGGAGGAGGTATGATTTTCAACTACGGACTTCTTCCTTTACTGGTGATACGTGAGCTCATAGTTCATCCTACAATTTAAGGGCTTATTAAGAAGCTAGATGGGCCACATGAAATCCCAACGGAGATCATAAATGTCTCTTACATGTTATATGAAAAGGAAATTATCAGAATTATTTTTTTCCAGTCTTCTTCCTAACAATCCCTTAGAAAGATTTTAGTATACCTTGATCGTTCTTTAAAATAAAACCTGAAGAGATTCTATGGAGGTGTTTTTCCTAAAAAAAAAAAAAAAAAAAAAAAAAAAACCAAAAAAACTTTCTTTTTCTGTTTAGAATGCAAATTGTTTCACAAAGATAATTCATAGTCCAAAAAAAAAAAATAGCATTGTCTAATACATTTCCCAAAACTGTAAATGACTATGCGATCTCCTGGGATTACAAATTCTGCAGAAGTAAAGAAACTGCAGCAGAAGGTAGGTAGAAGATGAACCACCTTTTCTGAACTCTCTGTTAAGAGACAAGGGATCCCTGGGTGGCGCAGTGGTTTAGCGCCTGCCTTTGGCCCAGGGTGCGATCCTGGAGACCCGGGATCAATCCCATGTCGGGCTCCCGGTGCATGGAGCCTGCTTCTCCCTCTGCCTGTGTCTCTGCCTCTCTCTCTCTCTCTGTGACTATCATAAATAAATAAAAATTTTTAAAAAATAAAATAAAAAAAATAATTGCAATAGAAGGAATGAAAAATAGCCTTTCAAATAGATTTGACTGCACCAATTTTGAACTAACTAGAAAACATTTCCCATTCCAATGACTTCTTGTACAAGTAAAAAACAATAATTTAAGGTAAACTACACTTCCTCCGTATCCAAAACTACAAGTGTTTAAAATGCCAAAACTATTGTCTTTCTGACAATTCTTCTCACTCTGAATTTCATAAAATAAATCACACAACTTTAAACAGCATTAGTTTATCACCCAATTCACTGTGCTATTTCAATCTAAATATGCACAAAATTTGGGAATGTTTTATAAACATTGATAAAAATATCACATAGCTGTGGATGGGATTGCCTTTGAAGCACAAGGTTTAGTTCTGTTTAGGTCACTGCTTGTGTTTAAAGAATTTTTCAGGGGTCCCTGGCTGGCTCGATAAGTGGAGCATATAGGACTCTTGATCTTGGGGTTGTGAGTTCAAGTCACACATTCGGTGTAGAGATTACACAGAAAGAAAGTCTTTAACATTTTTTTGTATTTCACATATATACACAACTTTAAGTCCCAAGAGGTCAGAAAAATACTTACATAAAAAATATATGGGAAGTTTTAGAATTTCATGGATTTAGATGATGGTTCTCATAAATCAGCATAAAACTTTATTTAGTCTGTGTAAAGAATTCTGTGTGGAATAAAGGATTCTGAGCATATAATTTTTAATGGTTTAAAATTTCAGGGTGATCAATTTTAAACACTATCACTAAAAATGAGAGTTTTGGTTTTGATGATTTGCTACATAATATTTAAATAATGTCACTTATGGGTATGGACTTAGACTACAAATTACTCAATAATATGTAAACTAAAAATGTCTTCATTTCCTCAGAAGATTTAATCTTCCATTCAAATTTTTAAACTTTATCAACCAAAAATTCTAACAAAGAGTTAGTTTTCCAATTTTTTGGAAGAAAATTATGGCTATTAGTTGAAGTGCAAAGCTTTTTGCTATTAACTTCTGTGGTTTTTTTTAAAGATTTAATTTACTTATTCATGAGAGACAAGAGAGGCAGAGACACAGGCAGAAGGAGAAGCAGGCTCCCTGCAGGGAGCCCGATGTGGGACTCGATTCCAGACACCGGGATCGCGCCATGAGCAGAAGGCAGATGCCCAACTGCTGAGTCACCCAGGCGTCCCTGCGATTAACTTTTCTGTTATATAATTTCTTTTTCAACTACATATAATATAAGAACATTAAAAATTTTTAAAATTAATTAGTGGAAGGGCAGCCCGGGTGGCTCAGTGGTTAAGTGCCACCTTCAGCCCAGAGCGTGATCCTGGAGACCCAGGATCGAGTCCCATGTTGGGCTCCCTGCATGGAGCCTGCTTCTCCCTCTGCCTGTGTCTCTGCCTCTCTCTCTCTCTCTCTCTCTGTCTCTCATAAATAAATAAAAAAAAATCTTAAAAAAATTAATTAGAGGAAAATACAATACTAGTACATGTAACGCTTGCTGCACTTGTATCAGTATAATATGCAGACAATTAACTTAAGGTTAGATCACTGTTCAATCAGTTGTTTTCTGTGTCTCATTTCCTTTTCCAAAATTATCTCTGTGTATCTGATTTGAGATAAAGTAGTTCAGTTGAAAATGTCGCAATTATATCTATTTTATGTATTCCTTATTAAAAGTAGAATGTGACTGAAAAATTGACTGAAATTAACAAAAAGTGATGTGTCAAAATTAATATTTTAAAATAACCTATGGAAAAAAAAATAACCTATGAATAAAGGGAACACCAAGGCTTGTCTTAAGAATCTGTTTGTCATTATTTTTTTTTAGAGATTACAACACACATACAGTAAATGAATTTTATCAAAATACATCACATTTCTTCTACTATATCCATAAAAATCAATTCCTATGTAAATAGTACTGAAAAAACAACTAAAATGAGTTAAAATTTACAAAGAGTTGTTAAAGGGTTTCAATCACAATATTATTAAAACTATACAGTACAATAACCAAATGATAACATCTTGAAAGAAGTGCAATATTTGAGTTCACATCTTTTCAAAATTACTGCCTATTTACTCTGACTAGCAAGAAAGGAACGAGTCTAACTTTTTTGCAAAAATAATGTAAACTGCCATTTTTGCTCATCCTATAAAAGTCGTAATTAAAATAAAGTTGAAGAACAAAGCATAACAGATTAAAAATTCCAAAATTATATTTCTTAGTAATTAAAAATGAATTGCAATAACTGAATATTGCTCTAATGAAAGGCTCCAGACTAGCCTCGACTAAAAAACAGTTATTGGTCTTCTGTGGCACTTTTTTCTGGTCCAAATAACCATGCATTAATTCTTACCTTTGCATGTTACTCAAATTTTATTGAATTACACAGACAGAACAAAAACAAAATTAATAGTTTGGATAAACAAATTAATAAACATCTATGAAATATTTGTTACACTAACGAAGAACAAAGGCAGCTGGTGGTAAAACATTATTCTATTACACTGATACACTTAGAAACCCTTTAAAGACTCTGAAGTGTCGAGTTCACATTTAATGTTACCTGTAGGAACAGCCCTTTATTTGAACACCTTTACACACTGGCAGGCCTCAAGGACCCATCCCTTTGCTCTACAACGCTCCACAGCAATTCTCTATCACTGTGCCAATTTCACAAACTTGCTTTGGTTTCCTAGCTCCATGCGTACTGTTTCCTTTTACTTTACCAAGGCAATGTGAGACCAAACAAAATCAAGAGGCTTTCCTAAATCTGCTTACACTTTGTGTTACAGCAACACAATCTTAAAACTGGCCATTTTAGTTTCATTTGCTGCTTAAAATAAAAATTATAAATTAAGATTAAAATGGAATACTAATTATAAAACAGATTGCAAGGACCACCATTTGCAAAAACTCAAGAGATTTCCATATCAGAAAAAAAATGCATGGACATGCATCTACAGAAGAGTTAAAAATTTCCTGTGACTAAAAAATTAAAAATTGAATCACCAGTAGCAAATGTATTGTCAATGGCTATGACAAGAACAGATCCTGTAGAGTTCATAAAATGCAATTATTGTCTCTTTTTATTTCTTTAAAAAGACATTACATTTTTATTGCATTATTTTATTAATAAAAACACATTAACACAGCTGTTTTTTCAGTCTTTGCTTCCAGATTTTTATAGGAATTAACTGTTTTAATCTGGCCTTGGAAAGTGAACCCACCAGTACCACCTTCACCTACTCACTCTTCAATTCAATATGCACATAGCAAAAACCAACACTTCAAATCTCTTGCCCACATTAAAAAAAAAAAAAGTAGTTTCAGCAGAAAAACATTAATACGAGTTGAATAAAAATAAGGGCATAAAAGCTATGAGACAGATAGCTCTGCCATCTGTCTCTGGGCTACAATCAAGGCTAACTAGAGCCTTGCACAGAGTTCAGTCATGTGTATGAAATCCAAAAATAAACCTACAATCTATACAAAAACAACATATGTTTGTTTTTGTGGCCTTGATTGCTATGTTTAAAAACCTAACAAGAACTTTTATATGGTATGAATTCAACAGTCTCCCCTATATACTGTACAGTGGTTCTTTCCCTCTAACCACAAGTTCCATTATTTCATTAATGTACAAATTTGAACATAATTTTTTGAGTTCTTCTTTACATATAAAAATAGTCAAAATATTAATTTCCCCTGCAAATATCTTCCAATAAATCTTGCTGCCTTCCCTTTCTTTGTCCACAATTCTTATGAGGAAACCTCTCGTACAATGATGAGTTCTACTGCATTCTGGAAAGTTTTTAGCAAGGACACTGCTTGTCCATGTTCAATATTGATAAAACTGTAGCCATTAGCCTAGAAGAAAGAAGAAAAACGTCTTTAGGAAAAACATTCCACAGTAATTTATTTGCATTTATACATCTATTTTTGCTGACGGTGCACAAACCTGGCTGAAAGTAAGAATCATTTTGGCAATCTACAGCATCACACAGACTCCTGGGCCCTATTTCACATCTATGAAAATAAAATCTTTGAAGGTGGGACCCGGGAGCCTGTACCTTGTCTACTTTTCAGATGATTCTTATGAGGCAACCCAATGTCAGGAAGCACCTGGCTAAGACACAGAGCCAGACATTGGGTTATGTGTATGTGCTAACATGTAAATGAGTCCCCAAGATGCAAGGACAGCAGAGGGCAAGGCCTACTCTTCCCATCACTTTGGACCATCAGATAAACACTACATTTCTTATAATTTAGGCTTAATACTTATTGAGGTCTTACTATATATCAAACACACAGTTCTAAGTGCTTGATATGAATTCTTTAATTCCTATAACAAACAAGATTCTTTCACCATCTTATTTTAAAGAATATTCCTGAACTTAAACAAAATGCTAAGATGTATCAAACATGTATTTAAAAAGATCCATATGATTTTCCAAGGTTCAAGGAAGAAATATCTTAAACTATGAAAATATCTGAGTGGCCTATAAGAAATGCCACTATTTTCATCCACAGATTTTTAATGATAAACTTCAAAAAATGATTATTTTTAAAATATGGCATTTAATAATTCCTTGATGAGGAAGCAGATGTTATAAAATGTAAAGTTAAGAAAATAATAAAAAGATGTATATTAGTTACCTGAATAATTTTATCACCCGGTTGTAATAATTTGGATGCTGGTCCCTCAGGCTGTACCCTTGTTACAAATATACCCTTTAATAACAACAAAAAAGGGAAACACTTAATGGAAAACAGTATGCATCAATAGAAGAGATGATTTTTCTTTGACAGTAGGCATATATTTGAATCATTGTACAAGTTATCTTCCTGCCTTCTCTGAATATTGTTACAATCCCTTGTTATGTTTGGTGCTGGTAATTCTGACTTGAGTATAGTGACTTCTCTTAAAGTGACAAAGTTACTTCTAGGATGTGCAGAAAAGTAATAACTAAATTTAAAAATCACTTCACAATGTGATGGACTTGTAAAATTGGCAGTTTAATTTGTTTTCCTCAAACAATTAAATTTGAAGTGGATCACATTTCTAAAAAAGCTGAACAACAGAAAACAAAAGGTGATTCTATATTTATATAAGTATCTATTGGATTTTTACTTACATATAAGGGGCATTAAGTTAGTGAATAAAATCTCCTGGGTGTCTCAAGAACATACAAACAAACTCACATCATCTTCAGGTCTGAATGGATTTCCTCGGCCCCCAACACCTCCCGATATGCTGAATCCAAGTTCTGGATCCTTTTCAACTCTCACTCGAATCTGAGTTAAGATGAAAATAAACTATTACTAATATCTCAGAAAATGCTACAACACAGTATTTAACTATTGGTAAAATATGTAAAGATTCATCTAAAATAAATATTCAGGTAGATGAAGGGAAACTACAACATGGAATATTATGTTAATGAGTTAGTGAGTTAAAGGCACAGCTGGGATTATAAAGCATAGCTCCTAACTTAATCTACTGCTGTTTTACAAGGATAGGCAACCAATTCATAGTGATACCTTTTTTAAAGATATTACGGATTTTATTTTCCGCTTATTATCAGTTTCCATTTGTAAAATATCTAAATTACATAGTATCTCTGCGTATTGAGTGTTTCATAAGATATTTAAAAATCCGTGGGTGGTTGTTGAGTATCAACTCCTCATTTCCTGAACCTGTTTATATCCTTGCAAGACATTGGGACTGATGATCAATTGACAATATTTTTTATAACCAGGCCATAAAAAAAAAAAAATCAAGAGCTAAACTTGTTATAAAACATTCCCTTTCCCCAAAGTCTAAAAAAAACAAAGCACATGTTCTCTGCCTAAGTTTCTAATAATATTATTTTATCAACAAACTATCAAAATACATAAACGTATGATTAGTCACTTAAGTACTTTGAAACATTTAATTCTTGAAGTACTTTGGAGACTGCAGTCAAATTTCAAACTCTTGGTGTCAAACAACAATAGTAAACCATAATATGCCAGTTAAGTTTTATGGTCTACTATTCATATTCCTGAAGAAGGTCTAATTACTGGAATATCATCAGATGGTTTTGGATAAACAACCACCTTAGGGGAAAAAAAAAAATCACATCCCAAACACTAAATCCTATGTCAATTAATCAGAACACAGGGGATCACAGAGTCAAATTAAACAAACCATTAAAAGTTTGACACCCTATTAACATGAAACCAAACCTTTAAACAAATTGGTAAAAACTATGTTAAAATTCTATATGGATTTACTGCTAATAGTTAAATAACCTACAAAGTACATTAAGAGCTTAGTTTCAAAAAAAAAAAAAATAAAAAAAATAAAAAAGGGCTTAGTTTCATATTTCAAATATTCTTGATTATTCTTACCTCTTGCCTTGCCAGTTCATGGCCTTGTCTAGGAGGACAATGGGGCTGTGTATATGGAGGCTGGTGGGCCACCTTCAGCATCAAGTAATCAATTAGTTGTTCTCTAGAGGGATGCCTTGCCACAGAAGCCTGAGGAAGGGAGTGATGTATTTGACTATAATTTGCCTGAGGCCTGAGAGGCTGGCCCATCTGTCCATTACTCAAAGGCATCTAAGAAAAACACGAAGTGTCTTAAAATGACCAGTAATAATGTCTTATCACAAATATTTGGATTTTCTTCTTGGAGCATCACAAAAGTACTCGAGTTTAACATTTTACATTACATAATATCAAGCCACTTAAACTATTTTTTCTAATTTTACAGTTTTAAAAGAAAAAATCTATTAATTCGAAACTTGCCTGAGTGCTTGCAGATAAGATTCTCAGTCTTTAAAGAAATCATACCTACATTTAAAATTACTTGTTTTCCTGTTCAATATGCATGGACATGTTCAATATGCATGCTTTCTTACAGCAACCAAATGTTAAAATGGTGATTATGTCCAATTTTACAATTAAAGCCCATTAAATTCAGGTAAATTTTTCAATCTCACACACACCTTTGTTCATGTTTTCTTCTGAACAAAAATAGCAATTCCTGTGGTAGAATTATTTCCTAACCTGAGTGATTATTCTACTTTTATTTCTTTTCAGAATTAACAAGTCAATGCAGCTATACGGTGGAAAACTAATTTATTCCTTGTGTGTGTGTGTACAAGTTAGCAACTTTTAAACTCTCTAAATGTTAGTTTCATAAAATAATAAACATAAAAATTAAACCTTGACATTCTATTTTACTTTTCGCAAGCTACACAAAAAATCTGAGATAATTATTTTGTTGTTAAAAGAATTCTCTTTTTAATGCTTCACATTGCATAGAATGAATCTGAATTTTAGATTTAAAGTCACCTCTGTGGAAATGTAGCTAATAATTTGATATATTAGTATAAGGAAACTATCTGAAAAATAAGTTTATATTTGTATTATCAATATTTGCATAAAAGGGATTGCTGTATAGAAGGGGAAATACTTTTAAGCTATTCAATCATTTAAAACTTCACTGCTGATTATTAATAAAAAGGTGATCTCATCTACTAGCGAATTATGGAAAAACTCTGAGAAAAATACTGAGCCCTGTTCTCCTAAAATTATCACAAAGTAGAAAAGTTTGGGAGAAGATTATGGTAATTGTTTCAGAACTACATATTTTTGTCACATGAACCTTGTGGAAGGAAACAAAGAAGTGTGGCTTTACTGAAGACTTTTACTTTTAAAAAAGTTATCTTTTCTACTGTGTTATACTTGAGAACTTGGTTAATTCTGAACTTTGGAAGCTGAAATGGGTATTTTCTAACAGGGCACAACGGTGTTATCACTGTGACAAATCTATTGGTTGCAGAAAAAGCAAGGTACTCTATTATCCATGTCTGTCTGTCTGTCTTTCTTTCTTTCTTTCTTTCTTTCTTTCAATTGTCGTTGTGCTGTCACTTTATTACTTATGCACAACTCTGAGGATTGCACTTGCTTTCTCCAAGCTTGTAGCATTTATTCCTATGTGCAGATTCAATATCTTTCTCTTGGGGAAAATTTTCCAAACAATAATTACCTCTGACCCATGTATGCTAAGACTGCCTGATATCTAGATTCTTAGCTGTTTACATCAATGTTAAACACACCCATGGACTATATTAAGCTATCATTAGCAGATGGCTCAGGAGAATAAAAGTATGAAACAAACCCAGTAACCTAAACTATAAAATGGATATTAAAAAGAAAAAGAAACTGAGTAACACAGTTCAATTAAAAGAAAAACAGGAAAAAAAGCGTAAAACAAATCATTATGTATGAATTTATGTTAAATGGCTGGGTTCCTACTCTCGAACAATGTAAAAGTTTTTAATATAATACATAAGTATGCTTCAAAATTGTATCTGGTTATACTAGGAACATGGAATTAGTTAGGAGAAAGAACAGTTGAGAGATATTATTAAAGATCTATCTGGTATTGGTGACCAAAAAGTAAACTAGGTAAGTGATGCTTTGGTTACAAAAGTAGTAAGAATACAATCATCATCTAGTCTACCACATACAAGTCTTTAATTTCATTTAAAGTATTTTTAAATGCCTTTAATAATAATGAAACATTCTCAAAAGAAGAATTTAAGACTGGTTCATCTTTAATTCTCCAAAAGGTTAACTTTAGGAATGCTGAAAACCCTCTGATTCAAACAATAAATTAAGTAGGTGATAGTAGAGGAGGAAAAAAAAACAAACCCAATAAAATCATTCTCCACTGTAAAAAAATCACGGACTAAACTAAGAAATAATAGAGTAAAAATCTATTTCGTATTTCGCAATTAGCTTTTAAAAAATCTTCAATGATTAAAGAGGAAAAAGTTCTCAAAAAATTATTTTCAATGTTAAAGCATCTATGTTATTTCCAGTTCAAAAGCTGTAAAACATAGTAAATTCAAAGAGATATCTTCATTTATTTCCTGAACACCTACTTTCATCAAGCTGTCTGGAGAAACATCTTTGTGACTAAGTGTAGCTGACGAGTAGTTCGGCTGTCCTGAAATGAATATATCATCTTGACAAGGATCTCCTGGACAGGATGTCTGGGGATGCTTCAAATGAGGGGAAAATAAAAAGTAAACAAATAATGCTCTTTCAGATGTGAAACCAAAATGATGATGACACTTGAAAGGAGATTAGGAAAAAATATTACTAGGTTGTGGAAAAATGAAGAACCAAATCATACATTATGATCATAACTGCCATCAATATTAGTACCTTTATGATGGACATTAACTAAGCTTGTGGTAATCATTTCACATTTGATATATATCAAAATATTACAATGTACACTTTGAACTAACACCATGAGATATGTCAATTATATCTTAATAAAATGGGAAGAAATATTAGGTACCTTTAATATACACTGTTAAGCTATTCATAATGCTTTTTTTTTTTTTTAAAGATTTCACTTATTTATTCATGAGAGACACAGAGAGAGAGAGGCGGAGACACAGGCAGAGGGAGAAGCAGGCTCCATGCAGGGAGCCCGATGCGGGACTTGATCCCAGGTCTGCAGGATCACGCCCTGAGCCAAAGGCAGACACCTAACTGCTGACCCACCCAGGCGTCCCTCATAATGCTTTTTTTATTTACAGTAATACTCAGCCTTTAGCAACTATGAACAACTTAGTTATTAATCAAAGTTAAAAGTCCCAAATTTTAAGAGCAACTAAAATATACTCCTAATATACAAAAAGTTTTTTTTTTTGTAAGAAAAAAAATAAATAACTGCTATTCTCTTAACAGCACAGCGCCACCTGGGATTTTTCTATTAATGTTGAAAATACCAATAAATATACAGTCTTAAAAAATTCGCTTTCACTTAATTCTATCATACTAGCATTGGACAGCTCAGTATTTTTATAACCAATGGTTTGGTGAAACGTTTTTAAAATTAATTAGAATTCTTATTTTTATATGTCAAATAATAATATCCTTATAGTTTACCTCATTGAAAGCTTTAGAGAAAAAACAGAGTCTCTGAATATTTTTTATAATATGCTAGGAAGCAAGATGTTCATAGTTTTCATTTTAATTTGCTTCTAAACACACCTAGCTCTATTTTTGAAAACTAAAGAGACTATAATAAATAGCACTATCGTTACTTTCAAAACAGTATGCGACTAGCAACAAAGATATGCATCCTACAGGGACGCCTGGGTGGCTCAGCGGTTAAGCGTCTGCCTTTGGCTCAGGGCATGATCTTGGGGTTCCCAGGTCGAGTCCCACATCAGCCTCCCTACATGGAGCCTGCTTCTCTTTCTGCCTATGTCTGCCCCTCTCTTTCAATCTCTGTTTCTCATGAATAAAATTTAAAAAAAAAGAAGATATGCATACTATATCATATAGAAAAATAATCTGAAATCTACTTCATTATGATATGCCAAAGAATAAATATAAGCCTGAGGGGTTGTGATTTAATCTTAGAAGCTTTATCTGCAATAGAACTATCATGTGCAGTTAGTTGCTGGTTCAAAGCATGGATTAGCATTTTTAGATTTGGTTTCATCCAATTTTGTGTATTTATGCAATGAATATTTTGCCTTCCTTCCCCATTTTTGAGATGTGCTTTCAGAATGCACAGTAATCAACTTGGGTCATAACTTAAAGTTTAAATTCTAGTCGGAATATATAACTTTATTGAGTCTTTAAAAGAACAAGTGTGTTATGAATGAAAAAGCAAAATGCAACAAACTCAAAGGCCTTGTTTAAGAATTATAAGCAAAAAATATTACTGTACAAGAATTTGGAAAGAACAATCATTCCAGATGACAATAGAGATTATCCCTGAGTTATTATAAAAGCCCCTGGTCTTCACTCTGTGGCTTTAGCTAGAATGAGTGCCAGAAACGCAGAGTTTAATAGCTATCACCCTTTTCTCCCAATTTCAAAGTGATAAATTACAGAACAATTGCTATCACTCTAACATAGAAACAAAGTTGTGGCAGGTGACAGAGGGCAGAGCAAGAAAGGTGAGGTCCAGCCACAGCAAAGTGAATCCAGGAGACGGCTCCTGTCCTAGAACATAATGCAAAGCCAACAGTGTATTAAAAAAGGGGTGGGGCTAAGGATCCTCAGGAAAAAGCAAAGGACCCAGAAGTAACCAGTCAATATAGAAAATAAAACTATAGGGAGGAGACAAAATAAGGTTGTAAGAGGAGAAAAAGCTTTTTCAGAATGGAAGAAAAGGAGGAAAAGGAAATATTTATTTATGGGCCACACTACTACCTCAAGTTGTTATGAAGAGAAAATTAAAATAGAGCCAAAGTGGTCTTTCTCCTTCTCTGCCATTTTTATCCTCGACCCTTAATTTTCATGAGCAGAATAAACCTTCCTTCTTCACCGTTAATGACTCTGCTGAAACATATATAATAAGTACAGGATTTGGGTTTTGCCTCTTCATTGGTACTTATTACAATTTCTCTAGCCTTACATTTAATCATATTCAGTGAATTGTGCTTAAAGTTATTTCCCAATTTTCTATCACTAAACTAAAAATTATTCTTCCCTACAACACCTCTGTGTACCATATATGGCATAGCCTTAATACCTTGAGTTGTGGAGAGCTAATTTTATTAAGAGAAAACACTACAAAGCCTAATGATTTTTTAAAAAACAGCTCAGTTATTCCAATTGCTCATTCCTATTTACATAAACAAGAGCACACTACAGCCTTAGTTTGCAAACCAAAGAAATTTAAGAGATAAATACTAAATCAGCTTTGCAGAGTTTTAGAACTAAGCCACGGAAGAACTGAAAGGTAATTAAGATATCTAACCCACAGTAAAAATTTATTTTCTAGAAACGTGAAAATATTAAAAATGTGGGTTTTTTTTTTTTCTTCTGGGTACTAAAAGTACTGGTCTACTACAGGTACTCACTCGAAAAATGTGCCCACCAGAACCTCTTCCGTCTGCAACACTCAAGGCAAGGCTGCCTTGGCTGCCATGCAGATCCCTAGAGCTGCCATAGTGAAAGTTGCTTACAGCAGTAAAATTGGAATTAAATGACCTTGACAGCATGCTCTGAATAAAGAGGGGATAGATTTAACAGAGATTAGTGTAGCATGCAAAATTCACAAGACATGTTATGTACAAAGACGTATTTATAAGTAATCCCGATACCACGCAGGAATATCATGCATCGGATTTTCAGTGCCACTACAAGAAAATGGCACTATTTACCATATATTTACATGACAACATACACATATACACATAAAGTACATTTAAATCCAACCATTCATATTTAAACACTAAAGAAGAAAGTAAAAAACATACAGTGGCTTTTATAATGCTACCATTTCCTTTACTCCTAACACATCTTATTAGAAGTTTGTCAGAAGAGAGGAACTGATGCCATACACCTAGATGTATGTGTACATATGTAGTTATATATGGAATACAAGCTAATTTCTCTATAAAGATAAGTTTTACCAACAACCAGTTATTTCTAAGTCAAAATGGACTTCTAGAGTTCTTTATTTTATAGAAATCAATTCTATGTTATTATTAAATAAACGGAGAGGTTAAACATACATATATACCACAGAATAAATCTACCTGCAAGACACACCTGGCTCTTGGGTATTGTAATTTCTTAAAAAAAATACCTTCTACATTTAGAAGCATGTCTTACATTAGAAAAAAGTTGAACATATATTCAAAGTTTTAGGATAGGACACTTAAAAGGCTCCCATTGCTCTCCAATTACCAGGAAAAAAAAAAGTTAGAAAATGTACTTGTAAAAAAAAAAAAGAAAGTTAGATACTTAGGATTTATTTTAGGAGTTAGTAGTGGCATTTGCTGATTCAACTTGAAGAACCACTGATAGAATCTTTACACTGATGAATCCCTAATGCAGAGCTGCCTGAAAAATGTACTTCAATAAAGACAATGCCTGATTTTCATTGTTCCTGCTCATTAATTCCCACAGCTGTTAAAGGCTGTTCTTTCACGTGGATCCTTTTAGTCATGTCCCTGAATATTGAGGGTCTTAAGGTCAAATTGAGAGCAACCATATTTTGAGTATGGCTTATTATCAAGAAATATAGAAATTTCTGTATTTCTTTTAGGGAATGAATACACACACACACACACACACACGCACAAATACCTTCTCCAGATTATGAAACTGATCTCTAATACCAACAAACATTAATGTGCCATTCCAGAATTAAACGGATCTATAAAATTACAATGTAAATTTTTAGTTATTTTGTGAATTCCAAAGTAAGACTAAAGAAAAAGCTAAACTTAACGGGCTATGCCTATAAGTTTCCCAGACCGTTTCATGAATAATAAGGATTTGGCAGAGGCAACTCAGAGGTTCTATAAACATTTGATTATAATGTAAAAATAAAGAAATTATACAGTCACACACACACACACACACACACATATAAACACCACATACCCATGTGCTAAATATAGTTTTAACGTGTTCTTGAGTGGTCCAAAATGGACCTTTTTAATGATAATGTGTAATCTAGAACAAAGCTTTTTCTGTGGTCTTTGAACATATATTAAGTTTTTGTAAATATGTCTCTGTTAAGAAGGCTGAGGCTCAGAACAGGTCCAGTTTTTAATTCAGGCCTGTGCATAGACCTCTGCATAAAACTGCACCCTGTCATAACAACACATTTGTGCAGAACTCAATTAAGGAACAGGTCTCAGGCACTGCTCTTCATTACACGCTAATAGTTGTATAACAGCAACTGAATGTGGAAATTTTCATGTTATGTTCATCATAATCTGGCTGAGTGCTTCTTACCAGAATTATTAGTTTAATTAAATAAGTGTGGAGCAGCAAGAGGTGAGATCTATTTATGTGTTTGGGTTCCAGATACAGTTTGTTGTAGGAAAGGGAAGGAAAGGTTACTACTACAAGGTTTAAAAACCATGTAAGCTGCAATAATTTATCTACTTTTTTATTAACAACTAAGCTGGGCAAAGTAGCAACTTTTGATTTGAGGACTTACCTCTAGAGGTAGGACAAGCATTGTGAAATCACCTGGGGATATTTTTCAAATGTCTACCAGGCCATCAGAATTATATTTGGGGGAGGAAGAGGAATTGCAGAGGTGTAAACAGATTTTCCATCACCCTCCACCATTTTTAAGCAATGCTTTCAGGTTTGTAGTCTGAATCATGTTGCTCTGTGTCCTCACAAGGCTTTTTTTAGTCTCAACTGGCCTAATCCTCACTTCTATATTACCCGTGGGCACAACTGGGAAACTACCATCTAGTACTCTTCAAGTAACTGAATGGCAGATTTCTAAATTTAAAAAGCAGAGAGGTATAATGAAGAGTGGGGTAGCAGCTACGTGCTTTCTATTTACTAAAGTCTAGGCATATCTCCGTCAGACAGGAAAGTAGTGGAAGAACAGCCACCTGAGATGTCAACTACACAGAATATAAATATAACCAAACTCATGTCTTCATCCAAATCTGCTCTTCATTCTCTATGCCAGCATTCTCAACAACCAGCTAATTCAAGGCACCACTCCAGCTATTACGTAGTGCTTTTCCTCAGAGACTTATTAGAGAAATATTCTAATCAAAAGTAGACTTTCTAGAGTCTGTTTTTGAAACTATCTCTTGAATTCTTGCCTTTGATTCAATTCCATCAATTTATTTTCTCACTTATTTTCTGGACCACTAAGGACCCTCATAACTCAATCAACTTAACCATAGCCTCTTCCTCCTTAAAACAAAACAAAACAAAACAAACAAACAAAAGTATAGCCCTTCCTTCCTCTTATGCCATACCAATTCCAGAAGTTTATTTATAAAAATAGCTATGGTACTCCACTGCTTAAGAAATTTCCAAATTCCTCAGAAAAAGCACACGAGTTGAAAGAGCCTCAACAATAGCTATAGTTACAGCTGATATGAAATGGGTGACAATGAAGTTGCCTAAGGCCATTAGATGCTCAGCTATTTAAAGGTGAGAGGATAGCATTGACAAGAGCTCACAATTTTAGGTAGAGGTTCACTGTGAATTCATATAGGTACTAATCATATTGCAGGCATTTATTTTTGAAAAACTGGACCTAAGGAATTTTTTAAAGAATTGAAGTTGTATACATTTAGCTGCTTTTAAAAACATATATTTAACGAACAAAGAAAATTCTTGGGTAAACTCCACCAAGAGACATGAAGTTAAATCTTAAAGAATGTGCTTTATCTGCTTGAGCCACAGAACTGTGTACGTGATAATTTTAAAAATTTTTTAACTCCAAAAAAAATTTTGTTTAACTCCTTTTCAAAAGCTGAGTTTTACAAATTAAGTTATAAACTGAACATGAGCTTAAGTTATCTTACCCATGATTTTCAAACTTCATTAGAGCCACAGACACTTGAGTTCAGATAGGTCAGAAACATAGTTCAGAAAAGTCAAAAGAGTAAATGCCATGCCAGAAGTCATCTGTGTCAGTGACAGTGTTAGTCTTATAACATTGACTGGGAAGAAAATCTTAGATAAAATAGTTATATTTATGGTATGTTTCTTGTTATCCTGCTAATTACACAGTAAACTGCTATTTCTGTACACATACTTACATAACCAACAATTATTAATAGAGGAGAGCAGGAGGTCGAAAAATGCTAAACAGAGGTACACGTGTGTGTGTATATATTATTTAAAGTATGTACAGCATAATCTAAAAGAGACACATATATAAACATATGAAATGAATTTCAGCTCATTAGAAAACTCTGGGGAGTAAGAGACAGAAAAGAACCATATCCTACCATCTCAGACTTTGAGTCTAAGTCTAAACTTGAACTCTGCTTTAAGTACCAAGGAAAAACTCCTCAAATATAAGTATATATTCAGTAATTCAGAGTATCTTGTTTCACCTTAAGAAACAAAGAGTACCAAATATTTTTAAGAGAAATAAATTTATAGAGAGGAAAATAAAAAGCTCATATTTAATTACCTTTTCTAACTTTTTGGCCTCGATGTGTCGTAGTACTTGTTCTCGCCAATCATGAGGAACTTTACTTTTTCCTGGAGGATCTAATAAAGAATGCTCAGAACCAACCCTTGCATTTGGTCTTTTTGAAGGACTAGTCCGTGAATAATTAAAATCACTAACTGACATAGTTCTCTCTGGTATTTCACTAATGGAGGGTCGTGCACTCTGAGGTCTTGATGCATTTGGACCATCCATGCTATATGTTCGTGCAGAAAGAGGTCTCTGTGATCCTGACATCATTGGAGTTCTTCCCACTGAATGTAACTCTCTGTACGACAAATAATCTCCTTCAGGAATTTGGCCCCGCCTTGTGGGACCTGACTCACCAAGATTTACAGAAGCTGTAGAAGACACACTACTTTGTCGCTGAATGGTAGTTCGAGTTGCTCCAGGAATGAGTCTGTCACTTGGTGAAATGGCCCACATTTCCCCATGTCTTCCTGGGCCAAGTCTCTGATGCAAATGATATCCAGTATTAGCTCGAACATTGTTATGGTTAGAGAAATTCATATTGGCAGAATGTTTAGCATAACTGTGACTTTCTGTGCTCTCTGATCTAGGAAGACGCTGTGGAGGAAAACCGACATGATCTATTTGGGGATTTTGTTTGGTGTGCCACAAAGTGTCCTTGACTGCAGCACTACTACTGTATTGGATATTATATTGTGGAGGACCATATATTTGAGGCGCAGATTGTGGGCCACTTACTGTGGGGCCTCTTATCATACTTGGCTCTTCAGGATTATGATTTGAATCAAATTTGAAAATTGCCTTTGTACCTGATATTAAATCAGAAGATGAAGAAGAGCCAGTAAATACTTGCAATGGTTGATCATACAGAAGTGTAGCAGACTTGCTCCTGACAATATTTTTTCCATCAACAGTAGGTGTTACTTTAATTGGTGCACTTGGCTGCTGTGGTCCATTATCACTAAGAATGTCATAGATTTTTAACCCTCCAGTCTCCATATTAGTTATACTATGAGATTTCACAACAGATCCAATTGGCCCACTTCTCTGAGGAGAGAGATCTTCAGTACTTTTGGAAATACCCATATCAACAGAAGAATCAGTGTCATGTGGTTCAGTCCTCTTAGGAGACTGTGGAGTTTCCTCGGAATGTCCATTTACCTTATTTACACATTCCAGATTAGGATACTTATTTCCATTTTCCAAGGGCTCAGCTTCTCCTTTAGTATTAATGCTTAAAAAGTCTGTTCCAAGCACTATATCCTGCGTCTTTGATCTTTCCACTATCTCTGGTTGAAATGTATCATTAGTTACAAGTTTATTAAGGTTCATATTGATATGGTCTAATTTGTGAGATTCATCAGATGTGGCTGTTGAGTCAACACCTTTCTCAATAAGAACTAATCGCTCTTCAATATTCAAATCATATTCTGGTAAATTAAAATCTTTTTTATCAAGAACCTGGAATTTTTCTTCTGTTGAGTGATTTAAAATATCTCCATTTTGTAAGAGGCTGTTAAAATTTTCATCTTCTTGCCTAAAACAAAGATAATTTTATCACAAACATCATAAAGCTCAGTTTCTTGGTAGTAAGAAGTATTAATAACTAGTTAATATGTCAGTACACAAAGTTAAAGAGCTGATAGTAATCAAAGATTAAAGTCATTTATTAGCAAGTAGTAATATTAAAATATTATTGTAATAATCAAATAATGTATTTACATTAAATGGAGACAAGTAAACCATTAATTAAATTCACAGATAATCAAGGTTAATTTTTTTCTTTTTTTTTTTCAAGGTTAATTTTCAACAGGATCACCACTTTGTCAGAATATAGTTTAATAGAGCTAAACGGTGAAGAAAAATGGACTTATGCACCTTTCCAGGAATGTGCTAAAAAAACATGAAACGTTTGAAAGATGGGCAGATACATGAAAAGCCAGTAACTTGAACAGCTGAGCAAGAGCACAGACCATTTTTACAAATAATTCGAAAACCTAACATTAATAACCAAAGTTAGTCATATATTTTTTTTTCAAAGTTAGTCATATTAACTAAGTAGTTAGTATTAGTTTCAAATATATAAACAAAGGAATTGTAAAAAGCTAATAAGAATTAAACAAGTACTCAAAGGTCTACAAAAAATGTCAAGAAAGTCAGCTATGCAAAAAAAAAAAAAAAGAGAGACAGAACTAACCAAAAAAAAAATGTCAAGTATTGTACGGTGATTTAAAAAATAAACAATGTAGCCCTGAAAAAATCTGAAGATAAAAAGCAAAACTAAATCTAATCACTCTTCTAAGTTACTTCATTGCATTTGGCAGATGTTTATAAATGTACTATTCCAAAGTTACAGAAAACATTTTATTTCTACTTGGTGGAAATAAATACCTACTTATATTTCACACAAATACGAAAACATATTTGTGTTTTGCCATATAAATATTCATGTTTAACAAATATTCCTTAGCTTTGATCTTCCCATTAGGTAACAGACTATACTCATTACTAGAGTATACTAGTATACTATACTCATACTCATTACTAGAAATAAGACAAAGGTGTGGATATATCCCTTTCTTAGCCTTTATTTCATTACACAAAAAACATGATTTATAAAATACAAAACTCAACAAAATACTCAAGAAATTAATCATTATCTTACCATCTAAGAGATTATACATTTTTTTTTACCATACTAGGTCTTAGCCTCAAATTCAGAGAACAGATATAAATAATCATAATTATAAGTATGTGATAGCTAAATTCATTTTGAGACATAAAATTCACCTTCCTTTTACAATACAGATCAATTCAAACAAAATTTGACTTAACTATGCCTGAAATTTAAGAATCAATTTACTCTAAAACATAGTCAACAATATTAATATTCAGTAGTAACCCAAATCATTCTAATAAGCACCTAGCTGATACATTAACATGAAGGCAAAACAACACATTTTATTTTGATAGCCAAATACCTTGAAAGTCCAAATAATAGTTGTTTTAAACTTCAGCTAACTTTAGCCTATAGAAATTAAGACTAGTTTCAGAGTCTGAATTTAAGTCTACAAATTTAAGTCGAACTCAAAGTTACAGAAGTAGTTAAAAGTACTGAATGCCCTTTAATGGCACCTCTCAAAAATGAGTTATCTAAAAAGTACCTATTTCAACTTGAATTACTCCAAACAAGCTGTTTATGTTGTAATACCTAAAAATGCAGTAAAACTGTCCAACTTTTTAATGAAGATAATTATATTTTAAATCCTTTCTTCTCTATTTATTTTTAGGTTTATTTTTTTAGTAATCTCTACCATGTGTGGTTTGAACCCATGACCTCAAAATGAAAAGTTGCATGGTCCTCTTCTTCTCTATTTAAAAAACTAATACAAATGGAAATGTAGCAAAGCTACATAGTAGTAATGAGGAAGAAATCATCTACTACTACCGAACTATTTCTATAATAGTAATTTGTGAAATCCTTTTAGTCATATATATTTACTTGCCTTATTATCTCTATTGTACAAATAAATTATTCTGTTAAGACGTTCGTTCACAAACCTGATTTTGGCATTGATAGCAATATGAGTTTGTTTCACTGGAGAGCAGAGTGAGGTATCTTGACTACTATCAGTGTTAAGAGAAACTGAATCAGACATCCGAGATGGAGAAGAACAGTTGCTGTTATTCTGATTGCTATTGTGTGTGACTTCATCTGATAAAGAATCTGTATCCTTTGTATCATCTGAAACAAAACAAAACAAAAAGTAAACCGTTGATAAAGTCACTAAGGATTTCTCTTTAATACTTTGCAATGATGACAAATGGCATTTACATTGTTCTGGTTCAATATATAAAGAATTATATGGATTAGAAGATAACCAATGACACTTCTGAAAATTCAGTCCTAATACACACAAAGATTAAGTAATTTAAAACATGTGATATCTTTAAGTTTAATACATATAATCTATGTTAAGGTTACCCAAAATTTTAGTTTTAACTACTGACAAGATGATATTATACAATGTTTTTCTAAGGCCATCAATTAGTTTTAGTGTATATGGATCTTCCACTCACTCATTCACAATTTTTTTTTTCAGTAGGCTTTACACCCTGTGTGGGGCTTGAACTCACAACCTAGCAATCAAGACTCACATGTTCTAATGATTGGGCCCGCCAGATGCCCCCTCATTCACGACTTCAGTTTCACAAGGTCAACTCTCTTTTGCTATTTTTAAACCATTTCAAAGAATTGCACATGAAAAAGCAACTATCAATATATGAGAAGAATTTTGTTTTTTATTTTTTTATTTTTTTTTTTAATTTTTATTTATTCATGATAGGCACACAGTGAGAGAGAGAGGCAGAGACACAGGCAGAGGGAGAAGCAGGCTCCATGCACCGGGAGCCTGACGTGGGACTCGATCCCGGATCTCCAGGATCGCGCCCTGGGCCAAAGGCAGGCGCCAAACCGCTGCGCCACCCAGGGATCCCAAGAATTTTGTTTTTTATACACAGAAACAGACAATATTCATATTCCATTATATAGGCAGGTACATTTTAAAAAGTATTAATTTTTTTAAAGTAATGATAAAAAGATAACTTGGGACACCCAGTTGTTCAGTGGGGAGAGCATGTGACTCTTGATCTCAGGATTGTGAATTTAAGCTCCAAGTTGGGCAAAGAGCATACCTAAAAAAAAATTTAAAAAGATAATAACTCTATATCTTTACAACCCTAAAAGCTGTTTTTAATGCCATTCTACCCAAATCATAGAAACAGTATACAGAGACACAGTCACAGGAGATTACATGAATTAAGGATTTTTTAAATCTGTTCTAAATATCTTAGGAGCACAGTTCAAGCAGTCTGGATTGTCTTTACAGTTGATAATAATAGCACATAAGGCTTTATATCTTCAACTTTAAGGATCTGGGTGCTGGAGTCTTAATTTTTTAAATACTGTTAAGATAGCAGGTAAGCTCTTTCCTAGATATTATTCCTCTTCTTCCACCTCCTTGTGACAGATAGCAACATGTAAAATACTTAGCACAGTAAGCAACTAGTAAGTGCTCAGACAAATATCACCACCATTATTTTTATGAAACCCAAATTATTCAAGAGCCGCCCAGATGTAAGTTTAGTCAAGGCCATAAAGGCAAAAACTAGATCAATATTTGGTAAAGATAATACAGGGCACTAGTGGGAAGGGGTGAAAGGAAGGGATAGATTTCCTTCAAGTTCCCTCTCATTTCTAAGAAGGGTCTGAGATTCTATGTTATATGAAAAAATGGCTGCGGTGTGAGTATGGTTTAAAAAGAACTCCAGGACAGATAAAACAATAAGCATCTATTCTGTATCAGGTACTGTGCCAATCTGAGTACACTGAATAACCTAGTACATTTGATACTCACAACCTCTTCATTAGCCTCAATGAATGTTAGGTAAATTCATATGCATAAAATTAAGAGCTCAAGGATTACCCAGCAAATAAGCAGGAGAAATGGGATCATGCTCTTATATGTAACCTTGCATGAGAGAAGAGAAAATACCTAGCAATTTTTTTTTTAATAGAGAGCTAAGGAATAGATCTTTTAGAAAGGCATGTTTTGAAAATTATTTCTAAAAAAGTATTTTAAGTAGTATAATGACACTTAAAGAAATTTATTTCAAAAAAATTTATGAATTTACACATTCAGCCCATTTCTATTCTTAGTGCTTTCAACAATCTAACCTTTTTTGTTATTACTAAGAGCTACCACTTTTGGCTGGTTAATGGAGCTTTCAATTAATGGTGGTCGCATCTCTGCCATTTTCATTTCTTCATCAGAAGAAAGTTCTTCAGATTCCTAATTTAAAGAAAAAAAAAGAAAGTATTTAAATAAATTTTGGTTTCTTCAAATGAATAGATAGTAAGTCATAAGAGCTTTAAAGAGAAAAGAATACTTAGAACATGGATGAAAAAATTTTAATGGTAATAGTGATTAAAACTAATATATGATTTAAGTTTTTCAAAATACAGATATAAAACTATGGCAATTATTACCAATATGTCAAAGTGACTATGGGATAATTTTCCATGGGAGGCCTTAATTCAAGGTCAAGTGTATTAATGATTCAAGCATATTAATGATTATTATATGCCTGGTACTATGCCAAGTGCTAGAGTAACAAAAACACAATAATAAAAACAACAATAAGAAGAAACTGTCTTTAAAAAAATTAACAATAAGAAACTGTCTTTAAAAAATTCAGTTTAGTCAAGGTGTTCCAACTGAAAGTCTTTTCCTAATTCTCACATTTATTCCCTCTAAGATTATCAGGTTCCAAGGAGTCAGAAGGACTGACGTGTTATTCTATTAAAATGACTTAATGGCGATTTTTGGCCAATTTGAAGACGGAATTTTTTGTTATTCTCCACGAATTTTTCTCTAATATTTGGCAATGGTCACAGATGATCTGCCATTGAAAGCTATTAGGTCACGGGGCTAGTGAACAAAAGGAGTGGGTAGTGAACAACTTTTTATTGAGATATTTTAATGTTGTAAATATTGTATATAAAAATAGATCTTTTGCATGTTAAATTATTCCTAATGACAAAAATTAAAAAATAATATGATGAAAATAAATGACAAGTCTTAAACATTGTTCTGTTAAAAGTACTAAGACTTTTAGGTACTCATAAGTGACCTAATAAAGATATGGACCAGAGTCAGCCAACTAGTTCAGTAAAAAGGCCCGATCATAAATCTGTTACACTTTGAGGGCCTGAAGGTCTATTTCAACTACCCATCTCTGCCACTGTGGCACGTAAGCAGCCATACACAACACATAAACAAACGAATGTGGCTGTGTGCCACGAAAATTGAATTTTTCACTTGTCAAGAAATATTCTTTTTCTTTTGATTTTTATTCAACATTTAATAATGTAAAAGCAGTTCTTAGCTTGCAAGTCATATAATGACAGGCAATGGGCCAGATATGGGCCACAGGACACAGTTTGCCAAACCCTCTTCAGGACTGTACTATAATGGAAAGATACTTCTAGTTAGTAGAATAGGAAGAGAAAGTGAAGAGGGAAGGAAGAGATGTGAAGGGCAACGTAAGAGAGGCATGACATTCTGAACAGATGAAAGAATGGAAATAAGAGAAGGTATGTAGAGCATGCCAACTCCATGTAGCCAGAGCTCAGATAACTGGCAGGACACAGAAAAGTCAGATTGGATTAAACAGGGAAAGGTTTTGCTTTGAATATGGACTCAAGTATGTGTTGGTCATTATTGGAAGTTGCCAAGCCAGGAATTCACAACATCAGATTATCTTTTAAAATGGTAACTCTTGGGACGCCTTGGGGGCTCAGTGGTTAAGCGTCTGCCTCCGGCTCAGGGTGTGATCCGGGGTCCTGGGATCGAGTCCCATATCGGGCTCCCGGCATGGAGCCTACTTCTCCCTCTGCCTGTGTCTCTGCCTCTCTCTCTGTGGCTCTCATGAATAAATAAATAAAATCTTTAATAAATAAATAAATGGTAACTCTGGTATTAAGAATGTAAGGGAAGAGAAAGAGACCAGCAGAAAGGGATCTGGCTATCCGAAGTCTGAAAGAAAAAAAAATCTGTCCTTAAGCAATGGCAGTGATGGTTGATAAAGAAACAAAGAATTTGACAGAAATTTTGGAATGAACAGGACCTAAAGACAATGAATGCAAAGAATAAGAGAACAGGAGAAGGAAGAACAAATGGTTTGTCCTAATTTTTGATTCGTGCAGTGCTTTCAGCTGCTGAGATTTCCTCCTATACTACACCTGGCGTCTGGGAGCTATGGCCTCCCACATTCCCTCCCCGTTTGTCTCCTGTGCTCACATCAATTAATCTTCTTGCAGTTAGCTCTTATTTTTTGCTTTCATACTCTTTGCCCTTGGATTATATTTTCTTCAATGATTATGTTTAATGTAGATAATTCTTTAGTTTATAATCTAGCTTTAATTTCTAGGGTCCTGATCCAAGGTTCCTGGGATAGAGCCCTGAGTCGGAGCCCTGCGTTGGGCTCCCTGCTCAGAGAGGAATCTGCTGCTTCTTCTCACTCTCTCTCTGCTCCTACCACTGCTTGTGTTCTCTCATACTCTCTTTCCCAAATAAATAATAAAATCTTCAAAAATAAATAAAAAATAAATAAATAGGTGAATTACGTAATATGTGAGCTATACCTCAATAAAGCTATTTAAAAAAAGCTACAGTTTTTATTGATCCACTAGAAGAAACTTTTAAAAGAAAAAGTCTCAGACTCCACCAAAAAACTAATAGAACTGAAAACTG